>NC_058405.1:134616252-134916252 GCF_002201575.2 Neomonachus schauinslandi | reverse complement strand
TAACCCGCGCCCCCCCCCCCCCCAAGCCCCAGCTTGCCGCACTGACCCTGGTGTCCGTCCAAGGCCCTTCCACGCTAACGTTCGATTATTCTGGTTTCTTACTTTAGTTTTCGTTTATGAATGAACCAAAACTTCTTAAAATTTATCCAGGACATTATCGTAAGTATGTCATTTTGAACGTAAGGGCCTTTCATGTACTATTTCGACTCCATACCAACACACGACTGTTGGAATTCCTAGCCGGCTGATGAGAACAATAAAGTGCCTGTGGCCACATGGAAAGTGGTGAAGCTGGGATCTAGGCTTGCGTCGTCTGACTGCCGAAACTGCGGACATGACCGCAGAGCTATACTGCGCTCCCCCCCACACACACACCCCCACACACCCACCCACACACACACTCAACAGTGTCCTTGTGTGTTTTACAAACAGCAGACAGTTGAAATATCCTGTCTTGGAGCGCAGCTCTGTCTTAGGGCTTTGGGACTTCGTAAAACATTTGATCTTCCAGTATCTCCTTTCACCAGCTGTCAGTTCGAACGCAAAAATGACATTTGCACGATCCTTTTGATTCCAGAAGATTATCTAGGTCACTAAGTATGTCAGCTGTCACACTGCAGCAGCTAATTCTTCCAAAAACAGAAGACTGTTAATCGGAATTGCAGTAAATCTGATGTAGACCATCCATCCTCTCTTAGTTGGAAACTCATCGGTACACAGAAAATGATTTTGTTCTTTCCAAGTTTTCGGCCACCAGTTGGGCTTGACTTCTACTTCTGCGTGTTGCACTCAAGTTGCTGCTTGGAAAAAACCGTAATTATTCGTTCTGGTTTCTCCATATCGTTGTCAACACTTGGTATGGTCAGTTTTTAACATTTTAGCTATTCTAATAGGTGTATAATGGTATCTCATTGTAGTTTTAATTTGTATTTCCTAATGATTCATGATGTTGAGCATCTTCTTGTGTGCTTCTCTGCCACCATACATCCTCTTCACTCATTTTCTAAAACTGAGTTCATTTTCTTATTATTGAGTTTTGAGAGTTCTTAATATTTTCCGAATGGAAGTCCTTTACCAGATACATGATTTGCAATATTTTCTCCAAGTCCATGGCCTATCTTTTCATTCTCTTAAGTATCTTTTGTAGCACAGAAATTTTTCTTTTGGACAAAGTCAATTTATTAACATTTTTAAACACTTTTGGTGTCATACATAAGACACATTTGCCTCACCTAAAGTCATAAGGTCTTCCTATGATTTTTTTCTAGAAGTTTTATAGTTTATCTTTTGGGCCAATGATCCAGTTTAAATTAATTTTTATATAGTGTGAGGTGTTCATCAAAGTTCTTTTCTCTTATTCATTCATTTATTTATTATTTTTTTAAATTTTTGCATACAGATATTAAATTGTTCCAGCATCATTTGTTGAAAATACTATCTTTTCTCTATTTTACATCTTTGTAAAAATCAGTTGTCTGTACATGCATGGGTCTATTATTGTAATTTCTATTCTGTTATATTTGTCTGTCTTTTTACCAATACCACACTGTCTTTATTACTGCTTTTTTATAATAAATTTGGAACAGGCAATGTTATTCATCCAACTTTGTTCTTCTTTTTCACAGTTGTTTTGACTATTCTAGGTCCTTTGCATTTCATTCCATATGAACTTTATAATCAGCATGTCAAATTCTATTAAAATACCTGCTGGGATTTTGACTGGGATTACTTTGAATCTTTAGATGAATTTGAGGAGAACTAACATCTTAATAATATTGAGTCTTCTGACCCATGAGCATGATATTTGGCTCAATTTATTTAGGTCATTTATAATATCCCTCAGCAGTGTTTTGCAGTTTTTAGTGCACAAGTCTTTTATATTTTTGATCAGATTTACTTCTCAGCTACTATAAATGGTGTGCTTAAAATTTTTTCAATTCCTAATTGTTCTTTGCTAATATATAGAAGTACTGATTTTCATATATACTGATTTTGTATTCTGTAACCATACTAAACTCACTTTTTTTTTTTTTTTTTTTAAGAGTGGAATTTAATCTTTACTTACAGGACACTGCAAGAGAGGAGAGATTCCACATAGAAATAAGAAACCCACTGAGAGGAGGAGCTTCATACAGGTTGTACAGTTTGGAACTGGTCAAGTAGAGTTTCCTTGTAAAAAGTGCTACAATAACAAAACACATTTAAAAAGAGTTCTTAGTAGAAAAACAGTAAGACAAACTTCTACCGAACAGAGTACACAACAAACAACTTTCTGCCTCAGCTGTACAATCTAAAAGTTAAAAGTCCCGGGAGTGCCATCCTGAACTTGGAACGTATAGCCTTCAGAGGTAGTTTCTGGCACAACATTCTGATCTTCCTCTTCCTCTACAGAGAAATACTTCTCAATCAAGTTTAATGAAGCTTTGTACACAGACTCATTTTCATGGTTTTGTAGAGCTTCAATTTTGTCCAAACCTCCACATTCTTCAATCATTATACTAAGTTTTTCAGTTCCACCTAGTTTCTCAGCAGCCTGAAAGATGTTTGAAATGGCATCCAGAATAACCAGAATAATTTTGGTGTCTTTTGCAGTTAAGAGGTTCATCAATGGTTCTATTATGCCACAATGAACGAGGTATACAATCTGTTCAACTGTCCCACCACTTGTATAGTTGGTCACAGCCCAGACAGCTTCCTTTTGTGTCTTAAAGTCTGCCTTAGAGAGAACACCAACGAGGAATGGGACTAATCCATGATTCACAACTTGCTGTATCTGGTCCTGGCGACCAGCTGTGATGTTTGACATTGTCCACGTAGCTTCCTTCTGAATATTAGTTTTGGGGTTCGTTAGGAGGCTGGGAAAAACAGCAAGTGCTCCTGCATCTATTACAACCTGAGTCTGTTCATCTGTCCCAGTGACAATATTTCCTATGGCTCTTAGCGCAGGAGTCACAATGGGCAATTCAGTAGCTCCTAGAAGCTTCACAAGCTGGGGCACAACTCCTGTTTTCACAACCATTTCAATCCGTTCATTTGGACCATCAGTAAGGTAGGAAATGGCCCAGCAGGTATCTGCCAATACTTCTGGATCATCATGATGCAGGAGACGAACTAAAGTAGGAAGAATCTGCTCAACAGCATCTAATGGGGGTGCAGGATTCTTGTTGCGACAAAGGTTTGAAAGTGTCCAAGTAAGGTTACGTAAGTAACCACATGCTAAAGATGACATATCAGGAACTGCAAGGAGAGCCAACAGTGGGTCAACTGCACCATACTTAATAACCAAGTCTCGAAAAACTGAACCATCACCTGCAATGTTTCCTAGAGCCCATACAGCTTGTTCACTGATGTGGGCATGGGAAGATGCCAACAGAGAAATGAATGCTGGGATAGCACCTCCATCTACCACAGCCTTGGTCTGTTCTGACGTCCCAGAAGCAATGTTAGTGAGAGCCCAAGCAGATTCAAACTGAATGGGACTACAATCAGTTCTGCCCAAGAAGGACACAAACTTTGGAATCAAACCAGCCCGAATTATGTTGTCTATGGGGGGCTGTTTTTCCCTAGAAAGCAGTTTCCTAGCAGCTTGAGTAGCCTGGAGCTGGCTTTCCAAATTGTTGCTATTTATGCCTTTGACAATGTCATCAACAGACCAATTTACAGTGCCCTGGTTGTTGCGGTTTTCCTGTAGTGGAGAGGTAGCATCATCAGGAAACGAGCTTACGTTTCTCCTTTTCAGCATCTGGTCATCCTTCTTAGCTTTCCTCAGCTCCACATTAACTTCTATTCGGCGCCGCCTCATTTCTGTACTGTCTTTCCCCTTGTTCTTGAATCTGTTAAGGCGGGCAGCTGGTGAATTAGCATTCTCGTTGGTGGACATGGTTATGAGACAAAGGGAGAAAGCTACACGGCCGGCTCAGGCTTCCACAGAAGGCGGTCCGGGGCACGCAGGCTGCAGGTCAGCTGCCCTCAAAACGTCCACCACGGATCACCCCAAAGACGGTGTCCTAAACTCACTTTTTAATTCTACTTGTTTTCTTGTAGATTAAATTTCTTTATAAGCAAAAACAGCTTTACTTCCATCTTTCTAATCTGGATGCCTTTTGTTTCTTTTTCTTGCCATACTGCACTGGCTAGAATCTCCAACACTGTTGGATAGAAGTAGTAAGGGTGGATATCCTTGTTTTGTTTCTGATCTTAGGAGGAAAGCATTCAGTCTTTTACCAATAAATTGATATTAGTTGTAGGTTCTTCACAGATACCGTTAATCAGACCGATGAAGTTCACTTTTGTTCCTAGTTTGCTGAGAGTTTTTCTCAGTATTGGATGTTAGATTTTTGTCATATGCTTTGTCTACATTATTGAGATGATCTTATGGTTTTCTTTTATAGTTTGTTTATATTGTGAATTACACTGATTTTCATGCCTGGGTCATAATATATTATAATATTTATATATTGTTGAATTTGACTTGCTCAAATTCTGTTTAGAATTTTTATACCTATGTTAATGAACTATTTGTCTATAGTTTTCTTGTAATATTTTAGTCTGACTTTGGTATTAGAGTAATGCTGGTCTCATGAGATGTGTTTGGAAGTCTTATCTTCTTTCTCAGTTATCTGGAAGTTTGCAGAGAATTAGTAGAATTTGCCAGGAAGACAATTTGGGCCTAGAAAGATTTTAAACTCCAAATTCAATATCTTTTTTTTAAAAGATTTTATTTATTTATTTGACAGAGAGAGAGAGATAGCGAGAGAGGGAACACAAGTAGGGGGAGTGGGAGAGGGAGAAGCAGGCCTCCTGCTGAGCAGGGAGCCCAATGCAGGGCTCGATCCCAGGACCCTAGGATCATGACCTAAGCCGAAGGCAGACTCATAACGACTGAGCCACCCAGGTGCCCCTCAATGTCTTTAATAGATATTGGGCTCTTCAGGTTATGTATTTCTTCTTGAGTGAGCTTTGGTTATTTGTGTGTTCCAAGGGATCTGTCCACTTCTGGATAGTTGAATTTATTCACATGAAATTATTCACAATATTCCTTTATTATCTTTTTAATAGGATCTATCATAAAGTCACCACTCTCATGTCTGACCTTGGTAATTTATGTCTTTACTCTTTTTTTTTTTTTCCTGATCAGTCTGCCTAAAGGCTACTGATCTTTTCAAAAAAACAGCTTTTGTTTTCATTGTTTTTTCGTATTGTTTTTCTGTTTTCTGGTTTTGTTTTGTTTTGTTTTCCTGCTCTGATCTTTATTATTTATTTTCTTCTTTTTTGGGTTTAATTTGCTTTTCTTTTGTAGTTGTTGTTGTTTACATGTAGGTAGCTTTTTTTTATTTTAATTTTTTTATTGAAGTAGAGTTGACACATGATGTTACATTAGCTTCAGGTGTACAACATAGTGATTCTACAAGTCTATACATTATGCTATGCTCACCACAAGCGTAATTACCATCTGTCACCATACAACACTATTATAATATCATTGTACCTTTTAGTCCCATGACTTATTCATTCAGTAACTGGAAGCCTCTATCTCCGACACCCCTCCACCTATTTTGCCCATCCCTTCACCCCCACTTTCCTCTGTCAATCATCAGTTTGTCCTCTGTACTTATAGGTCTGATTTTTCTTTTTGTTTATTCATTTGTTTTATTTTTTTTAGATTCTACATATGAGTGAAATCATATAGTATTTGTCTTTCTCAGTCTGACTTACTTCACTCAGCATAATACCCATTAGATCCATCCATGTTGTTGTAAAAGGTAAGATCTCATCCTTTTTTATAGCTGTGTATCCTTTCATAGTTTCTTAAGCCAAAGCTGAAGTCATTTATTAGATGTCTCTTTTCTTTTCTAAAATTAGCATTTAGTTCTTCCTTTATAAATCTTTATAAATGTTCCATATATACTTGAAAAGACTGTGTATTCTGATGCTGTTGGGTGGAATGTTTTCTAAATGTCACTTAGGTCAAGCTGGCTGATAATGTTCAGTTATTCTATATCCTTACTTATTTCCTATCTACTTGTTCTATCAATTGTTGAGAGAAAGCAGTTGAAATCCCTAATTATAATTGCAGATTTGTCTATTTCTCCTTAAAGCTCTTCCAGTTTTTGCTTCATGTATTTTGCAGATATGTGATTAAGGGCATAAACATTTAGAATTATTATGTCCTTTTAACAAATCTTTTATCATTATGAAATACCCTTTTTTATCCCTGGTAATATTTCTTGCTCTGAAACTACAATATTTGATATTTTAAATATAGCCACTTCAGCTTTAATTTGAATGGTGTTAGCATGATATATCTTTTCCATCCCCAGCTTTTAACTCATTTGTATTTTTATATTTAAAATGCATTTTCTGTAGGTAACTTATAGTTGAATCTTGCTCTTTCAATACATTCTGACAATCTCTGCCTTTTAATTGGGGAATTGAGGCCATTTGCATTTAATGTGATTGTTGATAAGATTAGGTTCAAAACTATCATTACCTTACTATTTGTAATCTAGTCAGTCCATGTGTTCTTTGCTCCCCCTTTCCTCTTTTTCTGCCTTGTGGTTAATTTCTGTTTTTCATGATTACGTTTTATCACCATTGGTGGCTTATTCTCTGTAATTTTTTGCCTTTTTAATTTTAGTGTTTGCATTAGTGTTTGTAGTGTACATCTTTAACCTACCGTAGTCTTTCTTCAAATCATATTAAACCATTTCACACACAGTATAAATACAACAATTGTGTACCTCTATTTCTTCCTTCCTGAACTTTGCACTATTGTTGGTATACATTTTACTTCTTTTACATGTGTTATATCTAACCCCATTACATAGTTATTATTTTTGTTTAAACAGTCAA
The DNA here is from genome assembly GCF_002201575.2 of Neomonachus schauinslandi. Classification (NCBI taxonomy): domain Eukaryota; kingdom Metazoa; phylum Chordata; class Mammalia; order Carnivora; family Phocidae; genus Neomonachus; species Neomonachus schauinslandi. The sequence goes on along the minus strand of NC_058405.1, from coordinate 134,909,400 downwards.
TTATCTTTAAAGTTCTTTTATTAATAAAAATATCTTAAATACCTTATGTATTCTAGTTGCCATTTCTGTGGCTCTTCATTGCTTTCTATAGATGCATATTTCCACTTGGAATCTTTTTCCTTTTACCTGAAGACATTTTTTCTTTTTTTAAACATCGTAATGTGAGTCTACTAGTAATGAATTGTTTCAGCTTTTGTATGTCCAAAAATGTCTTTACTTTGTTTCATTTTTGATAGATATTACCATGGCATATATGATATAAATTGACAGTCTTTTTTCTTCCAGCACTTCACAGATCCTGTACTTTAGCTCCTTGCTTGCATTGCTTCTACTGGAAATTGGATGTCATCTCTATCTTTGTTCCTCTGCATCTAACATGATTTTTTTTTTTTAGATTCCTTTAAGATTTTCTTTTTGCCACTGCTTTTGAGCAATTTGATTATGATGTGCCTTGATGGAGTTTTCTTCTTGTTTCTTTGAATGCTTGGGGTTTGTTGAGTTTCTTGCATCTCTATGTATATAGTTTTCATCAGACTTGAACAGTTTTTGGCCATTATTTCCTTAAACGTTTTTATACCTATGTGTCTCTCCTCTCCTTTAGGGACTCCACTTGCAAGTACATTGGGCTACTTAAAATTGTCCCATAGCTCACAAGTGCTCTGTTCAGATTTTTCAAATTCCCTTTCACTCTGTGTTTTATTTAGTTATTTTAATTGAGGTATAGTTGACACACTCTGGGTTTTATTGTGGAAAGTTTCTATTGCTGTTTTCAAGGTCATTTTTCTTTTCTTTTTCTGTAATGTGTAATCTGCCATTAATCTCTTACAAGTATTTTTTTAAAATCTTAGACATTGTATACTTAATCCCTAAAAGCTTGATTGGGGTCTTTTTTTTAGATTTTGCATGTCCCTATTAACTTTTTGAACATATGGAAGACAACTATAACAACTCTTTTAGTGTCCTTGCTACCAAATCTAACATCTGTGTCAGTTCTGGATCACTTTTAGTTGACTGATTTTTCTCCTCATTATGAGCTGTACTTTCCTTCTTCTTTGCATGCCTGGTAGTTTTGATTGGATACGAGACATTGTGGCATTTACCCACTGTGTGCTAGGTATTGTTGTATTCCTATAAATTTTATTGAGCTTTGTGACATAGTTAACTTACTTGAGACAGTTTGATCCTTTCAGGTCTTGCTTTTAAGGTTTATCAGGCAGGATTAGAGCAGCGTTCAGTTTAGGGCTAATTATTCTTCGTTATTGCAAGAAGGCCACTTTGTATACTCCACCCAAGGCCTATGAATCATGTTTTCCAGTCTATCTGGTGGGAACAGGCACATTCCTGGTCCTGTTTGTGTGTTAGGCACTGCTCTCTAGTCCTTTTGAGTGATTCTTTTTCTGGTCTCAGGTAGCTTTCTCACATGGCAGCATTGATCAGTACTCAAGTGAATACTCAGGAGTGACCCTCTGCATATTCCCAGAGTTCTCCCTCTGCGAAGCCCTCTCCGTTCAGGTGCTCTTTCCTGTGGACTCTAGCCACCATAGTGTCCCTGTACTCTCTTCCATCTCTGCAACTAAAGAATCCACTGGCCTCCACCTGAGTTTTTCCTCCTTGCATTGTGGACCAGAAACTCATGGCAGTAAGCTAAAATGGTAGTAAGGTCCACCTCATTTATTTCCCACTTATGGGAAATCACTGTCCTTTGTTGACTGATATACAGTATCATGAACCTCACTCTTCATATATTTTGTCCATTTTTTTGGCTGTTTCTGGCAGGAGGATAAATCTGTTTCCTATTACCCTTTTTTGGCCAGAAGCAGAATTTCCCTCATATTATTTTCCTAATCTGATTTTTTTCACTTTAAGATATTTAAAGAATTTAAAGAAATATTGAAAATATTTTGACATCATATGGACTCTGAGAAATAAACTGAGGGTTTTAGGGGTGGGGTGGGGGGATAAGTTAGTCCGGTGATGGGTATTAAGGAGGGCACGTATTGATTGGAGTACTGGGTGTTATATGTAAACAATGAATCACGGAACACTACATCAAAAACTAATGATGTAATGTATGGTGACTAACATAACATAATAAAATAAAATTTAAAAAAAGACAAAGAAGGGAAAAAATATTTTGACATCAATAAATAACTTCCACACTATTATTTTAAATGGCTGCATAGTATTCCACCGGTTGGACAGACCTGAACTTTCTAAACCAATCTTCTGCTATTGAATGTTTACATTGTTCCAGTTTTTCTTTCATTACAAACAATGTTAAGATAAACATTTCTGAAGCTACATATTTATAGACTTCCCTAATTACTTAAGAGAAATTCCTAGAAGTGGATATCATGGGTCAAAGTTATTCACATCTTTGATGGATTTTGTATATTTTGTCAAACTGTCCTCAAGAAAGTTTATGCATTTTTGTTTGTTTTTTACTCATTTCCTCGCTCATTTGTTAATATATCTAGTTTTTTTCTCTTTTCTTTCATTTAGTCTTTTCCTTGATTTTTTGTTGTTCATGGCATTTTCTTACAAAATCTTGTGATTTATGTTTTCTCAGAAAAGGAGGGGCAAGGCATGTAGATTGAAAATATGACTTTATTCAGCCTGCTTTCCAGACCCACAGAACTATAGCAAACTTGCTTCAAGATCCTGCTGTCCCCAGCTGGTGTTTGCTCACTGGTGTCTACTCTCCCACGGTTCTCTTTTCCAAGTTCAAGCTTTATGGCCCGGCTACTGAAAAGTGTCACCGCTATGGGAAACAGCAGGGTGACTGATATTTCTAGGGTAAGCAAGACACTGGCACAGGACAGAGACTGTATTTGGTGCCTCAGAAGCAGACTGGTTTGTAGCCATAGGTTTTTTCTGTGGCTACTTCCTGTCTCTAAAATGTGCTATGACTAAACTTCGTATTATAACTCTCTGAGTGAGACAGAGAAACCTGCAAGAGGGTCACACCTCCCTCCCAGCTGGGGGAAAGATGGAATTCTTAACAGCTGTTACAAAAAGAGGAGATCAAGAGTCACCAAGGGAAGAAACATGTGGCCCTAGAATGAAGGCTTGATGATGGGGCCTCACTCAGAGGCAATTCTGATTGAAACTGAATTTTGAAGTACACAAGCAGATGACAGTGTGACAATACAAGGCTAATTGATGCTTTCTTTTTCAAAATTACAGTACTATTCTGTACTTACGGGAGAGATTTTGTAAGATTTTGAACTGCTTTGGTGATTATAATTAAAAGAAGGTGGGTCCTTATTTTGTTTACTTCTATGACAATTGGAGGAAAAACCTCCAGTGTGTTTTCCTCAATCTTAATTGCCAGGCATGTGTACCTTCTGGGGGTATGAGATTCTGGAACAGTCGGTACAGGAGGCAGTGGGCCTGCAGCATGGAGTGGGCTGGGAGTCAAGGAGGGCAGGTAAGGCTTGCCTGTGGAGTCAGACACGTGTGGTTCTGAATCCTAGCTCTGCGTGCAGAGCTGTGCAATCCGGCACAAGTTGCTTAACCTGTTTAAACCTCAGTTTCCTTATCTGTAACACAGACACGATATTCCCATCACAGGTTGTTGTGAGGGGTAAGAGAGCTAATGCGGGGCATCTAAAAAGGCAGGAACATAGATGATATTATTTGGGGGGGACTGAAGTTGTCCTTCATGATGTCATTTGCCCAAGATTATGGTCACACTGGAATCTGTGAGCACTTACCACTAGGCACAGAGCAAGACCTCGTTAAAGTGCTACCTACTCTGTAAGTCAGGTGGCAAAAGTGATGCATTGACATTATGCCTCCTTTTCAGTAATGGGAGTAATTTATTTGGGGGGATACCTCTGACAGAATTATCGGTGGGTCATTTATATGTTAATATCAGAGAGGGGAAAGTGTGATGTAAACTTCAGCTGTGCTCTGGGAGGGTGAATGCTCCTTGTGGTCCTTACAACTGATGGGCAGTTAGGCCCTTTTGTCTAACTGAATCTCATGATGGGTCTGGAGTCAAGTTCAAGGGTAGCACTAGACAGGGCTGAAGTCCTCTCGATGATGAAGGGTGAAGTGCCCTTGTGGGAGAGGGAAGGTGGTGAGGAGAAAAGGGGAAGGGTAGGGAGGAAAGGGGAGTCAGCATAGGGTGCCTGGCTCTGCTCTCTGTATGGTGGGGCAGCCTGTAGTAAATCCAGATAGCAAGTGGCCAGAAGGTGCTTCAAGAATGGAGGTACCTGATAGTCCATGTCAAGGTGTTGTATGGCTCCTCCATCACCCAACACCTTTCAGGAAATTCTGCCCTACACACTGGTCTGTGGCACGCCCCTGCTCAAACTCTTGCATGGACTCCCATCTGAGCCCATCTCCACTCTGTCCCCTCCTGCTTGACTTCTGTGTGTTCCTGGAACATGGCAAGCAACCTCCCTGATGGCAGGCCTTTGCAGATGCTGTTCCTCCTGTCTGGATGCCCACAGAGCTCACCCCTCAATTGCTTCAGGTCTAAGTTCAAGTCACTTTCTAAGAACTTCTTTGATTGCTCTATATAAAATAGTGACTACCTCTCTGCTCTCCCTTATCCCAGGGGTGCCTTGGAGCTGGCTCATGTGAGTATGTAAGAACTGGTTGCTAGGGCTCCTGGGTGGCTCAGTTGGTTAGGCGACTGCCTTCGGCTCAGGTCATGATCCTGGAGTCCCGGGATCGAGTCCCGCATCAGGCTCCTTGCTCAGCGAGGAGCCTGCTTCTCCCTCTGACCCTCCCCCCTCTCATGTACTCTCTCTCATTCTCGCTCTCTCAAATAAATAAATAAATCTTTAAAAAAAAAAAAGAACTGGTTGCTAAATTTTCAGGAATTTTGCAAACTGGTTAAACACAGGATTATTAAAAATTAAATTATATAATTAATTAGTTTAATTATATGAAATTATACTAATAAATACATCAAATAAATTATATTAAAAGCAAAGGTGGCAAATTCTCCAAATGCATCGCTTCCTAATATTTTGTTATATTTTACTATTATCTATGCTTTTGATATACTTGGCACAATTGACATTTTGAGCCAAATAATTCTTTGTTGTAGGACATCTAGTACGGGGATGGCCTCTACCCACTAGACACTAGTAGTATCCCCTCTCCCTAGTTGTGATAACTGAAAAGGTCTCCAGACATTGCCAAATGTCCCTTGGGGAACAAAACTGTCCCCTGCTGAACATCACTAACCCATCCAGTGGTAACACTCTATGACGGTGTGCAGCTGTGTCTCATTCAATTCTGTGGTTAAAAGCATCACATAGGTTGCTTGAAATTGGTCATGGTGGGAGTATTTACACCGCAGAAATCTGCAAAAGCAAAGAAGAGTTTAATAGCCTGGATTTAATATTAATAACACAGTTTAAATTTAAAAGTGTGCCATGTCTGTAGCTATCATATTGTGGAAAGTGCAAAAAGTTGGGAAAACATTCTTCCAATGTTCAAAAACCATTTTCTGATTCAGCAAAGAAGTCACTCACAGCATTGATGAAAGAGTGAAGTTTTAATGTACATCTGTATTATTTCACTTTTGTACTTTTCTTAATGTAAACAAAATTATCAGTTAGCATTCATGTTGGTACTGTATTCATTTTTTCATTGCAACCAGAGGGTAGCTTTGGAGGCAAGAATTTGGCAAAAATTGGAGAACTGGTAGCTTATATAGAAGTTATGATGAAAAAAACTAAATATTCTCAAGAAACAAGAAAGGTCTCAAGTACACAACCTAACCCTACACCTAAAGGAGCTGGAGAAAGAACAGCAAATAAAGCCTAAACCCAGCAGGAGAAGAGAAATAATAAAGATCAGAGCAGAAATCAATGAAAGAGAAAGTAAAAGAACAGTAGAACAGATCAACGAAACTAGGAGCTGGTTCTTTGAAAGAATTAACAAGATTGATAAACCCCTGGCCAGACTTATCAAAAAGAGAAGAGAAATGACCCAAATCAACAAAATCATGAATGAAAGAGGAGAGATCACAACCAACACCAAAGAAATACAAACAATTATAAGAACATATTATGAGCAACTCTATGCCAGCAAATTAGATAACGTGGAAGAAATGGATTCATTCGTAGAGATTATCAACTACCAAAACTGAACCAGGAAGGAATACAAAAACTGAACAGACCTATAACCACTAAGGAAATTGAAGCAATCATTAAAAATCTCCCAACAAAAAAAAGCCCAGGGCCAGATGGCTTCGCAGGGGAATTCTACCAAACATTTAAGGAAGACTTAATACCTATTCTTCTGAAACTGTTCCAAAAAATAGAAATGGAAGGAAAACTTCCAAACTCGTTTTATGAGGCTACCATTACCTTGATCCCAAAACCAGACAAAGACCCCAACAAAAAGGAGAATTACAGACCAATATCCTTGATGAACATGGATATAAAAATTCTCACCAAAATACTAGCCAATAGGATCCAACAGTACATTAAAAGGATTATTCACCACGACCAAGTGGGATTTATCCCTGGGCTGCAAGGTTGGTTCAACATCCACAAATCAATCAACGTGATACAATACATTAACAAAAGAAAGAACAAGAACCATACGATCCTCTCAATAGATGCAGAAAAAGCATTTGACAAAGTACAGCATCCTTTCTTGATCAAAACTCTTCAGAGTATAGGGATAGAGGGTACATACCTCAATATCATAAAAGCCATCTATGAAAAACCACAGCAAATATCATTCTCAATGGGGAAAAACTGAGAGCTTTCCCCCTAAGGTCAGGAACATGGCAGGGATGTCCACTATCACCACTGCTATTCAACATAGTATTAGAAGTCCTAGCCACAGCAATCAGACAACAAAAAGAAATCAAAGGCATCTAAATTGGCAAAGAAGAAATCAAACTCTCACTCTTTGCAGATGATATGATACTTCATGTGGAAAACCCAAAAGACTCCACCCCAAAACTGCTAGAACTCATACAGGAATTCAGTCAAGTGGCAGGATATAAAATCAACGCACAGAAATCAGTGGCATTTCTATACACCAACAACAAGACAGAAGAAAGAGAAATTAAGGAGTCAATCCCATTCACAATTGCACCCAAAACCATAAGATACCTAGGAATAAATCTAACCAAAGAGGCAAAGGATCTGTACTCAGAAAACTATAAAATACTCATGAAAGAAAATGAGGAAGACACAAAGAAATGGAAAAATGTTCCATACTCATGGATTGGAAGAACAAATATTGTGAAGATGTCAATGCTACCGAGAGCAATCTACACATTCAATGCAATCCCCTTCAAAATACCATCCACTTTTTTCAAAGAAATGGAACAAATAATCCTAAAATTTGCATGGAACCAGAAAAGACCCCGAATAGCCAGAGGAATGTTGAAAAAGAAAAGCAAAGCTGGCGGCATCACAATTCCGGACTTCAAGCTCTATTACAAAGCTGTCATCATCAAGACAGTATGGTACTGGCACAAAAACAGACACATAGATCAATGGAACAGAATAGAGAGCCCAGAAATGGACCCTCAACTCTATGGTCAAGTAGTCTTTGACAAAGCAGGAAGGAATGTCCAATGGAAAAAAGACAGTCTCTTCAACAAATGGTGTTGGGAAAATTGGACAGCCACATGCAGAAGAATGAAACTGGACCATATCCTTACACCACACACAAAAATAGACTCCAAATGGTTGAAAGACCTAAATGTGAGACAGGAGTCCATCAAAATCCTAAAGGAGAACACAGGCAGCAACCTCTTCGACCTCAGCCGCAGCAACTTCTTCCTAGAAACATCGCCAAAGGCAAGGAAACCAAGGGCAAAAATGAACTATTGGGACTGCATCAAGATAAAAAGCTTCTGCACAGCAAAAGAAACAGTCAACAAAACCAAAAGACAACCGACAGAATGGGAGAAGATATTTGCAAATGACAGATCAGATAAAGGGCTAGTATCCAAAATCTATAAAGAACTTATCAAACTCAACACCCAAAGAACAAATAATCCAATCAAGAAATGGGCAGAAGACATGAACAGACATTTTTCCAAAGAAGACATCCAAATGGCCAACAGACACATGAAAAAGTGCTCAATATCGCTCGGCATCAGGGAAATCCAAATCAGAACCTCAATGAGATACCACCTCACACCAGTCAGAATGGCTAAAATTAACAAGTCAGGAAACGACAGATGTTGGCAGGGATGCGGAGAAAGGGGAACCCTCCTACACTGTTGGTGGGAATGCAAGCTGGTGCAACCACTCTGGAAAACAGTATGGAGGTTCCTCACAAAGTTGAAAATAGAGCTACCATACGATCCAGCAATTGCACTACTGGGTATTTGCCCCAAAGATACAAATGTAGGGATCCGAAGGGGTATGTGCACCCTGATGTTTATAGCAGCAATGTCCACAATAGCCAAACTGTGGAAAGAGCCAAGATGTCCATCGACAGATGAATGGATAAAGAAGATGTAGTATATATATACAATGGAATATTATGCAGCCACCAAAAGGAATGAGCTCTTGCCATTTGCAACGACGTGGATGGAGCTGGAGGGTATTATGTTGAGCGAAATAAGTCAATCAGAGAAAGACATGTATCATATGACCTCACTGATATGAGGAATTCTTAATCTCAGGAAACAAACTGAGGGTTGCTGGAGTGGGGGGTGGGGTGGGAGGGATGGGGTGGCTGGGTGATAGACACTGGGGAGGGTCTGTGCTATGGTGAGTGCTGTGAATTGTGCAAGACTGTTGAATCTCAGATCTGTACCTCTGAAACAAATAATGCAATGTATGTTAAGGAAAAAAAAAAAGAAGGAGCTAGCAGGAGGGGAAGAATGAAGGGGGGAAATCGGAGGGGGAGACGAACCATGAGAGACGATGGACTCTGAAAAACAAACTGAGGGTTCTAGAGGGTAGGGGGGTGGGAGGATGGGTTAGCCTGGTGATGGATATTAAAGAGGGCACGTTCTGCATGGAGCACTGGATGTTATGCACGAACAATGAATCATGGAACACTACATCAAAAACTAATGATGTAATGTATGGTGATTAACATAACAATAAAAATATTTTTTTAAAAAGAAAAAAACTAAATATTTTATTATTATTTATAAATATTTTGCTACAAATCTTTAATGTAGTAAAATTTATGATAAATATAAAATATATATTATATAATCATCATATATTATAGAATACATATTTAGATAAAATGTGAAATTTATGATGGGTACACACACGTGCATACGCTTTTACCCAGAGAGCCAGTCGTTAGTACACCACTGCTGTATGCCCTTTACCCTTTCATTTAACCAATAAACACTCATCCAACACCCTGTCTCAGGCCTTATTCTACGTGTTGCAAATAGGTCAAAACAAACAAACAAAATTCCCTGCCCTTATGGAGCTGCCATCTTCATGCAGTCCTGTCTCTGTCGCACTAATCACCCTCCGGCAAACCATGTATTTACTTGTTTTCTGTGTTGTTGCCCATCTTTCTTCACGAAAATGTAAGCTTCACGAAGACATGGCCGTTTTTATGAACGAATGGATCAATGAAGGAACCCGAGCATGCGGCGTGTGTCAGGGAAAGGAGCTGGATTCCATACTCTGGGGAAAGAGTGCCCATGAAATGATAAAGCAAGCTATAAGCTGAATTAATTTAGTGGTAGCCTGAGCTCACACACAGACCTGAGTATGAGAATTTAAAGCCCTCTAGGATTTTCAGAAATTTCAAAAAAGTGCTTGCCCTTTCTGCATGGGGTTTGGACTAAGCTTTATATTGTAAAGGGCAGAGAGATTTCAGTTAACTGAGGTTAAGCCCGATGTCCCTCCTAGGAGAGTCTGGACTCAGGGGCAGTATATGGGTGCATCTCTGCATAAACCACTCATCTTAGACCCAATCCAGGGTGCGCATGATCCCAGTGAGTGCCAAATTGTAGGTTGTGATACAGGGAGCCATAAACAGACCCAGCACAGGCTGGTGTGGACCTTGGAATTCCATCTACAGTGAGAAAGAAGTTGTGAAAGCCTCTTTGAAACCAGCTTCACTGTGATTGATGGCACCAGGATGTTTGAGACCAAAGATTTCAGATAAAAATCCAGACAGAAAACCAGGCAAAAAGCTACCTGAAGGTTGTTGGGCAAGCCACCACCCATATACAGAACATTTATTAAAATATTGAAGATTTTCTGGAAGGGAAATAGAGAATGTTAGCATATATGCTCAGTCTAATCAAAGATCCCCATCTCTCTTCCATTTGCCCAGAAAGAATCTCCTAAAGACTAAGCTCATTCTGGGCACCAGCAATTAGTCAAGCACTGGAGTTCCTGTGGAGGCCAGAAGCCCCTAGAAACTAGGGTGTTCTCTCAGGACATGGTAGCCAGGGCCATGGAAATTTTGTTGTAGGAGAGGGCACCCAAAGGAGGAAAAGTGTTGGAGAGTGTACATTAAAGGTTGTACATGGTCTCAGGCACCATGGGTCTGTGACCAACTACATAACAAAACTAAGATGGGTTCTTAGTCATGAGTCCAACTTTTGACTATTCCCCCACAGGGAGGAGCAAACAGCATTGTGGTAAGATTAGAAAGATTATTGGAAAGAGGAACAGAAAATTGGCATAGAACAGGGGAAAGAGCACTCAGTTAGAAAGGGATTCCCAGGTTGATGGGGAGGGGAAATTATGCTTGAGAGACCCAGCCTGTGTGGGATTTATGGAGGAGAACCACATGCCCACTGTTGGAATGGTTCATGCAGAAAAGGAAGGAGGAACAACTGGGGAGAAGGAAGCAATACCTACTCTCATAGAATACCCCAGAATAGACATGGGAAGACAGAGATGGTGTGGGTCTGCCTCATGTGCCAGAGAATGGGGTCAAGCAGATCGCACCTCCCACCATCACTTGCCTAGGCACTTGGTTAGCAATTATGCTCACTCCTTTGCTTCTGGTGTGGGGTCACTAGACAGACGGTCCTTACCACCAAATTGTGCCTACTGGGAGAAGGCTCTGAGTTTGCTCGGAGATGGCCAGGCATGCCTCCTGCTCTGGGCAGGGTCCTGCCCAGCTCTGGAAGGGAATGGTTGTGGGGAGTGTTCATGGAAAACTCATGAGGAACACCTTTGGACTCCATGACACAGGAACTCCACCCTTTTGTCTCTTGTGTATGGAAAAGACATTTCTCTGGGCAAACGGCATCCATGCTGAGAATCTAACACTGTTCATGAAAGAGCAAAGATTTGCCTGAAAGGATGAAGAAATGAGAACAGTGCAGAGGGGAATCATCCTGACTTCCTGAAAAAACAATCCCAGTTAGGAACCTTTCTCTCTTTGCCCTAAGACGGCACAGGGTCTGGCATTCTGTCTTCCTCCCCACCACAGTCCAGACATGACAGAGTCAGAGACAGAATTGGGAGACAAAGGGCTATGAGATTCTTATAAATAGTATGTCCAGTCCCTTTTGTGGGTTTTGCTATGACCACACAGCCCCAAGGTAACCTGGCTGGTTCAGGAAGAACAATCCTGACCAGGTTTTCATGAACATTATTTACTCTACTAAACGAAGGAGGGAAACTCAGGCATGCCTGAAACTTCAATGTTCTGCCTTCGCACTCACAGTTTCGTGGGGATGGGACTTCCATCCTAAACCCAGGCCCCTCCCCTCCCTCATCCTCAAAGTCCCTGGTGTTTGGGTTCCCATTCTGACTTAGTTTCCATTGGCCTCGTCAACTCCAGTTCTCCTTTCTCCAAAATCAGCAAAAGATAGACTCTCACTGATTGGGCAAGGGTGCTCCTATCTAGATCAAAGCCAGCGCTGCGCTTCATCTAAATCGGCAGTGTTTTGAAAATTCACGGGGACAAATTATTGTTGACATGATAGTGAGGATGGGGGGTGGGGGCACCACTGACATTTAATGAGAGTGGAGGTCAGGGCATTTGGCCCAACCCAGTGAAAAACTGCTATACCTCCTGTTTGACTTTCAAATATCTCCCACTGGACGTTCACAATGAGAAAAACATATTTATGATCAACTGAGACTAGAATGTACACTCATTCAAAAAAAATACTCATTTATGTATAAACATGAAGTACTTTGTATAGTTTTAATAATGTTTTCTTTTTCTGGAACATCATGTAAATCAAGGGAAGACTGCTTTTTGTATCACATGGAATTTGAGCACAAGTTGCTCCTAGTTTTGAAAAATCGCTCCACCAACTGCCACAGAGCTCATGATACGGAATGTGCCAACACAATGACTCAGCCCTCCAGGTCAGCGTGTGTAGCTTGCGCACTCAGTGACTCTGCATGTAGCTGATAGCAGTATGCCCACCTGAGCCTCTCTATACCGAAGTACATCTGATGGTCTTACACATTACTTGTCTTTTATTATGCCTTTATATTATAGTTAGGGCCTTTTATGGGCTTTAAAAAATTTCTGTGGCTAGGTAGGTTTTGCATTTTATTTCAAGATTATAAGGGGGGCATTATAAGAGATTATCATAAGAAGGGTCAGTGGCACTGGTTTCCGACTTTTGAGATGGACTGGTCTAGAAGTTCCAGAAAGTTCACGAGGGTTCCTTATGGCTATCAGTGATTTGCATTATCGGTAAGAACAAGAGGGTTACAGACTGCTTTTACCCTTTTTTCTTGGTCTTTCTGTCTCTCCTCCCCCCTCCCCTCCCGCATCCGAAATTTTCATCACCGACTACTGGTGCAAACTGGGAACACAGCTTTGGTGACTCTGTAAATGGTCTTGTGGGAATCAGTGGAGAGGCCCTGCTGATTTCCTGCCTCTGTCCCTCACAAGAAGAAGCAATTTTCACGCTTTTCTAGTCTGTATTTCACCCCCTTGTGCTATGGCGTCCGTGCAAGGTCAGACAGCTGGTGTGCAGCTGAGGGCACAAAGTTCACTCATTTTGAAAAAGGTAGAAAATCGATATATTTGACTTGTAAGCTTGTATATACCAGGGCCTCCAGATTTCCTGAGGCCTGAGATGATGGTGCATGTGGGACCTCTGTATTTTGCCTCTTATTCGGAAACTTTCGAACAAAACCATTGCTTCTTTTTAGTTTTAACCACTTCGTCAGATTTAAATTTTATCTCCGATTTACACTGACATCCTACCTCATTTCAGCTAGTCATAGGACGATTTTGTGCAGTGCAAAGGAAGTGCCTGGTGAGATAAATAGGAATGTATATCTGTAATTTCAGTTTCAAAGAAATTGCTGCTTTTCTCAGGTTTAAACTATTGCCACAGTATTTACTCAGTTTTTCAATTATAATTCTGATCTTCAGGGTAGAATTTTAAACTGTGTAGCTGGAAAGGCAATTCAACGTCATATCTCTTCATTTATGTCCATGTTGTATTATTTCAACATAATCACACTATAGTTAAATGATTTATGTTTATAGTATGCCATTTATATTTGAAAATGTGCATATAGATATTGCAATAATTCTAATAACTGCATCTCACTCTATTTTCAGTGGCAGGAAAATGCAATATTCCACCACATTGAGTTACAAAAGCTACATAATGTAATCTTCCTGGAACATTTATTCAGTGCCTAATCTGTGCACTGTCAAAGATTTTTCATTGTTATTGGAAAATTAAGACTATAACAAGTCTCACATTGGTATATATGTAACAGTTTTACATTTCTAGTAGTTAAAGCTAACAATGAAGATTTTACTTTTTTTCCGTCTTTGTTAGAGGAATGATTAAAAACAAGTCTTGGTGGGGCGCCTGGGTGGCTCAGTCGGTTAAACGGCTGCCTTCGGCTCAGGTCATGATCCCAGGGTCCTGGGATCAAGCCCCGCATCGGGCTCCCTGTTCAGCGGAGAGCCTGCTTCTCCCTCTCCCTCTGCCTGCCTCTCTGCCTACTTGTGCTCTCTATCTCTCTGTCAAATAAATAAATAAAATCTTTTAAAAAAATAATAAATAGGGAGCCTGGGTGGCTCAGTTGGTTAAGCGACTGCCTTCGGCTCAGGTCATGATCCTGGAGTCCCTGGATCGAGTCCCGCATCAGGCTCCCTGCTCGGCAGGGTGCCTGCTTCTCCCTCTGACCCTCCCCCCTCTCATGTGCTCTCTCTCTCTCATTCTCTCTGTCTCAAATAAATAAATAAAATCTTTAAAAAAAAATAATAAATAAATAAATAAAATAAAATAAAATAAAATAAAAACAAGTCTTGGAGATTTAAATTAGTGTTTGAGTTTTGCTAATTGCATAGACCTGTATCTTTCAATAGAGCCTTAACCTATGTTTTTATATCTCTTCTCAGACACAGAGTGCTATAGTACAGCTGCTCCAACTGTCTATGTGAGATAGTCTAAGTATTTGTTCTTTGGAGCAGACGAAGTTCATTGTGCCGAGAGGAGGTCCATTCTGGAGTTGGCAAAATAGATCTGTGGTCTGACAAACTTTCCAGGATATCAGAAGATCTAATTATAGCTGAAAACCCCTCCCAATAGCTACATAACTGTTCTGGTTATCATTGCTGAGCAACAAATTACCCCCATGATTTCTGTAGGTCAGGAATTCAGGAAGGGCTCGATCAGGCCATTCTCTTCTGCAGTTGGTTGGACTTACCTGCTTCTGGCTAGGCATTTCTCTTTCTCTTCTTGTGGTCTCAGATTTCCTCACGAGCTCTCTCCCTCTGGACTAGTTGGGCTTCCTCACAGCATGATGGCCTTGGGTCAGTTGGAGGGCATTCGCGGCAGCTCAGGGCTCTGGTGTCAGTGTTCCCGGAATGAGGAGGCTACAGCTGCCTGCCTTTTACAACCTAGCTTCAGAAATCACGTAATCACATTCACTTCATTCTTTTGGTTACGACAAAATCAAAAGCCTGCTTGAGTTCAAGGAGAGGGGACATAAACCATACTTCTCCAGGGAGGAGTTTCCAGGACACGCTGCTCGAGAGGGTGTGGAATGTGTGCTCTGGCAGGCAGGGTAAGAACTCCGCTGAGCCCGTGAAGCCCTCGGGCAGCTGTATGTTCACGGAGTCACATCCTTTTTGCTCTGGCTGCTCCAGCCCGGCTTACGTTCTGAACGCATCCAAACATGAAAGCAAACTTCTGAAAAAGAGGCCCTCAGGCGAGCCTTTGGCTGTGCTAGAACATTGAGCAGATGCAAGCGATCACCAAGTGCAGGATGCCCCACCACCTTTTAATGGGGATGAAACGCATTTCCTTCCAGTTACCTTCTAGGGCTAGAGAGAAGGGACGGTTGTGTTTTTGCCACGGACATTTCACTCAGCCCCCTTCCTCCCCCGCCCTACTTACCTTCACGGTGTGAAGTCTTTTTCCTCTATGAATATTGATACCAATTTCATGGCAGTGGGTAGATGTCATTGCGTGGTATCGATTAGGCAGAAATGTACTCATAAAAAGCAGTATTTTTTAAACATGCTATATTTGGAAAGAATGTTCATCCTTTAACACTTTCCCCTTGTCTGGCATCACTCCTTCATTTATTTATTCATCAAAGACATGAGTACATCTACATGCTGGCAGATACCCAGGCTAAAAGTGTTAGAGTTATCAATTGTTGATTTTCTCTATGCTCCACAAATCCTACTGAGACTTTCAAAAATAATGTTCATATTAATTCAGCCTCTTTCAACTGCAAGTGTCAGAATTTTTTGATTTCCGTAGCTTGGAAAATTAGAGTGGCACAGCTAGATCCGGGACGCCAGATGAGCTTGAGGTTGTCAGTTCTCTCCCCACTCCCTCACCTCTGCCTGTGGGTTGGCCTCACTCCCACCTGCCACAGATACAGTTCCTTACAGCTCTGTGGCCTCCATCTCTCCCATTCCAAACTAAAATTTTGATTGGCTCTGCTTGTATCTTCTATGGATCACCCTGGAGGCAGTCCCCGTGACCCCTGGAAAGGGGATGGGACGTGTAGAGGGAGGAGGGCGTGGCTGCACAGAGAACTGTAACATGCCCACCACAATGATACTCGCACCGCCTCTCTCTATTCCAGTTGCCATGGCCTTGACGCCAGGCTGGTCTTTCTGCCTCTGACCTCTCTTAGCTCTAGAACACTACACCCCATCAGCAGATTCATATTCTCAGAACTTCTCTTCATCATGCCATTCCCCTTCTCGAAAACCTTCCAAGAGTCCCCATTGTCCAGGATACAATCGCACCCACCAGGCATGGTGTCCTCACACTGCCCAAGTCTGCCCACCTGCTCAACCTCCCCTCCCACTTCTTCCTCCGCAAACTCCCGACTCCCGTGCTGTGGGTCTGCTTTCTCCCCACAAGACCACATTCCAGCCCCGTGCACTTGCTCCCACTGTTTTCTTTCCCTGAAAGGCCCACCTTGCCTCCATTTCTGATTCCTACCCATCATTTAGAGACCCTCCCATGCTCTGTTTCTCTGGGAAGCCACTCTGACCACCTCACCCCAGAGAAAAAGGGTGGTTCTTAGAATAGCACAGCCATTCAGATTTTTACCCTTTCTCCAGGATAAATTCTATACTCCAGAGACACTGTCTCATAGGACTCATTTCTGCCTCTTATCATCTTGTTTTCTCTTTTCTTTTTTTTTACTTTTTTATTGTTATGTTAATCACCATACATTACATCATTAGTTTTTGATGTAGTGTTCCATGATTCATTGTTTGTGCATAACACCCAGTGCTCCATGCAGAACGTGCCCTCTTTAATACCCATCACCAGGCTAACCCATCCTCCCAACCCCCTCCCCTCTAGAACCCTCAGTTTGTTTTTCAGAGTCCATCGTCTCTCATGGTTCGTCTCCCCCTCCGAGTCCCCCCCTTCATTCTTCCCCTCCTACTATCTTCGTCTTTTTTTTTTTCTTAACATATATTGCATTATTTGTTTCAGAGGTACAGATCTGAGATTCAACAGTCTTGCACAATTCATAGCACTCACCATAGCACAGACCCTCCCCGAAGTCTATCACCCAGCCACCCCATCCCTCCCACCCCACCCCCCACTCCAGCAACCCTCAGTTTGTTTCCTGAGATTAAGAATTCCTCATATCAGTGAGGTCATATGATACATGTCTTTCTCTGATTGACTTATTTCGCTCAGCATAACACCCTCCAGTTCCATCCATGTCATTGCAAATGGCAAGAGCTCATTCCTTTTGGTGGCTGCATAATATTCCATTGTATATATATATATATATCACACCTTCTTTATCCATTCATCTGTCGATGGACATCTTGGCTCTTTCCACAGTTTGGCTATTGTGGACATTGCTGCTATAAACATCAGGGTGCACGTACCCCTTCAGATCCCTACATTTGTATCTTTGGGGCAAATACCCAGTAGTGCAACTGCTGGATCGTATGGTAGCTCTATTTTCAACTTTTTGAGGAACCTCCATACTGTTTTCCAGAGTGGCTGCACCAGCTTGCATTCCCACCAACAGTGTAGGAGGGTTCCCCTTTCTCTGCATCCCTGCCAACATCTGTCGTTTCCTGACTTGTTAATTTTAGCCATTCTGACTGGTGTGAGGTGGTATCTCATTGAGGTTCTGATTTGGATTTCCCTGATGCCGAGCGATATTGAGCACTTTTTCATGTGTCTGTTGGCCATTTGGATGTCTTCTTTGGAAAAATGTCTGTTCATGTCTTCTGCCCATTTCTTGATTGGATTATTTGTTCTTTGGGTGTTGAGTTTGATAAGTTCTTTATAGATTTTGGATACTAGCCCTTTATCTGATCTGTCATTTGCAAATATCTTCTCCCATTCTGTCGGTTGTCTTTTGGTTTTGTTGACTGTTTCTTTTGCTGTGCAAAATCTTTTTATCTTGATGAGGTCCCAATAGTTCATTTTTGCCCTTGCTTCCCTTGCCTTTGGCGATGTTTCTAGGAAGAAGTTGCTGTGGCTGAGGTCGAAGAGGTTGCTGCCTGTGTTCTCCTTTAGGATTTTGATGGACTCCTGTCTCACATTTAGGTCTTTCAACCATTTGGAGTCTATTTTTGTATGTGGCGTAAGGAAATGGTCCAGTTTCATTCTTCTGCATGTGGCTGTCCAATTTTCCCAAAACCATTTGTTGAAGAGACTGTCTTTTTGCCATTGGACATTCCTTCCTGCTTCGTCAAAGATTAGTTGACCATAGAGTTGAGGGTCCATTTCTGGGCTCTCTATTCTGTTCCATTGATCTATGTGTCTGTTTTTGTGCCAGTACCATACTGTCTTGATGATGACAGCTTTGTAATAGAACTTGAAGTCTGGAATTGTGATGCCGCCAGCTTTGCTTTTCTTTTTCAACATTCCTCTGGCTAATCAGGGTCTTTTCTGGTTCCATGCAAATTTTAGGATTATTTGCTCCATTTCTTTGAAAAAAGTGAATGGTATTTTGATGGGGATTGCATTGAAAGTGTAGATTGCTCTAGGTAGCATTGACATCTTCACAATATTTGTTCTTCCAATCCATGAGTATGGAACGTTTTTCCATTTCTTTGTGTCTTCCTCAATTTCTTTCATGAGTATTTTATAGTTTTCTGAGTACAGATCCTTTGCCTCTTTGCTTAGATTTATTCCTAGGTATCTTATGGTTTTGGGTGCAATTGTAATTGGGATCGACTCCTTAACGTCTCTTTCTTGTGTCTTGTTGTTGGTGTATAGGAATGCCACTGATTTCTGTGCGTTGATTTTATATCCTGCCACTTGACTGAATTCCTGTATGAGTTCTAGCAGTTTTGGGTGGAGTCTTTTGGGTTTTCCACATAAAGTATCATATCATCTGCAAATAGTGAGAGTTTGACTTCTTCTTTGCCGATTTGGATGCCTTTTACTTCTTTTCGTTGTCTGATTGCTGTGGCTAGGACTTCTAATACTATGTTGAATAGCAGTGGTGATAGTGGACATCCCTGCCGCATTCCTGACCTTAGGGAGAAAGCTCTCGGTTTTTCCCCATTGAGAATGATATTCACTGTAGGTTTTTCATAGATGGCTTTTATGATATTGAGGTATGTACCCTCTATGCCTATACTCTGAAGAGTTTTGATCAAGAAAGGATGCTGTACTTTGTCAAATGCTTTTTCTGCATCTATTGAGAGGATCATATGATTCTTGTTCTCTCTTCTGTTAATGTATTGTATCACGTTGATTGATTTGCGGATGTTGAACCAACCTTGCAGCCCAGGGATAAATCCCACTTGGTCGTGGTGAATAATCCTTTTAATGTACTGTTGGATCCTATTGGCTAGTATTTTGGTGAGAATTTTTGCATCCATGTTCATCAGGGATATTGGTCTGTAATTCTCCTTATTGATGGGGTCTTTGTCTGGTTTTGGGATCAAAGTAATGGTGGCCTCATAAAACGAGTTTGGAAGTTTTCCTTCCATTTCTATTTTTTGGAACAGTTTCAGAAGAATAGGTATTAATTCTTCTCTAAATGTTTGGTAGAATTCCCCTGGGAAGCCATCTGGCCCTGGGCTTTTGTTTGTTGGGAGATTTTTGATGATTGCTTCAATTTCCTTAGTGGTTATAGGTCTATTCAGGTTTTCCATTTCTTCCTGGTTCAGTTTTGATAGTTGATACATCTCTAGGAATGCATCTATTTCTTCCAGGTTATCTAATTTGCTGGCATAGAGTTGCTCATAATATGTTCTTATAATTGTTTGTATTTCTTTGGTGTTGGTTGTGATCTCTCCTCTTTCATTCATGATTTTGTTGATTTGGGTCATTTCTCTTTTCTTTTTGATAAGTCTGGCCAGGGGTTTATCAATCTTGTTAATTCTTTCAAAGAACCAGCTCCTAGTTTCGTTGATCTGTTCTACTGTTCTTTGGGTTTCTATTTCATTGATTTCTGCTCTGATCTTTATGATTTCTCTTCTCCTGCTGGGTTTAGGCTTTATTTGCTGTTCTTTCTCCAGCTTCTTTAGGTGTAGGGTTAGGTTGTGTACTTGAGACCTTTCTTGTTTCTTCAGAAAGGCTTGTATTGCTATATACTTTCCTCTTAGGACTGCCTTTGCTGCATCCCAAAGATTTTGAACAGTTGTGCTTTCATTTTCATTGGTTTCCATGAATTTTTTAAATTCTTCTTTAATTTCCTGGTTGACCCATTCATTCTTTAGTAGGATGCTCTTTAGCCTCCATGTATTTGAGTTCTTTCCAACTTTCCTCTTGTGATTGAGTTCTAGTTTCAAAGCATTGTGGTCTGAAAATAGGCAGGGAATGATCCCAATCTTTTGGTACCGGTTGAGACCTGATTTATGACCTAGGATGTGATCGATTCTGGAGAATGTTCCATGGGCACTAGAGAAGAATGTGTATTCCATTGCTTTGGGATGGAATGTTCTGAATATGTCTGTGAAGTCCATTTGGTCCAGTGTATCATTTAAAGTCTTTATTTCCTTGTTGATCTTTTGCTTAGATGATCTGTCCATTTCAGTGAGGGGGGTGTTAAAGTCCCCCACTATTATCGTATTGTTGTCAATGTGTTTCTTTGCTTTTGTTATTAATTGGCTTATATACTTGGCTGCTCCCATGTCAGGGGCATAGATATTTACAATTGTTAGATCTTCTTGTTGGATAGATCCTTTAAGTAGGATATAGTGTCCTTCCTCATCTCTTATTACAGTCTTTGGTTTAAAATCTAATTTGTCTGATATAAGGATTGCCACTCCAGCTTTCTTTTTGTGTCCATTAGCATGGTAAATTGTTTTCCATCCCCTCACTTTCAGTCTGGGGGTGTCTTTGGGTCTAAAATGAGTCTCTTGCAGACAGTATATTGATGGGTCTTGTTTTTTAATCCAATCTGATAGCCTGTGTCTTTTGATTGGGGCATTTATCCCATTTACATTCAGGGTAACTATTGAAAGATAGGTATTTAGTGCCATTGTATTGTCTGTAAGGTGACTGTTACTGTGTATTGTCTGTGTTCCTTTCTGGTCTATGTTGCTTTTAGGCTCTCTCTTTGCTTAGAGGACCCCTTTCAAGATTTCTTGTAGGGCTGGTTTCGTGTTTGCAAATTCCTTTAGTTTTTGTTTGTCCTGGAAGCTTTTTATCTCTCCTTCTATTTTCAATGACACCCTAGCTGGATATAGTATTCTTGGCTGCATATTTTTCTCATTTAGTGCTCTGAATATATCATGCCAGTTGTTTCTGGCCTGCCAGGTCTCTGTGGATAGGTCTGTTGCCAATCTAATGTTTCTACCATTGTAGGTTACATCTCTCTTCTCCCGAGCTGCCTTCAGGATTTTCTCTTTGTCTCTGAGACTTGTAAGTTTTACTATTAGATGTCGGGGTGTTTACCTATTTTTATTGATTTTGAGAGGGGTTCTCTGCCTCCTGGATTTTGATGCCTGTTTCCTTCCCCAAATTAGGGAAGTTCTCTGCTATAATTTGCTCCAATATACCTTCTGCCCCCTCTCTCTTTCTTCTTCTTAGGGGATCCCAATTATTCTAATGTTGTTTCATCTTATGGTATCGCTTATCTCTCAAATTCTGCCCTTGTGATCCAGTAGTTGTTTATCTCTCTTTTTCTCAGCTTCTTTATTTTCCATCATTTGGTCTTCTATATCACTGATTCTCTCTTCTGCCTCATTTTTCCTAGCAGTTAGCGCCCCCATTTTTGATTGCACCTCATTAATAGCCTTTTTGATTTTGACTTGGTTAGATTTCAGTTCTTTTATTTCTCCAGACAGGATTTCTCTAATAACTTCCATGCTTTTTTCAAGCCCAGCTAGTATCTTTAAAGTCATGATTCTGAACTCTAGATCTGACATCATACTAATGTCCGTATTGAGTAAGTCCTGGCAGTGGGTACTACCTCTTGTTCTTTTTGTTGAGGTGATTTTTTCCATCTTGTCATTTTGTCCAGAGGAGAACAGATGAATGAGAGAACAAAATGCTAACAGGGTAACAACGTCCTCAGAAAATGTACTCTAAAAAAATCAGAAAAGATCTGAAGCCAGGGGAAAAGAAAGGGAAAGAAAGAAAAAAGAAAAAGAAAAAGATAAAAACAAACAAAAACAGAACAAAACAAAAAAAAAACTAGAATATGATCAAATACGATCAGGCTGGTGCATAGATCAGTGCCACACACTAGATTCTGGGTGTATTTTGGTCTGTTAGAAGAAAGTGCATCCCAAAATTTTTAAAAAAGAAAAACTTATATAGGTACAAAAATAAGGGTTGATATGATGAAGGGATGGAATATGACTGTAAAGATGAAAATTATAAAAAATTTTATAAAAGGAATTGATAAGAAGTTTTTTGAAAAAAGAAAGAAGAGGATTTAAAAAAAAAAGAAAAAAAAGGGAGAGAATGTGATCGGGCAGGAGAGTAGAACAAAGCCATACCCTAGAGATTTAGGGTATATTTTGATCTGTTAGAAGAAACTGTATCTCAAAATTTTAAAGAGAGAACAACTTATATATATATGCCAAAAATAAGGGTAACTACTATGAAGGGATACAATTTGACTCTAAAAATGAAAAATAAAAAATTTTTTTAAAAAAGGGATTGTTAAGATGTTGGTTGAAAAAGGGAAAAAGAAAAATTCAAAAAAAAAAGATAGTTAAATAAAATTAACTTTGAAGACTAAAGAATCATGGTAAAAAAGCCATGAATTCTATGTGCATTATTCCCCTAGCACTGGCGTTCTGCTGTTCTCATTGATCGGTAAACTTGGTCTTGGCTGGCTGTTCTTGCGGATCTTCTGGGGGAGGGGCCTGTTGCCGTGGTTTCCAAATGTCTTTGCCGGAGGCAGAATTGCCCCGCCCTTGCCCGGTCCGGGCTAAGTAATCTGCTCAGGTTTGCTCTCCGGGGCTTTTGTTCCCTGCGAGCTTGCCGTACAGCTTTGGAGGTGGAGAGTGAAAATGGCGGCCTCCCAATCTCTGCCCCGGAGGAGCCGAGAACTCGGGGCCCTGCTCCTCAGTGAGCCCCCAGAGAAAAGCCGTCAGTCACTCCCGTCTCCCCGGTCTCCGGCCACACTCCGTGCTCACCCGGCCTGTGACCGAGTTTCTATCTCTGGCACCCGACCCTGTTTGGAGTCTCCAAACCCAGCCGATCCCTGCAGTCCGCTCCCGCGCTGCTCCTCCCAGGGGAAGAAGGGGAGTCTCCCCGGATCTGCCGCTTGTTGGGTCCCTGCTGGAGGAGCAGTGGCCTGACTGTGCCACGGATCACAGTTTATGGCAACCCCGAGCTGAGACCCTGCGCATCAGCTCTGCCTCTGCAGCCAGCTTCCCCGCTCTGACACCTGGGAGCTCTGCCGCACTGAGGCATCCCCGGTCTTTCTGTGACCCCAAGGGTCCTGAGACCACACTGTCCCACGAGGGTTCCCCCCGCCCCGGCTTAGCCACCGGAGCGATGTCCCACAGCGGAGCAAACTTCTAAAAGTTACCGTTTTGTGCTCCGTGGCTCTATCACTTGCCAGAAGCGGCCGACGGAGGCCCCCTCCCCCGCCGTCTATCCTCCCTAATATCGCACGTCCTACCTTCCAGAAAGTGGTCGCTTTTCTGATGAGAGAGCTGTTGCTCTTCTTTTCTTCGATCTCCTGTTGAGTTTGTAGGTGTTCAGAATGGTTTGATCCCTATCCAGCTGAATTCCTGAGAGGAGACGAAATCCAGGTCTCCTACTCCTCCGCCATCTGGCTCCGCCCCTCTGTTTTCTCTTATTCAATTAAGTTATATTACATTTATATGTTACAAGTCTAACAGAGGGTCCATGAACTTGGCAGGAAAAGCATATCACCTGGGGCCCTCAGGACTGTATGGTCTTTGAACAGAGCAAGTTCACACCAGAGACCATCATGGCTACAGTATGAACGTGAATTGATTCATGGGGGGGCCTTAAATTCGCCTGCTGCCCCTGGAAGTGCTTTGGTGGGCCCCTCCTGAAAAGAGGATCTGGGTTGTGTAGACAGCTCCCGCCCAGGGCAAGCCCAAGATACAGAACTAAGTAGCCTTTGGATCCAGAGGAGGGTAGCTCAGACAATTTAACCATAATTTCCTTTCAAAATGTGAAACAAGAAAAGGTCAGGAAGGACATTTGACAAATGAAAGGGAATATATTGTTAACAATTCTTCATTTAAGTTAGCAAACTTGGATAAGGGATGCTTTGATGGATTTAAGTACTCCTTTGGAACATTTTTCTCCTGCTATAATAACCCATTCCATTGTGTTATAAAATAATCATAATCACCACTCAGTGTCCCAAGTCAGAGCAGGAGAAAAGAAGTATTAAGAGCAAGAAGTACCAGAAATACCTTACATGCTGGTTTTTCTGCTTTTTAAGAACTAGAAAGCACCATCTCTTTGTACTGCTGAGATCACTGTGGCAAATGCTTGCAGTGCTGGTGATATGACTGTACTAGAAAGGTGTACCTGGAGAAGTGCCATAAGACTGAAGAGTAAAGGGGCTCTGCGGAGGACCCATTTGGAGAAGGAAAGTGTCTCTGTGGTCAAGACAGAATTAGCAATGGAGTAGAACAGAGAAACAAGCCTGGGGCCCCCTTTGAAAACTTGGGTTCTTTTTTCTTGAGCAACACTGGGGAGGTGACCCGGGACTCTCAGTCTTACTGCGTTCCTGCCTGTGGGAGAGAGCTTTCACAGACATGGAGGGTTTGACAGAACCAGAGAACAAATTGTTGACGGATGGCACAATCTAGTGTATGAATGAAGGTCCGGGCAATGCCAGGGAAGGAACCGGGAGCTCGTGCACTCCAAGGTTCCACATCCATTTAGGAAAAGAGGAAAAGCATCCATGGTTGAGGGAGAAGTGAATGCATTTTGCAGGCTGAAATTGCTCAGTATTCGCCAGTTCCTATATTACAGTGCTCACGGGGAGTGTTTAGGTATTTTCTCTTGCATGAACTTCTTGCATAAATTTTCTGCATCTGTCCCACGTTATGGTATTTAATAAAGTTAATAATTGAAGGAATTCATAAAAGCTGGCATGGAAAATGGAGCACAGCAGTCATCCATTCTAAAGCAAAAACAATCCTCTCTGGAGCTAGCCCAGGCAGGTCTGGGACGCACAAGTGAATTACACGGGAAGGTGGCCTACACTGCCATCCCACATATCTTGTTGCTTCAAAGTGTTGCCCTCGACTCACACCCAGGGGCTCTTGGGAACCCACTTTGGCCAAATGGAGGAAGAGGAAAGAACTTAGGCTAGACTCACTGACGAGTTGGCATTAAACGTGTGTGCCACCTGCCAGTGGACTTCTGCGGCGCTGCGGCCTCACTCAGCGATGGTTCTGAAGGGCAGTGGTAAGGGGAGAGCCTCCCCGTGTGCAGAGCTCTGAGCAGCACACTTGGCTGTTCACTTCTTATGAGGGAAGCTTATAAAGGGAATCCTGGTCAACAACAAATGACTCGGCTGGGTGGCCAAGGGCCAGCCATGAACAAGACTGTGACATCGGAGACAGGGAGTTTGGGGAAAAGAGCACGTGCACATATCTGTGGGGTCTTTGTGCTCCCTCATGACGGGGGGAGGATCTCAACAACCAGGTGGACAGTATGACTCTTCCCATGAACATCAGCCAGGTCTGTTCTCAACCACTCCTGTGCCAGGGAGCACAGTGAGGTGCCAGGAAACTTGGAGCTGTGACTCCCTCTGGGTTACTTTGGGCTCCTCAGGCCAGTAGAACAAGCAAAGAAGCAAAGAAAGGAACTACTGTTTTGGAGGGAGCGTTTGCCCCTGACCGACACGTCTGCCTCATCTCTGTCCCTGTGTACCCCTCAGCCACGGGCCAGGCCCTAGCCGAGAGACGGGGGAAGCTTTAAGACAGATCTGATTGAAGCATACAAGTAGGTCTAGACTAACTTATCCCTGAAAATTATTATGTCTAAAATATAATTAAAACCTAGGGGATTTGCTTGAGATGGCATTAAGGTCGGGAAAGATCGTAGGCTGTGGTTGGAGGAAAATAAAACCATCTTCTGTTTGCATGTCATCTAGTTGAGCTTTTTCATTGAACCACTTCTAAGTGGATTATTCAGAAACGTGGAGGAAAATCCCAGAAGAAACAACTGAAAGACAGGAGGCTGCCTCTAGTAAACATGGTTTGGAGTTGGAGAAAATATTTTTTTGTATTACGAGTTTTGCTCATACAATTTTAAAAATCATATACATACGAGGTTTTGATAAAAGTAAAATTTAATTTTACCAAAATTTTATTTAAAATTTAAAATTTTTATGGAAAGCAAAAATTCTTGTGTGGAAAGGAGGTGGGGGAAGGTGACATGGAGAACTTAGAAACACGAAATGGCCCTGTACTTAAGATTATAGGACATAATTTTTGAACTAGATAGCCCTTTGAATCTTCTAGTCAAGGTTTCTTAATCTGGAATTCATGGATGAGGTTCAAGGGGGTCTATGAATATCCTTAAATATTTTCTATTCAAAATATTGTGTCCATGTACACTCTCTATAAGGAAGGAGATACTTAGCTTCCACTGGGTTCTGAGAATTAAAAAAAAAAAAGAATTAAGAAGTACTGATCTGATATCATGTATGTAAATGATAAGAATCTATATATTGGTAAAGAAACGTGCATGCTTGGTGACTGTGAGTGGGCTGATGCACTGCACCATACTGTTTCTAGTAGTCACCACTTGAGGGATCCGTGGGGTTGGGTGGGAGTCAATGAAGACTTTCCCTTTTCCCGTATCGTTTGGATTTTTTAAATAATGGGAATATATTAGGCATCATGTGTTAAGGTTTGGAACTTTTAAACTATTGATTTAATTGTTTCTTCTCATTTTATAGTTGAGAAAATGAGTTGCAGAGATATAGCCTAATTATCCAAGTCACACACACTTGCAGAGATGAGACAAGAAGCAGGTGTCCTGCATTCCACCCTCCCGCCTATTCTGGTGACCTGGCGGCGTTCTGAGCTGGTTTAAAGGGATCTCTCACCTTGGGGTTTGATCCCTCTGCCAGGCACGTTGTAAACTGTTGAGTAGCATCATGTTTGCACATGTACATGCAGTTATACAAGCCAAACAGTTTTACAAATATCATAACAATACCATCACCACCCCTTACCTATAATTAGAAGGAAGTAGTAAAAGTAAATTGATTTGCACAGGATTTCAGTGTCAGAGGCATTCCCGAGCTTTTGATTTTTTGACTCTTCTTGTTCTCTTCGCGCTGCCTCATCAGTATGAGTAGGAGTTCTATAAATTGTACCTGGTGAGGATTGGAAAGTGCTAGTGGGCAACACATCCTGAGTAATGAAGAGTAGGGACTCAAGTCAGACTACCAGGTTTGAATCCGTTTTCCACTTTCCTGCTGTGTGACTTGTGCCATGCAGTTCAACCTCCCTGAGTCTCAGTTTTCTCATCTATAAAATGGGAATAATAACAATACTACCCCTTAGGGTCATTGTAATAATGCATATAAAAGTACTTAGCACTGTGTCCGGCATAATTCAATGTTAGCTGTTATTCATACCAGATGCTTCTCAAAAAGGGATCTCCTGTTCAGGTGCAGAAGAGCTTAGACAAAAACAGGAACACTACTTGTGGAAATGGAGTGTCAGGGAACACCTACTCAGACCTGGTTTCTGGCTCTATGTTCCCAAGGAGAGGCAAGATGTCAAAGAGGGACATTTCAGGGTGAGGTCCCTCACTGCCCTCCTTTTCTCATTGTGGCCAGTTTCTCCTGTGGGCAGATTTCTTGTCTCTCACTCGCTGTGTGATTTCATGGGGTGGAAGTAGGTAAAACAGATGCTGAGCCCCCAAGGAGTAGCTGTGCGGAAGAGGAAAACTCAAAAGTCTCTTCCAGTCAAACCAACATTTCTACATTTGTTGGAAGGCACATTCCAAAAAACCCTTCCAATGCCATCAGCCTCTTCACAGCTATAATGTGCCACCAGGGGTTCTTCCACCTCAGGGTGCACGAGAGTGAGCAGGTGTGCCTGTGAAAATGGAGATTCCTGGGCCACGTAGCTTTGAAATTTTGGTTTAGTAATCCAGCATGGTTTTTGCTAGCTGAGCTTCCCTGTGTGCTTTCTGACCACCGGCTTCAGAGTCACCTGTGGGTTTGTTTAAAAGAGTATCTTTCTGGATAATCCTGACAGACATTAAAGCATGCAAAACACTGGAAAAGACCTTTGCCATCTTGGCCTCTTCAGATCAAATAGGCACCGGGGTTATGAGGGATTCATTGTGTTGTAACAGTCTGGGTGCAGATTCCTCCATGCCCTTGACCAGTGGGGATCAACTTTTGGAAGGCTAAAACCCCTGTCTATTTTTCACTGTTGGAGTCTAACTTAGTAACTCAGAATTGGAATCTTCCTTTTCTTTTTGAATAATCAAGCCATTGAGCCAAGAGTTTCTTTATGGTGTTGATTTATCAAATAAGTCACATCAATCTAGGATTAGCCCAGTCAAGAGTCGTGTGTTATTTATTGATAACTTTAGTTAAGAAGAGCTCATAAAAATTTCAATACTTGCCCAACGCAAGTGGAGGGTAACATTTTTATGATGCAATAAACTTTCATTCTCCAGTGCAGCAGATCAGGTTGCATGAGTGCTAACAGATCCTGGCAGTGATCAGATTTGTACTGTTCAACATTTCGAATAAAATTACCATGGTGAAAACCTTTTTGCGCAGGCTAATAAGACTTTAAGTGAGATCAACCAGGAGGCAGGTCCAATCACTCACATAAGGGCTCTCTGGTTTAAAACACAGACTGCTCAGTGAGAAAAAGACCAACAACCCAATAGAAAAATGGGTGTAGCACTTGAAAAAATGCTCAGCTTCACTCATAATTAAAGGCATGTAAACTCCAAGAGACCATGTTTCACCTCTTCAATTGGTAAAGAGGAAGGAGTGTGATAAGCAAGAGTCTTGTATATTGTGACTGAGAAGATAAGTTTTAAAAAAGCACATTTTTGAAGGGAAGTTTGATAATGCCTATCAAAAATTTAAATGTGATGAGATAGTCCCAACAATTTTACTTTTAGGAATTCTTCCCACTTTGAGATGCATGTACAATGGATGATCATTATAGCATTTTTATGGTAACAAATGACCAGAAACAATCTAAATAGGCACCAGTAGTTAAACATTATTAAATTTTTAGGCAGTTAACAGTTAAATAGTTAAATACTGGTTAAATACATTTTTGTATTCTTCAGTCATTAGCAATGAAGAGCCACATCTATACAACTTACAAAGAAGCTCCAAGATCTGGGGTTAGGTGATAAAAAAAAAAAAAAAAAAAAAAAAAAAAATTTACCATTTCTGTTGCAGGCACTGTTCTAGATCCTCCACATCCATTAATTAATCATTAAATCATATGAATGTCCCAGTTTCAGTAATGGGGAAATTAAGGCACAGAGAGGTTAAGTAACTTGCCCAAGGTCATACAACTGTCATACAGCAGAGCCAGGATTCAAACCCAAACTCCTGGGTCCAGAGTTTGTGGTGTTAATCATTATGTTGAGGTGTGTATAGTATGCTGCCATTAGCGTAGGAAACATTTATCTCTATGAATGTCCACACATCACATGCTTATATAAGCAGAGACTGTCTCTCAAGTGATAAATGTGAAAACAATAACTGGAGTTGCCTTTGCCGTGATGAACTAGTGTCTAGGGTCACTGGTATGGAGACACTTGAATGGCATTTCACTCTTCAAAATTTTTAGTTGCATATATATGAACTTCCTCAACCCACCAGACCTCCACTAAGAAACATACATACAAACGAACAAATAGCAACAGGAAAAAAAACAGATCACAACTTGTGCCCTGTAGGTCATGGAAATCAGAGTGCCTCTGAGGCAGGCTGGAGTGAACAAGGGACTCTTCAGGGACTGGAGAATTGGCTATCAACGCAGATGAAGTCCTGCTTTGTTTAAAGTAAGGAATTTTATTTAAAAAATTGTGTTCATCTGGACAGTTTGAGGACTCTGATTTTATCTACTTTTCTTTCTGCAGTGAGGAAAATCTTCCCTGAAACTTTTAATTTCCATGCATAGAACATTTTCCCAATAGTCTTCCCCCTGTGGAGGCTAGATTCGGTGTGAAAATCTCAGTGGGTGATCTACTGCAAGTCCCACTTTTATGGGAGTGCGAGAAGCCCGTGTGAGCTGGTTCAGAAAGCTCTGGTTCTGTCCAATGTCTGTTTCACCCATTTTAAGCTTTGGTACTTGTATAAACAGAAATGCTAGACAGCCAAGATGTCAGATGAAACAAGCCATTTATCTAAGCAAACACAACCCTGTCTAGAGTTTGTACAGCTCTTCCAAGGCAATTGTAATCTAGATGGTTCAATAGTCAAAAGAAGAGCTGCTTATTTCAAACCAGTTGAGTAATGAGGAATGAAAGCTCTCTTTGGCCTCAGACACCAACACTGAAGCTGTCAGCTTCCTCAAGGGTATGTATGGCTCTCCAAGGTGTTTTCACTTCAGCTGCAAACTGGGAAGAGGCATGGTTTCAGGTGCTCTTCCCATAGGTCAGACACCGCCATTAAAGGGGTGGCCCCTCCCCTCACCCTGCAACTCAAGGCTCTGTCTGTAGTCTCTAGGTCCCTGGGGAAAAGAAAATCCAGACGACCCACAGGAGGCCTGGACTGGATCTAAGTTTTATTCCAACAAAGAAGAAGTGAAGCTTTCTGGGAGTTTCACTTCTAGGCAAAATGCTCTACAAGACCTTTTCAGATAACTCTCACAGGTAAGTAGAAACTTCACTGTGATTCTGGAACTTTTCAATCCCTTGGGGAGTCCCCTAAGGACATAGGTCCACTGGATTTGTCCTGTTGGAACCCACTCTGTAGATTATGGACTATAAACGCCCAAGGGACTGGTCTTGCCCATTGGAATCTGCTCACCACTTGACCACCTGTGAGTGAATCTGTGTATATTCGCATGGGCAATCGACCAGCCATTGCTCTAGCATCTTTCCTCAGTCAATTGCTCACCTAACCTTATTCCAACTTCTACCTCTCATTTCTGGCCTGCGTTCAATTTCTCTGGGGTGTCCTCACTGCATTGTTAGTAACTGCATTTGCAACTGACCATGTCTGAAACTGCCATGTAGCACCTTGTGGTGGTGAAGTGAAAATAGACTCTGGAGTCAGATGCTTGGATTTAAATGTTTGGTCTACCACGGATCAGCTGAATGACCTAGGGCCAGTTTCTTCACTGCTCTCTGCCTCAGTTTCTTTATCTGTAAAACAGGGATGTGTTAGTATGTATGTCATAGGATTGATTTAAGAGTGTAAATGAAAGGCCTCCAGGCTGGCTCACTCGGTGGAGCATGTGACCCTCGATCTCAGGGTCAGGAGTTCAAGCCCCACGTTGGGTGTAGAGATTACTTAAAAATAAAGCCTTTTTAAAAAAGAATGTATATGAGATAACCTATGTGGCTGACAGCACTTTTCCATTTGGGGTTTACATGAAGAGCAGGTAAAGCATAAGTAAAATATTTGAAACAGGAGAAAGAAATTCTTGGTTATAAGACTTGGATTATAAGGCTTGGATTACTAAGAGAAGGCATGGAATTAACTTGACAAAATATATTCCTTCTCTTGAGATAATTGAGGTCTTCTCACTTGGTGATAGCCAATGGAGTGAATGACCTCTCACCATCCCTTCTAGATTCTCATCTAACTGTTGCCATGGAGGCTGTATTATGGGTTAGAGGAAACCCAACGTCCTGTTAACTTGGCAGTGGGAAGCCAGAGGTTCTAAGAGCTAATCTCCCAAATGTGCCACTTAACTGTCGGCTAAAGGGTAGGTACAAGAAGACAGCTTGAGAACCCACCCCTCTTCTGCTCCATCCTTATGTTTCTGTTGCACAAATGCAGCAAAATGAGTAGCAATATTTTCATTGAAAATATGCCTCATGCAAATCAGTTTGGTAAATATGGAATTTAGCCTTTATAAAAGAGCACCTGTTCCCCCCTCCCATTCCTCCATTTAATTTTTGCATTCAGATGTGCTCTGCTCTTGCATAAGCCTGGTCCCATACACTATGACAAGAACAGACTTGCTGGTTTTGAATCTAGCCAAACACACCCCCCTATTTTCCAAGAAAAATCTTCTCTAAAAATTACAGGCACCTGCATGCTGGTTTTCTAGTGGGCCTCGAAGGATATTTCCATGGTACTGAAGTATATTGACATTTTCAAAACATGAGAACTATTTGGAGTTGGTGCAGGCTCTCGCGGGTGAGGAGAAGGCAGCTGGGCAGATCTAAGGGTCATCCCGGTCAGCCCAAGGTCCTAGTGCGGGCGGTGAGCCAGTGTCCCTCTGCCATGTGGTGACGCTTGGGTTAACTCCTCTTCTCTGCTGAGGAGCTGGGATTTTAACTCAGTTGTGGTTTGGTCTGGGTGGTTTCCTTTTTCCCTCACCATCAGAGGGATATTTTAAAATCACAAACTGAACCTGGGGAGAGGAGGCCCAATTTGACACCTTTGAACCTTGATGGGGCCACGTTAGAGGTTCAGATTTAGAGGGATTGTTGGGTGGGGATGCGCAACCCGGGAGAGCCTTTCAGCGCCTTTCATAGAGGGACACAGAATCCGAGTTTCCTGAAATGGTGTTTTTTGTGTGAGACCTGTCAATAGAAATATCAAACTGTGAATATACAATTGAACTTTATTATCCCTTTTGATTTTGTAACTACATAGGTATGACAGACAGAGGCCGATTTGAAAAGAAACTCACAATTGCCAGTGTGTCCCTTGTGTGAATCCCACGGCTGGAAGTTTTTCTGTAAATCGGCATCTTCAGGTAGGGGCTGGCAGGTGCCTCCCACTGACTCCTGAGATAGGTTTTAATTAAGGAACATGAAATCTCTCAACTTTCCGTTACAGAGTCGAAGTGCCCTTGCACTCTGAAACGTGGATCCAGAGATGGCATTGTGGGGCTCCCTATTTACTCTCTGCAGAACTTTCATTTCAAAGATTCTTACTTTGTGAGCCGAAGGGCTTTTTCTTTTCTTTCTTTTTTCTTTTTTTTCTTTCTGCTCATCCCTGAAATGGACTAACCCTGGAATTCAAGAGTCAAGCTGTGCTTTCTGCCTCTGGCATCATTAGAAAGCTGCAAGGTGGGAGCTGGTCTCCAAAGGGTTGGCCTCAAAATGAAAATCTTGCCCCATGGAGGGAATCAGGAGTTGGGGCCATGGCCCCTCTCACCAGTGACATGGTGGTAGCAGGAACCAAACACAAGGACCATACTTTTCCTGGTACTCTCAGTTGCTTAAAGTAACAGGAAGTGTAGCTCCTTACAAGCTCGGCCTTCCCAGAGCCTTTCTTCCCCAAAGCCTACATCTTGGTAAAAGAGAGAATCGCAGATTCTTCAGGAGTGAATTTGCTCCTGGGGCACCCAGGTGGCTCAGTCGGTTAAGCGTCTGCCTTTGGCTCAGGTCATGATCTCGGGGTCCTGGAATCGAGCCCCACCTCAGGCTCCCTGCTTGGCGGGTAGTCTGCTTCTCCCTCTGCCCTTCCCCCCTGCTCATGTGCTCTCTCTCATCAATAAATAAAATCTTTTTTAAAAAATCGCTAAAGGAATGAAGTTGCTCCTAAGGATGCTTTCAATTTAAACCATATACACGGAAGTTACTAGAAGTAATACAGATTGATTAAATGAAGAGCACACTGGCTAAGGGTCACAAAAACCAAGGCCAAGGTAATTAGTGTGACCTGACCAGGCATTTGATCCATGTCTGTATCAGTACGTGAAAGGCTGGACTAGATAATCTATTAAATATTCTTACAGTTCTAAGTCTCCCCAAGTGCACCAGCTGCAGTTAGATGTTGAGAAATTAATGGAGACACAGAGAAGGTATAAAATATAACCATTGCCAAGATGCCATCGAAAATGATGACAGGACTTGCCTCTGGAAAGGAGAAGAGGAGAGTAAGATTGAGGAGGCAAAGGAAATTTTCCCTTATCTACAATTTCTTTCTTGTTCATTTATTTACGAGGAGACTGCACTCACATTAATTGTGCAGTTAAAAACTAATCTGAAATCCAGCAAACTCTAAAATAAAGTTAGAATGGATGAAAATGCTGTTTCCCCACCCCTTCCCACCTCCTGCAAAACAATGTGTTCACACTTACAATGATTCTATATATTTTATCCAGGCATATACATGGACATGAGTGTACAGAAAAAGTTGTGGAAATCCACATACAAGCTGATGGCAGTGGTTACCTCAGGGGGTGGGAGGTGTGCGTTGGGTAAGGAGCGTTAAAGATAATTTTAGGCTTACCTGCAATGCTTTAAGGTTTTAATGGGAGGAATGTATTCATGCATTTCTCATCTAATGAAACCACACAATTTATGTATATGAGGCTTAAGGGCGAAGTGTATGTACATGCGTGTACGTATACAGAAATACCCACACACATACATGTGCACGTGCACACACACACACCTTTTACCCAAAACAAGAATTTGCAGTATAACTGGAGAAATTTCAAATGTATGAACACTTAAGAACTGGAGAATGATCCTTAGGCAAGCTATCAGCAAGCTCAACTCCACTCCTCGGGGAAGGCTTCCCTAACTATTGTGCTCACACTCACCTTGCTCTTCTTGAATGCCTCCCTTCCACATCACCTCCGTCCTCACCACAGCCCTTCTCCCTCCCTGTGTCTCTTTGGGTCCAGTCTTATAGATCCCTGAAACAGACACCATCCCAACATTTCATTCCAAGTTTCCACCTAGGAGGCACAAGCCCGAGCGCCTTATGCCATTTGCTCTTCCTCTGCCCGCTCTGCTCTCTCAGCTCTCGGGGGATGCCTCTCCCACTTCTCTGCCATAGGTATGTCCCCCGGGAGGCTGCTAATGTGCCACGTCTGAGTCCGGAGACCAGCCCACAACTACTGTCTCACAGTCCCTAGGTGAGGGCACTAGACATCCATATTGGTCACGAGCACCCTGAGGGATGCTCATGCCAGATCCTGTTGGCAAACACTACTCTAAGGTCTGACATGGCCCCCGCATTACACCGGGGAGAAAAGGAAAACACATTTCTCTCCCATGTGGGATGTACTAAAAATGGCTTTAGACTCTCCTACATGGATAGATCCAGAAAGGAAAGCAATTCGGCATTATGCCTCAAAAACCTTTAAAAAGCTCCTAGCCTTTTATCCAGCAATGCCGCTTCTGGGCATCCGGATGAAAAGAATCAGAAATGAACATAGGGGTTTATGTATAGATATTCATCATGCAGTTGTTTATGGTTAAGTATGAAAATAGCTAAATGAAGCGTGATTCTTCCACAGTGGTACTATGTAACTCTCCAAAAAAGGAAGGGGAACTTTTAAGTGCATGGTTATGCTTATGGCTACTTAATATTAGGAAATAATCAGGAATCCAAACAATATCACCAACATGATCTTTCTATAATGAAGAAAAGACAGAAAAAAAGGGGGGGGGCTGGAAGAAGACTGAAGGGAAGATTAGCAAATAGAGGTGCTAAAGAGATACCTGATAAGCCAGAGTTAGTGGACATAAATCAGCCGTCAGCTGGTAGCATTCTATCCCATTAGTACCAGTAATAAAGAAAAACTGAGCAGACAATTTGGTTGACGGTGTGGGAGGCAGAATATCGCACAGCTGCTTTACCCACAGCTGTATGGCTTTGCAGTGTTGACAGTTTGGAAAAAAGAGAAAGACAAATAGGAAATAAAACCTTGTCTTGGGCTGGGAAATAAGCAGATGGGCTGGGATGTGACCCACACAGGGAGCCTTGGCTTGATTAGGAGAAGTTACTGATTTAACTTGAATTTCAGACCTATAATTTCTATCTTTTAATGAAGTTTCCATTATTTGGAGTTTTTCT
Source organism: Neomonachus schauinslandi (assembly GCF_002201575.2). Classification (NCBI taxonomy): domain Eukaryota; kingdom Metazoa; phylum Chordata; class Mammalia; order Carnivora; family Phocidae; genus Neomonachus; species Neomonachus schauinslandi. The sequence goes on along the minus strand of NC_058405.1, from coordinate 134,873,656 downwards.
TCCCCCCCAGAGCTTCTAAGTGTTTTTTTTTTTTTAATCAATATTTATTTCTATATGTTTTGTTTCATGCTTTGAAAAATCCCCATAAACAAAATCACTATAATATACATTTTCCTTTGAAGATTCCACACCCCCTCCCCAAACTATCCCCTCCTGTTACCCTCAAATGGTAAGTAAACTCTTTGTATTATTGAAAACCTAAGCTGGTACACAAGGAAAAGTGAAGCGGTGGATTAAGCAATTATTTAGTGAACTTCAGCTGGGGAGACAGTCTGCCTAACTGATACCATAAGATGTTTCTTTCTTTCTTTTTTTTTTTCCTCACTAGCTGTCTTTTTTTTTTTTTTTTTTTTTTTTTTTTTGACCAAAAATTTTTTAATTACGGCTTCAACTCTTGCTTTCACTTTGGCCGAAATCATCTTGTTACCGCTACTTAGGTCAGATGTCAAGTAATTAAGAGAATGATATTAACACATCAATCCTGAGACTTCTCTGTTTTATGAAAGCATCTATTTTAGAACTCTTGCAGGTGGCTAAAGCTCACAAAGCCTCTCAGAGGTACTGGATGCAAAAAGGTTCAAGGGCTGCTTGTGTTTTTCAAATGTTATCTAAGGAATCTTTTCACAAATCCCTGCTATTGTTCGACATAATTTTTGTGGCTCTTGGGGACTTAAATGCAACCGAACAATTTTAAAGAAACCAAAATGTGACAAAAGAAATAATAGTCCCCTATTATAAAGAATTCTCTTCTTTTTCTTTCCCTCCCTCCTCCGCCTTTCAACAAATGCCCTAGGCTGGCTGATGCAACTTATGTCGGAGAATGTTGGAAATTTTAGGATTTTGACTGCACTGATTTAGTAGACTATCTGAAGCCCAGTGCACATATTAGATTACCATAAATTAGGAAGCTTTTTATCTCTTTCTTTCTTTCTTTTTTTTTTTTAGAACAAGAAGCCACTGAAAAGCAATGTATGGCTGCTGGGTCAAGCTCATATGTTTGGCTTAATACTCGGTTGATAGTAATTATGATCATCAGAGAGTGAGATGCTCAGTGAATGTCATAGCACTCTATGCATGGCCAAGGAAAACTACTCTAAATCATTTCAATCCTTGAGATTATTTGTGAATTTCAAAAAGCAAGCAGAAATACATCTGTTTCTTTCCTTTTACTTTGTTGTTTTCCTCTTCGTAATCTCCCAAAGCCTTCCCACTACTTAAAAAAAAATCTTTTTCAGGGGTGCCTGGCTGGCCCAGTAGGTGGAGCATGAGACTCTTGATCTTGGGGTCATGAGTCTGGAGCCCCACACTGGACGAAGAGATTACTTAAAAAAAAAAATCTTGCTCCGAGTTCTATTTTCTTGTTCATCCTATATGTAATAATGATGATGGGGATAGCTGATATTTATCAGGTAATTACTATATGCAGGGCATGGAACTAAGCACTTTACACATATTGATTCATTTAAAACTCACAATAGTCCTATGAGGTCAGCACTGCTACTATTTCCATTTTCCAGATGAGACCATTTGCCCAAGGTCCGAAGCTAGTAAGCGGCAGAGCCAGGTTCAGGACCCAGGATTTGAAGTCCTGACACCGTGCTCTTAACTACTATAATGGACCATAAATATATATTTTCCACCCTGGGAGATACTGATCTATTTTCATACTTAGACAAACAGCGATTTATTTGCATAAAAGGAGAATTCCCTGCCAATACTCATTAGATTTAATTATGCTTTTGATTAATAAGATTTGATGCAGTAGACACACAATACCATTTATATATTTAACTTAACTGTAGCTTTAACAGCATAACATTTCCATGCTTACTCTAAAGTGTTTTTTCACTGGCTTATTGATTTATTTCTTTTGAATTCTTTGACTTGATTTGCCTCTAAGCTCTGTTCACTTCACTGCAGAAAGAGCCAATGAACACTCCTTCGTAAATTAAACCTAAGTATAGAGGACTTAGGAGATATTCGTGGAGGTGAAAAGGCAATTATCCCAGCAGATAAAGCTCACCAGAGAAGATGTTCCAAGGAGAACAATTGCACAAAACCAAGCACAGTGTTTTCCTCCAATATCCCCTACTACCACGCCAATAACCCACTACCACTACCATCTACGATTTGAGAAGAAAAAAAGCTATCGGCAAAGAGAGAATGGAGGCTTAGCAACTAGAATATCATAGGACAGGCAGGGAGTGAGTGAAGCCCAAACGAGTCACAGGCCAGTCTTGGAAGCTGGTGGAGATGAGGGTTTGATGCTAAAACTTGGTCTGAAGAGTAAAAAACGGACTTAGGAGCAGTCACGACAAAACCTCAGGTCTGTTCCGTGGAAAGCAAGAAATTAATAGGGAGCAGAGGTTAATGAGAGAAAGAGAATTTGTGTGCAAGTCCAAGAATAAAGAGTACAGGGGGTTGACAGTGAGTCTAGGTCAGGAAACGAAGGTCCAGAAGCTTTGGCTTTTGGGCTGGGGTTTGTGTCTATTTCCTTCTGACCCAAGCACAGAGTGCCCTGGAATGCCCGCCCATACCCCAAATTCTGGTTCTCATGTCCCTCCCAACCCACTGAGTGCCTTGGAGGGGCCCTGGGGTCAGGTGTGGCTATATCATTCGCAAATCCCAGTTCAAAATGAAAATGCTATTGGGGCACCTGGGTGGCTCAGTTGGTTAAGCGACTGCCTTCGGCTCAGGTCATGATCCTGGAGTCCCAGGATCGAGTCCCACATCGGGCTCCCTGCTCGGCAGGGAGTCTGCTTCTCCCTCTGACCCTCCTCCTTCTCATGCTCTCTCTCCCTCTAATAAATAAAAAATAAAATGAAATTAAAAAATGAAAACGCTGTTAAAGATACTAAAATATAAAGCTTTATCTTTTCCTCTATGGCCTTGTTCTCTTGTTATGATGTTTGTTTGTTATTTAATATCATTCTAAGGAAAGAAAAATGATCATTTCAAATGATTGGGATGCATTTTACTGTTCATCTTTATATTGTGCAGTTTTACTTTTAAATGCATATATAAGAATATTTAACTTGTAGGTGGAATCACTGAAATGACACAATTTCTATTTCCTAACTCATACATGCATATGTACTTCATTTTTACCAGAACAGTGAAGATGCTGCACAAAACTTCCTCTACTCTTTATTCTACTTCCTGTTCAATACATGCACATTCAACCAAAACTTTTTGTCTTTAGCTGATGAGTATGGAAGGACTGAAAAGAAAAAGAATTATGGGCCGCCCTAGCTTTTTCTTTCCTTCAATGTCATCTTTTCTAGCATAAGTGGTTGGCTAATATGAAGTAACATGGTTAAGAAAGAATATTATAGTGTTCCTCGGGACTTCTTAGAACACCATTTCCTTCTTTCTATGTTGAAAGCAAGTTGTGGTTCAATTAGAAAAGAGTGGCTTCTCAGGGATGTCAGCACCCCCATTTACTCCAGTCATAGATGTCATGCTCTTACCTTGTACTCTCCTTTGAGTCTTCTAGAACTCTTATGCATCATGTGTCCACAGGAATTCTAGGCTCATGGAACTCTGTGAATTCTATATGTGAGTGGGGCATCAAGGAACAGTGGACATGCATAAGGCGCCATCTCCTCTGCTCACATACATGCTCCATTGTCCCACTGGACAGACTTCATTTACAAAATACAAAGTTTAAAGATAAAACTATTGAGAAATACAGGATGACAACAGCAGAGCATTAAACCAAGCATAGGACCTTTCCCAGTTGTGGGTCCTGTTCAGCGGCACAGGTGGTACATTCATGAAGCTGACCCTGTCTGGGTCACCTGCTGTTGTGCGGCTAAGAAGTGATCCAGTGGTATCCTGAAACGTGGGGACTTACACTACTGTGACTAGAATGGTAGTAGACAAAGACCCACTAGCTACGGGGACAGCAAGGCACCTACCCACACCAGGGGACAGAATTCCCGGTGAGTGCTCGTGGGCTTAGTGCTGGATGGGTCCATCACCCGCCCAGTGCTCCAGCACACTTGCTCAGTGCTCAGTGCTCCCTCAGAAATTCTCTCCCAGCACGTCCTAGACCATGTAACAACCCTAGAAATGATTCTAATGTGACTTAAACAGGAGACCCAGAGCCCCCTCTCTTTCTCCTTCCTCCTCTTCCTTTTACCTCTTTTCATTTTCTCAAAAGAGTCCATGCGCAGCAAGAATAGAATTGAGCTCAGGGGCCTGCAGGAAGGGCTTTAAAATTAGAAACAGAAACCTGTTCGCCTCCCTTAGTTGGATGAGGGGGGGAGAAGACAGTGGGAAATACCTTCCATCCCTCCCCATGAATTTCTACTCCACAGGCTGAGCTGGAGGTACTTTCTGCAAAATGGCATCTTATATATAGGGAGATATTTTTGTCCTTAAATTATTTAACAGACAGAAGATTTGAAGCAGAGGAATTGTGACTTACTAAAATTAAAATCACACTGATTCTCTGGCACAAATTCTATGATTATATACCCATTTTTATATAAATCAAACCAAAGCACAACCAGTGATCTGAGGTACTTGGGCAACTTTTGACCAACGTCTTTTCCAGATCATCCTCTAAAGAATTAACCCAATATGCTCATTACCGAATACCAGAATTTATATATAAAAATTGTTCATTGTGCATATCTATATATTGATATGTAATATTATTTATGAGAAAGTGGCCTTATAAATATTACACATCCATATATCTATATATGTAGATGATCTGTATCTGTATTTATCTCTATATAGCTATCTGAGAAAATGGTCTTATAGTATCATGAGCAATTTTGATAGCTCAAAGAGCTTCTTTGATTGGATAAGAAATCTCATGTACCCTGATTTAAGTTGCCAATTTCAATCAGAGTTTTCCTCCATGACAGGGACAGTCGTGTAAATTGATCTAGTTTAGCTGATAGTAACAGTTCCAGAAATCCAACACAGAGAGTGTTTTTTAATAAAAATGTATACAGGATTGGAATGTTGATAAGACATTTGCAAATGTATATAGAAATATGATAATTTATACTATTTTTTGATAAGACTCCTGGTTGGCATTAGTGATGTGTCATATGATTGCATTAATTGCAAAGAAGAAACTCAAAATGGCATAATTGTGCCTGATGTTCAAGTAATAGAAATGGAATTTAAAGTGCTGTTAGAAGATGGGAAATGTTACCGAGGTTTTAAAAAAGGTTTTAAAAAACATGAATGCAAGGGGCACCTGGGTGGCTCAGTCGTTAAGCGTCTGCCTTCAGCTCGGGTCATGATCCCAGGGTCCTGGGATCGAGCCCCACATCGGTCTCCCTGCTCTGCGGGAAGCCTGCTTCTCCCTCTCCCACTCCCCCTACTTCTCCCTCTCCCTCTCCCCCTGCTTGTGTTCCCTCTCTCGCTGTCTCTCTCTCTCTGTCAAATAAAATCTTAAAAAAAAAACAAAAAACAAAACATGAATGCAAAACCGAACCATTAGCACATGTAACCCTTTTGAGGTATCGTGAAGTGCGCAGCAGTGCTCCCCCAACACCCGCTGACCCCGGCAACAATAAAAGACAAGGGGGAGGTGACCATCAGTCTCTGGTGGGTCATCTCTGAAAGCGCTTAGGAGTGGGGGTCACACGTTGTAATACCCTCGCTCCCTTAGATCGTTAGTACTTATATGTTGACGTCTCTGGCCGCAGGCTGTCTTAGTGTGAGATGTAGCATCCCGTAGTGTCTGGAGGGCGGACTCTGCACACCACACTGCCTGAGTTCAAACCTTGGCTCGACTGCCATTTAGCTGTGTGTCCTTGGGCCAATCACTCTGCTTCCCTGTGCTTTCAGCAAAGTTTGTAAATGTGGAGTCATTCAGTGTACATTTTTCCAGCCAGTTATAAGACTGAATGAGTTAGTATTTGTTGAACTCTTGAGACAGTGCCTGGCAAATAGCAAATAATCAGTAAGTGTTTTTTAGGTTAAAAAAATTTTTAATTCATTATGAAATGTATACATGGTGTTTTCTTTAGAGTCAATATGAGCTGTGGAAACGCCTTCTCTGACGAGTCTCCTTAGTTAGCACAAAATGAATCCCATTCAGTCACAGCGATTGTAGTGGAGATGGAAGCTCTATCCCGGCCCAGCACACCCTCTTCTGTCACCCACAGCCTGGCTGACCCCGGAGGCCCAAGCAGCCATGTTTCCAGCTCTGATCAGGGCTGACCAAAGAGAAAATCCTAACTGAATCTGAACAAAAAGATTCTCCCTCCAAGAAATTTGACATGGGAGAGCTGAAACATTGACTGGGCTAACTTTCAGGAGCTGAAGTGCAAAGTTATACAGAATCCAAGAGGAGTGAACATCCTCACAAGACGAGACAAAGTCATGTACCAGCATCCGTTATGGGGGAGCACAAATGAAGAGGCCCCCCCCCATGTGGAAAGCCAGTCCATGAGATCCTTCCGTGTCCTTACAATAAATCCCCTTCTCACTGAAGCTAGCTGGAACGGGTCATTGTGGCTGGCAACCCTCAGTGCTAGGCCAGGAGCTGGAAAACAATGACTGAAAACACTTCTGTTGTGCCCATCCCTGGGCCAGATGCTGGGTGTGAGGAAGAACTGGAAAGAACTTTCATTTATTGAGGTGCTCGAGGTGGCAGGCGGTGCTGGGCATTTCAATATGTCACCTCGCTTAAGCTCCCCAGTAATCATGTTACATTGGTCTTACTTTCCATGGGTGAAGACACTTATTTCATGCATAAAGACACTGAAGCTGAAAGAAATCAAATGGGTTTCACAGGGAATGGCGGAGTTAGACCTTTATTTCAAATTTGTCAGACTGTAGGTCCCAAGCTCCTTCCAAAAATTTTTTTAAAAGGGTGTTCAAGGGTATGCATGTGAAAATATGTGCCTTGCAGCTCTAATTCTTTACATTATTTGAAATACATTGGGTCACTGCAGTGAACAGCACGATAACAACAAAGCCACGGAGAACCAGCCTCTGCCCACTTCTGTTCTAACTAGCAAACGAGGGCCAGTAAATGAAGGGTCTTAGTCCTCGATGCAGGAAGTGCATTTTAGGGGCAGGGGGAAGAATCAGTACAGAAGGGGTTGACGTTGGGGGAGGAAATTGAGGAATTTCCCTTCTCTAATGATCAAAGTGAGAGGAAGGTGGCAGTTCATCTGGGCTCAATCTGGCAACTTCCCTATTGTCAGGAGAGCCCAGGGGAGGCTGCATGTGGAAGTCATCTCTCCCTCCTCCCTGTCGCTGTGACACTAGGTTAGTAACGCGTTTTTGCATCTCACAGCAGTTATCTGTATTAGATGCACTCTGAAAACTCTCTTGCAGAATTGTGCAAGCCAGAACAGCATTCTGAAATATTTTTAACCGATGTCCATGTAAACAGCTTATTCAGAAAGCCCAGCTCTTTGGCATTTGAGCATTAAAGAATTTTATTTTATAAGAATCAACACTAACTCTACTCTGTTCAACACCCACCTCCCTTTTACTGTTGGGTAATGGTTCCCCTTAAAGACCGCTTGGCTAGATTGCATATAGTTTTAGCCATTTTCGCTTATTAAAACAATCTTCTTCCAGTCCTGGAAACTTCAAACCCAAATATGATTTAAAATCACGTCCTTCCTCTTCTAGCACAAGGTAAAATTGTATGGGGCAGGGGGAGTGCCGGACTCAGGCCCCCTCTTCTCCCCCTTTGAGATGCTAGCTCCTTAGGTGTGCTTGTGGGGGGAGGGGAGGGGAACGTGCAAAGGAGCAATATCTCCTTTCATCTGTCAGCTTCTAGTCCTCTACTTGGTTGGCCTCAACTGGTATTCCAGCCTTGGGGTAGGGTGGATAGGTGGCAGCTTCCACGTGGCCCACTGGCAAGGGACTCATTCTCTTATAGCCAACTAGCCTGCACAGCCCCTCACCGTATTTAGCTGCATTTACCAGCTGACTCTGGGCTGGGGGGTCTCAAGCTGCATTTTTCTGACACGTACATCTCTTTGTCCTCCATGAAGCAGTGGTACTGACGAAAGCAAAGCTACAATTTGTGGCAAATTCTCAGGCCCCTGGGCAAGTGGGGGACCTATCTTCTGTCGTTACCTGGGAACATGGCCAACATTCACCAATTCTCTCTCCCTCTGCTCTGGTATTATAGGGGCAGATCAGCAAACCTGCCACTCAAGTCATCAGTCAACCAAGCAATGAAATGCCAGTCTCATAACTGTAGATACCCGCAATCTGTATGAGGCTTTAGTAAGGCTTTCTAGTGAGTCAGGGAAGGAAGGAGCCCTTCTCCCACTGCTATACAAGTGCTGAAGGCCCCAAAGATTTCTCTCTCCAGATGGCGCTGCTGGGAGATGACAAGACCCACAGTAAATACCCAATAAAATATTTAGGAGTTTTCAATTTACCTTCAATTGATTCAGATAGGAAAAAAGAAGAAAGGAGGAAGGGAGGAGGAGGACGGAATGGATGAGGACTGGGAGAGGACGTGGAGGGGGGAGGAAGAGGAAGGGAAGGAGGAAAAGGAGAAGAAGGAGAAAAACACATTTTCAGGACAAGAATGATAAAGAGCAACCATGGTAATAATCTTAAGAACTGGAAATGTAGGGGCACCTGGGTGGCTCAGTCATTGGGCATCTGCCTTCGGCTCAGGTCATGATCCCGGGGTCCTGGGATCGAGCCCCGCATCGGGCTCCCTGCTCCACAGGGAGCCTGCTTCTCCCTCTCCCACTCCCCCTGCTTGTGTTCCCTCTCTCGCTGTGTCTCTCTCTGTCAAATAAATAAAATCTTTAAAAAAAATATTAAAAAAAAAAAAGAACTGGAAATGTAGATAAAGAGTACACGTGAGATGTGCTCTTCTTCCATCTTTTCTCTGAGTTTAGAGTTATTTTGAAGTAAAAAGTTAAAAGTGATAAAAGGAATCACTATGGTTCATTTTACTTTCATTCTTCAAGAGCAAAGACTGCTTTATGCACCTGCTTTCCCTAGTCTGGCCCATTTCCAGGTACATAAGAGAAAGCCGATGACTACTCGTTTGAATAATTGGTGGATTAGACTTGTCTTATCTTCTTACTAAATTGTAAGCTACTAGAGGGCTTGAACCATGCCTTCTTTCTGGGAATTCCCTCAAGACCAGCTTCATGTTCTATGCATAATTGACACCGCTGTTTATTTGCCGAACGGACTGGAATTATGTGGCCGCTCAGATGTTATGATAATGATTAGGTTCTGACAAAGATCCCCTTTATGGGCCTGTGAAAACAATACAGTACTTGAAACTAAAATTCTCCTCCTGGGCCTCTGAAAGCCAGGGTCCGGGTTCAGCAGCCGTTGTGGGGTTGCATTCCCTTGGAGCAGCATCTCCCTCTCCACTGAGTCACCTTTGGCAGGCAGCCTTCCTCTCGGTCTGCAGTCATTACGCTAACGAAGTGCAGCTGGGGTTTCAAACAATGAACTTGCTCTCAAGTGGCAGCCGCCCTTACGAGAACAGTACCCTCACACATTGCAACAGCCCTCCCAGGCCAGACATTGGCCCAGTGGTTTTACTTCTGGATGGGATGTGGACCCACGGGGAGCCAGAAAATGGCAGCTGCAAAGCATGCTACTGATGGAGAGAGACTCGGTTTCAAGTTAAGTGGAAACCCTGCCCAGAGTGAGAAACAAGACTTGCCATGTGTTTCAAAAACCACTGCTGTATTTAAAAAAAAATTATATTTGCAAAAGAATCTGACACAGATTTCGCCTCTGGACAGCTGTCCTATTCATTTTGTCCTGATTAGATGCAGGGTGAGCTGGAAGCCAGGCTTCAGGGCTCAGAATACAGAGTGGCCCCCCAGCAAGCAATGGGATCCCCCAAAGAAAACCTCCAAGAGATAGGCATTTTCCAAGTCTATTTCTCTGATGAAAAGAATCTTTTCTATGTAAGCCTGTATCGGTCACTCATCTGATACAGAAATCAACATTTCCTAAGAAGACAGAAAAATAATGGCTGGTAATAACCCATACCACTGAGTGCTTACTCCCTGACAATTGCTACTCTGAGAGCTTGATGTGATTATCTCATTTAATCCTCCCAGCTGCCCTGTGGGCTACCCAGCTGGCCGAGAAGGCACCTGGGGAACTTGACCAAAGCCACAGAGCTAGTACATGGTGAAGCCACCATTCAAAACCAGATACTCGGGGCGCCTGGGTGGCTCAGTTGTTAAGCGTCTGCCTTCAGCTCAGGTCATGATCCCAGGGTGCTGGGATCGAGCCCCGCATTGGCTCCCTGCTCCACGGGAAGCCTGCTTCTCCCTCTCTCACTCCCCCTGCTTGTGTTCCCTCTCTCACTGTGTCTCTCTCTGTCAAATAAATAAAATAAAATCTTTATTAAAAAAAAAAAAAGCCAGATACTCTGACTACAAAGTCAACCACTTAGGTCAGGTATTTCAAAGTTGGGTATTTTTCCAAGGAAACCTCGAACTGGCACTTAAACACAGAAATGGTGCTATGTTATGTGTATTGGAATTTGTTTTAATCACACACACACACACACACACACACACACAGAGTGCTTTAAACACGGGGCGTAACCAGCAATATTAAGGATTACACTCATAGGAGGAGAATAATACAGGACCATCGGTAACGCTTACTTTAACGGTTAGGGACACTGGCCAGAATCTGACACCAGTGTTAAAAGTGCAGAATGTGACCAGTTGAAGTCCTGCTGGTCCGAAGGGTTAAAAAAGTTTCTTAGGCTGTCAACGTGTCCTCTGTGTGTAGATCTCGTCTCAAATGCTGCCTCCTGCACGAGGAGAGTAAAAGCCCCTGGCTGCTCCCGGGCTGCTACCCGACAGAGAGGGTCAATCAGGTAGAAAGCATAACTGATGGGCCTCACCGCCCTTAGAAATGCAGCCTGGACACCGGCAAAAATTCGGCTCGTGGAACAGGAGTGCATGCACCCATTAGCAGGCACAGTGAGGACAGGCAGGATGGCCGATGCCCAGCTGAAGAGAAGAGGGGAGCATATTGGAGATAAGAAACAGGAAATGACTTTCCTAACCAACAGGAAAGCATTACACAGTGAGTCAGGGAGGAAAGCGATCAATGTTTCCAAGGCAATAACACTGCCTCATTATATAAAGTTTTCTGCTCTGCCAGTCATTAAATATACAAGTGAGGAAGGCGAAAAATACATGTTTTTATGAATCAAGCAATCATCAGCTTCTATGAAGCGTCTTTTCATAACCAGACTATGGGAGTAAGCTGTTGAGACAAGGACAATCACACAAATGTAGAATGAAAACGGGCTGGCGGGGAATGCATGCAGCCGGGCTTGGGGGTGCCTGGCCGACAGCACCCTACCTCGCTATATCCAGGGCTCCAGGAACCCTCTCACCGCTACTTAGACAATCTTTCAGAGAAGAGCAATGTGATCACGTTGATGCAGAACTGATTGATTCTTCACAACACTATTTTGCAGGATCACTTTCCACCCATTAGAAGAACAGCAATAAAGAACATTTAAAGAGTGCACACAGACTGCATCACGGTCGCTGCTTCGTTGCCTGCTCGGGTCAGACTCTAGGCTAGGGCCCTTCACCCAGGACGGTGGGAAGTGGAAACCAGGGAGAGAGTTTCAGGGAAGTGGGTAGAGATGGTTTTGTTTAGAATAGAACCCTAAATAAGATTATAGGATATGATATATATATCACCTGGCAACTCTGAGGAAACTAATTATTATTTCAGAATATATGAATAGTTTACAAACTGGGGGGAGGACTAGACATCTTAAAAGAAGAGAAGTTGCAATATGAGAATTTCAGAAACAGTTTCCAGACTGCGAGAATATTTTAACTTTGGAATGGGTCACCCAGATATTCTTGTGATGCTTCTAGGGGGAAATAAGGATAATGACGGGATTGATCCATCCACCTGCAATAGTTTTTTTTTTTTTTAACTTTATTTATTTGAGAGAGAGAGAGAGAGAACACAAGCAGGGGAAGTGGCAGAGGGAGAAGCAGGCTCCCCACTGAGCAAGGAGCCCCATGTGGGACTTGCTCCCAGGACCCTGGGATCATGACCTGAGCCGAAGGCAGTCGCTTAACCAACTGAGCCACCCAGGCGCCCAAGACTTTTTTTTTTTAAGATTTTATTTATTTATTTGACAGAGAGAGACACAGCGAGAGAGGGAACATGAGCAGGGAAAGTGGGAGAGGGAGGAGCAGGCTTCCCGCCGAGCAAGGAGCCCCATGTGGGACTTGATCCCAGGACCCTGGGATCAAGACCTGAGTCGAAGGCAGGTGCTTAACAGACTGAGCCCACCCAGGCACCCCCACCTGCAATAGTTTAAGTCAGTGTTTATCAAACTGAAGTGTATAGTGCCTAGAAGTTCTAGAAGATCTTTAAAAGTTTATGTTTTTGTTTTGGTGATCATCTAAAAGTTATTTTGTGCCAGTCTGAACATGGCTCAAGTTTGGGAAAAAACAGTTGAAGTTCCTAAATTCTCTTCTTTCACCCTGTTTCTATTTTATATTGTTCTAGTATAAATTTTTCTTAGAGTAACCAATCACCAGGAGTACAGTAGAGCACATATTCAGTGCTACCATCTAAAGATGCAATCAAATGTTAAAATTGCAGAAGATAAGGAAACACATACTTCCTATGAATTGGGCCATATGGTACTGTGGCATTGGTCATTGAAAATGGTAAGGTGCAGACCCCATCAAAGAAAAACAACCATGATTCTTCAGAGAAAATATTGTAGCCCCTCGCTTTATTTGAAAAAGAGAGGAAATTTTATATATTTATTTGAGATAATTTGTATATTCTCCATAGACGAGAGAAAAAAGTTGGTTCAAAAGAAAAGATTAACTATTCATGCAAAATCTTAAGTAATTGAAGGGTTAAAGAATTTGATTTACTGTTTGTTTACCTCATATATTATTACCTTCAAGTAATGATGAGCATGTATTTATCTATAAACCACTAATTTGCTACTACTTTGCCCATGATGCCTCATTACTTCTCGGTATTTGATTGGGAGAGGCTGACCAGAATTTTAAGAGATGCACTGGAGCAGGGCAATGGGTTTGATGCTGTGGGAACCTCGTTCCCTCTAAGGCTGCTACAAATGTGTCAGCATCCCATGAAGCAGTGTGTCATGGACCCCAACAAAGATAATCATTCAAGTACAAATTCATTAAAATGCTGACAAGGATATTTTAAAACTCCTCACCAATTTAGAAATATAAGTGCCAAGGATACACATTCCAATTCAAACAACAACCATATTTTTCCTTTGTTTTTATCTCTTTTAAACCCACATATTTGGGTCCTGCACACCCCCAAATATAATGACGCAATTTACTAATTTAAAGGGATAGTACATGATATTACTAACGAAAAGCATTTCAAGTTAACAATACTTATCTTAAAAAATAAAAAGAGGGGGGCTCCTGGGTAGTGCAGTCAGTTACATGGCCGGCTCTTGGTTTCGGCTCGGATGGTGATCTCAGGGTTGTGGGATCAAGCCCCCCTATCGGGCGCCGCGCTGAGCCCAGAGTCTGCTTGGGATTCTCTCTCCCTCTGCCCCTCCCACTTGTGTGTTCTTTCTCTCTCCCTCTCTCTCTCTCCAATAAATAAATAAATCTTTAAAAAAAAATAAATAAAAAGAGGTTCTCCACTATTGTGAGCATTTAAGAATTGCTAAAAACAAAAAACAACAACAAAAAGCCAATAGAGGTTTTAAAACTTTCCTACTTCATTTACCTTATAAATGGAGGAAGAATTGATGCAAGACACATTTCTGAAGTCTGAGATTGTTTTAACTATTGTAGGCACTATCTAATTCCCAAAAGGCATGTTCTGTTAGCAACAGGATGGGGTACTTTGAGGAAGAAGTTCCACAAAAGGGACGCATTAAGCCTCTTTTATACAAAGATTCTGAGAAATGTGTAGGATTACATGCAGATTTGAGAACCAAAGGAGATCTACATCCTCCAGCAACACACAGAGTAGTCCCTTTGTAAATTTCTGAAGCTATGTCATTTGATCAGATAGAGATAGATAGATAGATAGATAGATAGATAGATAGATATCATTTTGTTCAAAATTGTAATTTAAATACTTCGTGATTTTAGAAATAAGAGAACCACGTTTTCACCAGTAAGGTGAGTGATTATTCAGACACTTTTGGCACTGTCTGTAGGGTTATGGCTTCCAACTTGTTTAAGACCATTCCCAGAGTGAGGGCTGATTTGCCACGGTTATGAAGCTTTCAAGATATAAACTATAAGAATGATAAACTACAGCAGTTGAAAATGTGCCTTCAGCTACTCACATGCAGCTCCCATTTATGTCTCTAGGAAGAGAGAAATGAGGATCTAGGGACCAAATCTGGCCCAGTCGGTAACAGTGTGGGTAACACGTAAATATTAATGTTCATTGCAGTTAGTGTGGTATGCAGAAATATCAGAGTATAATTGTTAATTGCCAATACATTTCATTCATGTTACAGAGGAATAAGTGAAAACCATTTTACTGTAAATTTAAATGATTCCATCATAATAATTATAAAATATTCATTTCATTCCTTAGATTGTTAAAACTGAATTTTCTGAAAATGAAGCATTTAAACTTCACCTTTATTGCCATTTGCTTTCCATATAGATGTTTTTATGTATCTGTTATTCAGTTTAGTCAGTGAAATAGTCTCTGGTTGTGTCAATTTATTGGTGCTTCTACACTTAGCATTCCTTATACAAAATACAATGTTTAAATAATTAAAGGCATTCATGACAGATTTCACGGTATTTTAGGGGTAGTCATAGTGTCAGGGGGAGAAAGAGGTCCCTACTTTGCCCTGACAAGCCACTTGTTGAATCTTTTTCTCTTCTGATTTATTATTTCTCCTTGGAGTATTCATATTCCTTCTCAGATCATTTCTGTTCCATTCCAACAGCAACAAATATTTATCAAACACCTACTATGTATCAGACATCGTGCTAAGCATTTTAAATGTATTACATCTTTTAATCCAAAAACGAAAACAAAACCCTGGGGTGCCTGGGTGGCTCAATCAGTTAAGCGTCTGCCTTCCACTCAGGTTATGATCCCAAGGTCCTAGGATCGAGCCCCACATTGGGTTCCCTGCTCAGCATGGAGCCTGCTTCTCCATCTCCCTCTGCTTCTCCCCCTGCTTGTGCTCTCTCACATGCTCTCTCTCAAATTAATAAAATCTTTAAAAAAATATATACCCTATGAAGTACTAATTTTTAAATCTGTCTTTGCTTTCTCCTTTTTTCAAAACAGCACTGCAATTTCTCTTTGAGTAACTTCCCCTGACCCTTTCCATACGGTTCTGGAAGGACTCTCCCTTCCCCTTCTTCCTGCCCAGGTAGCCAGATGACTCAAGCCTGCCGTGAGTGACACCAGAATGGAAAACAGGGTGGAGTCATGTTGATACCAGAATGTTGGCCAAATGTCTGTTTCTTCTGCTGTGAAGATCCACGGAGTTGCCAGGTTTCTATTCTATACCAGGCTTGATTGCTCAGCTTTCCCTTTGATGCTGCGAGAGAATGAAGGTCATTGCAATAAATTTCCCTTTCTGGCATAAGTGAGTTTTTTTCTGTTGCTTGCAACCAAAGAACTTAACTGCCATGTTCCCATTTTGCTGATGAGAAAAAGGAAACTGGAGCTCAGAGAGTTCAGTAACTTGCCCAAAGCAGCCGGGAGAGCCAGGACACACACCTGTGCCAGCCAGACTCCCAAACATAGGAACTTACCTATTATGTTCTACGGACCATTACAGCAAAGGGAGCCAGGGAAGAAGTTCCCAGAGCAGGACCAAAAGCATACACCTACTTTCTTCTCTTCCAGCTTTCCGAAACCCCGTATACTTCTCTTGGATGAGGGGCTACACACTCCAGGTTTACTCACTCCAAGTAATGGGTCGAAACAGAGATACAGTGGGGCAAAATGATTTATGGGCTTAATTACTCTTAAAAATATAACTTTACCATTGGCAGCTAAGCCCACTGCATCCCTCATTAGGCCAATCATTTTATATATTTTCTTAAGGTAGTATGATTTTTTTTTTTTTTTTTTTTTTAGGTTTTTAGGTCCCAGTACTATGATAGTGTGTGAACAGGTCTCGACAGCTGTCTTGCAGGCACAGTGGCACGACATGATGGAAGCAGATTGGGATAACATTTGGAGCCAGAAGGCAGGATTCTGGTCGCAGCTTTGCCCCTTCCTAGGTGTGTGACACTAGGAAAATCAGCCTCTATGGGTCTCAGTTCCCTTATCTGTAGAATGGAACTGTGATGATTCTTCCTGTAGAGGTTTATTATGAAGAGTTAGCAAGATCGGGCACCTCTTAAATGAACTCACTAGTGAGTTAATTATAGAGCTCTACAAACATTATTATCTTTTCTTTCGGGATCTAAAGAACTGTCACATTCCATGACAATTTCAAGAGTCTGTTCTTTGTTGTAGAGCCCCTTTCACTGATGCTCAAGCCATAGTCTTCTTTCTCTTTCCCCATTTTGTATAAGAGGAATGGCAGAGTCTTTATCATAAAATACATGTTTCATGTGTCCAATCAGGAAGTATAAGGGTTTTGGGGATTCTGCCCTGAAGCTGTACTCCTTGTTGGCAACCTTGATCTCACTGAAGGAAATCTGATTTGCAGGGTTACGAGTGGGACGGGAGAGGACAAGTCCCGTGGGTCACAGGAGCAGTTCTAGTTCTCACTGTTAATGTTCATAAATTGTTACCATTCAATTGGAGGTCAGCAGGCTCTCTAAAAAGAATCAGTGCTGCACACTCATGTCCCAGGGAACAGGCACAGCACAAGCTTGCATGGACCCTGGCCCCAGCATTCACCTGCTCATTGAGGGTCAGCAAGAGCTCCCGGGGGGCTCTTTATGCCCCATCCTGATCTCCTCTGGTGGCAACTAATACATTTTAATACCCTATCATGGAAACCTGGTGCTTCTATTCCTTCCACTCCATTTTCTCCGGGGCTATACAGAAGATACCACCTTTCATTCGTTCACTTATTCACTCACTCATTCAACGCTGAGGGTCTACTCCATCAAAGCATTGGGTTTAAATGCTGGGGAACAAGAGGAATCAGACATACACACTGCTATGAAGGAGCAAATAGCCTGGGAGAGGCTGGAAGACACAATCATAAATAAGTTTAGTCAATGTAACAGATTTTTTAAAAATATGTTAAAAGTATGTATTTATATATACTTTTATATATATATATATATATATTTAAAGCAAATATATTTAAAGAGAAAGCTATCTTCGAAAAAGCTATTTGATAAGCTATTCCAGGGGTAAAGGGGAGGCCCTAAAGCTGAAGTTTAGGAGACAAAGAACTGGCTAAAGGAATTTGGGGCAGGGGTGGGGTGGAAAAAGAGAATCAAGAGGAAGGCAAGGGGAGAGAAAGGCAGAGAGGGCAGGCCAGATAGCAGGAGCTTCGCCATGGAGAGAAGCAGCTCACCAGATAGTCCTATGGCAGGGTGACCAGAGGACTCTTCAGAGTAAGGCTGTATACGATTTAATATTATAGCACGTAGAACGTAGGTATGTAAACCTCCACCCATTGCTTCAGTTCTCTAGTAAACTTGACACATGCCAGTGTCTCCTTCTCTGAGTGCTCTGTGTGTTGGAAATTATGAAAAAGGAAGATCGGGTTGAGTCCCTTTTCAGCTAACAGAAGAAAGAGCCACAGAAGATTAAGACAAAGAGTTTAAAAATTCAGAGAGAGGAGGAACCTGGAGCTAGAAGAGCCCATGAGTTTGTAATTCTCCAGGACTTTCTGGATGGCGGGAAGGACAGTGCATTTACCCCAGGATTGGTTTGAAATCTCAAGGACAGGTGATTTCTGCTGTAATCTGGGGCCCCCAAGCAGAATAGGAGGGTGTTATAAGGAGAGACTTTATGAAGGAGTTAGTGTAAGTGGCAGACCTTGGGAAGGATTTCATGGGACCAGGATGGCAAAGAAGACAATCCAGGCAGAGGTAAAGGCTGAGCCCGGCTGTGGACAAGTGTAGGACCAGTGCCGGCCACAGCTGGAGTAGTGGGAAAATCAACTAGAAGGCAGTTTGGGCCACTGGGATATAAAAAGTTATTTCATTATTTGGTAGGCAACTGGGAGCCTACCTTTTTCAAAGTACTTCAGCATTTATGATCCATTTTGATTTTTATCATCTACCTATTTCTAAGAGAAATAAAACATGTTAGGATTCCCATTTTACAGATAGAGAAATGAAAAAACTGATGAATAAAGTTGTTCATAGCATAGTAACTGAAAAAAAAAATTCACCCCAGATTTTCTAAATTCTCATTCAACAACCTTCTTGTGTTTCTAGTGCCCATAAATATCGTCTTTGAATAAACCTGTCCAGGAGCTCCAGGACATTCCCTGGGGAGTGGGGGAAGGGAGGGGAAATCAGGGGGCACGCTCTGACTGATTTTCTTGGGAGCAATTCTGGAGGAGAATTTCTGATGAATAAAATTCTCCACCTCATTACACAAGTAACTAACCTAATCAGCCAGGCCAGCAAGTGGGCTAATTTCTGGTGTGTGAACCTCTGTCTCAGCCCACCCGCTCTCCTGGATGCCCTTTCCTTCTTCCCAAGTATCAAATGACTGTTCGCAGTTCATTCATTCAGCTGATACTCCAAACCAGACTCATGGAGTGTCGGGGAAATGGCCTTTTGGGGACAGCTATCTATCTTGTCCCAAACCAAAATCTTTATCTTTGCCACAAACAAGAAGGAGTGCACTGCTCCATTAGTCAGGCTGCCTGCACCCCAAGGAGGCAGAGCAAATACTCCGTAAAGAGCTGTTAAAACTTCCATTTTTGTTGCCCGCCCATATCCACTCCTTTTCCAAGTTCTGTATATTCTGACTCCTAGTCAGGAAGGACGTCATGCATATTGATTTTCCGAAATTCCATTCCTGATTCTCCCTGCATCCCTGCTGTTGCATCCATTTTCTTACAGTTCAGTCCTGGTAGAATCACATTCTTGATCTAGAACAATCCCTAGCTCCCTGGCCAACAATCCCACTCCCAGGTATTTATCTCCACCCATCCCCACCGAGGTGAGCATACATCCCCCAAAAGAGAAACTTCACAACTGCTTTGTTCACAATTGGTCATAAACTGGAAACAACCCAAATGTCCACAGACAGAAGCTTGGACAAACAAAATGTGGCACATTTATTCTATTTAGCAATAAAAGAGAATGAACTACTGACATATGCAATGACAGGAATGAATCTCAAAATAGTATTATTTTGGGCAAAAGAAGCCAGACACAAAAGAGTACATAGTGTGTGTTCCCATTTATATGAAGTTTAAGAAAAAACAAAACTAATTTATGGTGATAGAAATCAATACAATGGTTGCTTATGGAGTAGGATTAGCCAAAGTGGTCTATAAGAGAACTTTCTAGGGTGATGAAAATGTTCTGTATTGGGGGGAATTAGTAAGGTAAGTGTATATATTTGTTAAAACTCACTGAACTTTACACTTAAGATCTGTGCATTTCATTATGTGCCAATTTTACCTCAAGTTAGATAACTGGTACCTCCCTACTCCCTATTTAGTTATGTACAAATTCCTCTGCCCAATCCATACAGACAGAAAGTAGATTAATGTTTCCCAGAGGCTGGGGGAGGGGAGAATGGGAAGTGGCTGCTAATAGGTGTGGGGTTTCTTTTTGGGGTGATACAAAAGTTCTGAAATTAGCTCATTTTTATGGTCGCACAATTCTGTAAATATACTAAAACCTTGAATCACACATTTTAAAAAGAATGAATTTTAGGAAATGTGAATTATAACTCAATAAAAAAAATTCACCTACCCAGCATTCCAGACAGTCATGAGATGGTTCTAAACTAGGTTTCTGGCTCAAACCCACTAACTGGTGGTCCCCAAACATCTTAACCTCTACACTTTTCATCACTTTGTTCCTTCTTCCCAGAATCCCAACACACTCAACAAATATATCCACCTGTGAAATTTTCCCCATCATTCACAGCCCATCTCAAAAACCACGGCTTCCTAGTCCTCCCTGCAGAACATGGCCAATTCCTCCTCTGAACTTTGGGTACTCAGTAGAGCTCTCTCTTGGGAAGATCTCACCATTTTCTTCCTGCATTCTATTGATTTGCACATTTGTCCGATCCTTCTTACTCAAACATAAGATTAGTGAGGACTAGGACTGGACCCTGCTCATCCTTGTGTCCCTGACAGTACATCACTGTTGTTCAATAACTTGATGAATTGAATCAACCAAGATAAGTAGCTCCAAATTTATACATTCCAACCCAGGAAGAAAATGATGTCAACCCAGTGACAGTTTTTGTGAGGCATAAATGTTTAGGCTGTGAGGTGATCACCCACTCCAGAAGGTTCTCAAACTTCAGATGTCCCAGGATCACTGGAGGGAGCTATTACCAACTGATTCCCAACTGGAGTGAGGCCCAGAAGAATCCCAGGTGACCCACAGACCACATTTTGGGAAACCCTAACTTTGAATTAGACATTTACAAATGAACACAAAGAATGATTTTACTTAATTTATTTTCTTGAGCTGTTTTATCAGCTAAATTCTTAACCTTCTTATGGGAATGTCGGGCTGGAGTCGAAGAGGACTCTATTGTGTTGGAAGTTTTCCAAATAACCCCCCAAAAGTTTGTGACTTGTGAGTAAGAATGCTATGGTGACTTTGTGACCATGTTAACATCACTGTAACCAAATCACACTGATACCTCAAAC
Organism: Neomonachus schauinslandi; assembly: GCF_002201575.2. Classification (NCBI taxonomy): domain Eukaryota; kingdom Metazoa; phylum Chordata; class Mammalia; order Carnivora; family Phocidae; genus Neomonachus; species Neomonachus schauinslandi. Next base: position 134,852,892 of record NC_058405.1, on the reverse strand, counting down.
TTTGGGTCAAGTGGTGATTTCTGATTTCCCAGGTTTCACAGCACCACACTGCTTCCCTCTTGGCTTTGGGAAGTTTATTATTCCATAGGAAAATTCACTGAGGGGTGTGTGTATGCGCGCACGTGTGTGCATGTGTAGGGGGGAGTGTTGGCTGCTTTTTCACACTGAGTTCTGAACGTAAGTTCTGAAAGCAGAAAAATTTCAGAGTATATGGGCAAAAAGGATAATTGTACCTGAAACCACTCAAATACCCATCTTGAAATAAAAACGGGCCTTTCCCAAAGCCAACATAATCTAAAGATCTAATAAATATTATGATTTGCTTGGATTTTAAACCTAACAACCACAGACATAAAGTCCTCTCTCATGACCGTCCTATCTGCAAGAGGAGATAAAATGTGCACTCCACAGCCCCTTGACCTCGACGGGAGGCCTGGTACACCTCCTGCCGGAGTGGAGAGCTCTGAAAGGATGCAGAGACACTCGATCTGAAGCACAAAGAGCTGAAAGAGCAGACAGCCACATCTGGCCTGCACACATTTCTTTTTCATTGTGTCCTTCGCTTGATCCACGCACCAAGGATCTCCATTAGTGCCCACAGGACTCCCAGGAGCGGAGCAAAGGGATGACGTTCCAGCAATGAATCATCTGGTTCCTGAGCGAGCCTCTGGTTTTCCTTGGATCCCCACAGCTGTAGGTCTCGGATCCTCCCGTCCCTTTATACCTGTGCCTTCAGGCAGGGATTCATGTACAAAGCCCCAGCGAGAGAGAACTTTGCATTGAGGGCTCGGTGGGGAGTGAGCCAGGTTCAGGGGCTGGTTAAGGTCTGCTTTTGTTCTGAGATTAATTAGAGTTGCATTTGCCCCCCCAAGTGTCACTGAAACAGTAGCACTAAGGGTGTGGGAGCAGACCCCCCCCCCTCACTGTACATCTTCCCACTTCTTGTCACAAGAACACAGATTGCATTTGGATGTGTCCATTTGCTGGCAGTGCATTCATGACCTGCAATCTTGATTGGCTTCTGTCCTAGTCATTCCGAGCAGAACAGTCTCCCCAAGAGGTCTAGGGTGGTGGATCCCCAGACATCTTGTTGGATCAGAGTTAAGGACAATGAGGGAGGTCAGCAGAAAAGAAGGAAAAGGCAATTAAAAAGCAGTTTCTTACCTGGCCTGGCTGTTTCTCCCCCTCCACCCCCTCTCCCCTCACCCCTAACCAGCCCTAGGTGTATACTTCCAGAGTGCAGAGGCTGGGGTGGGGCTGCTGTGTCTGATGAGCACTGCTGAGCTGAGCATGGAAGAGCGGAGGCCCTCGTGGAGCTCCAGAGACATTCTATGGCTTAGGAAGCTCAAGACCAGGACAAAGATACCTGAAGGCTCAGGAAGTTTTGTCCCATTCAGGGATGACCTTGGACACATTGAGTGTCTAGAACTGCGGACCTAGAGCCTCTGCTACTCTAGAAGAGACCTAACCAGAACCAGCCCTTAGGTGCAATGGCTTCATTCTCTGGCATCACCCCAGGGACTTTCATCATTTGTCAGCTTCTGCCGGAGGCCAGGGGCCTTTAGATAGGCTGGCAACCATCTCTCCAACCATGTCCTAGCTGTCAGTCTTTGGGCAGTTACATAACCTTGCTGTGCTTCATCTGGAAAATGGAAGTAATGTCTCCCTGATGAAAAAACGCATGTAAAATGGTGAGCAACGTGCCTAGTTATGGGCAAGCACTCAATCAGCGGTCACTATTCTTCTTGTTATTCATCTTTCACAGTATCAATATTATTTATTAAAACAGCCTGACCCATCCCCACTTGTTCCATGCCCCATTGGCACTGATGCCAGGAGTGGCTGGAGAAGGCGGGGGAGTGGGGGGAGTCTGAACCTTAAGAACTGGTGGCCCCTTCAGTGGTGTGACGTCAGAATCTCCTGGCCGTGGAAGAAAAGGTTTCCTCTCCAGGCTCACTTTGAATAGAAAAGAAGGTAGAGGTGAGGAACAAATCTGTTTACTTTTTCTTTGCTGTGGAGAAAATAAGGTTTACTGAGCCAGGACAGGGTTGTTTTCAGAACATGGGTTTCCCAAGAACGGAGGCTTATGAACGAAGGCAGTGGTAGCAACTGTTCGCACGCACTCTTTCTTCCCACACCTAGCCCCAGAATTTGCGAAGACGAGCCTGCGCTCCTACAGCCCAGGGTCACGTGCCTCCCTCTGCCACTCCCCCGCTGGCGGGCTGAGGACCCATTCCCAGGACTCAGCCCCTAGAAATCAGGAAATAAGCCGGTCTCTGACCCAGATTTGGCTAATCCAAGCTAAATTCTTTAAACACTTAATAAGGATTGTAGAGAAGGAAAACAGCTAATAACTTTATTCCTTGCTGAAATATTGGAATTCTAAAACCGAGAATGAAGAGCCTGAACTGCAAAGCCTCCGGGACAGCCGGGCACCACCGAAGGCAGAGTCCAAGCCCCTTAGCAGAATGCACAGAATGTTCCATCCAGTGCCGCCTGCCTCCTCTCCAACCTTAGAGAGAGGCCGGATGGTGACTAAAAACGTCGGGGATAGGAGACCTCACAAAGTTAATAGATTCAAGTTTTCAAGCAAAACTTGGGCATGGAGAAGCTGTAGCCCAAGGGAAGCCTGATCCTGGAGCTCAGCTCGTAGGCACGGCAGGCTGATCCATGATGAGGCCTGCAGAAGAGCTGGAATCTCAGAACTTGATTATTTTTTTTATTAACATATAATGTATTATTTGTTTGGAACTTGATTATTAACTAAAAGTCTAAATCTTATTGAAAGAGAACAAGATCCTGAGTTTCCATTTCAATTCTACCACTTACTATCAGTGTGAACTTGGGTGAGTTGCTTCTGATGCCCAAATCCTATTTTCTTCCCCGGTAATTATACCTGTCTAACCCACCTCATGTTTTTGTGAGATTAAGTGCATGTTGTATGAGTAAGGCACTGCACAAGTGTGAGTGATTGTTATTCCTATCACCAGAATTCTGGGGCTTTGGAAAAAACAATGACAAGGTGATCAATTATTTTCAAGGTCCTTAGAGAAAGAGGAATAAACAAAAATAACTTTAAAAAATAAGTGATCTTTGATAATAAAAAAAAAAAATTGCAAACCCAGGCTAGGAAGGGTTCATTGAAGAGGGAGTTTCAGAGACCAAGTAAATTAATCAGGATGCTACAGAGAAACAAAACCAAAGGATATATATGTATCTATATCCTAGCCTTACAAAAAGTTTAAAGATATAGAGATAGTGACAGAGATAGAGAGATTTATTTAAGGCATTGGTTCAAGTGACTATGAGAACTAGAAAGCTTGAAATCTGAAGAGCAGGCCAGCAGCCTGGAGACCCAGGGAAGAGTTAATGTTGCAGCTCTAGCTCGAAGGCAATCAAGAAGCAGAATTCCCTGTTCTCCAGGGGAACTGTCTTTTCTTTCAAGACCTTCAACTGATTGGATGAGGCCCACCCACGTTATGAAAGATAATCTACTTTACTCAAAGTCTACTGATACAAATGCCAATTCCTTCTTTAAAATACCATCACAGTTGGGGTGCCTGGGTGGCTCAGTCAGTTAAGTCTCTGCCTTCATCTCAGGTCATGATCCCAGGGCCCTGGGATCAAGTCCCACATCCCGCTCCCTGCTCAGTGGGAAGTCTGCTTCTCCCTCTCCCTCTGCCCCTCCCCCCCTCCTGCTCTCTCTCTCAAATAAATAAATAAAATCTTAAAAAAAAAAAATACCATCACAGCAACATCTGAAGTGGCATATGACTAAATGTCTCTGTACCATGGCCTAGCCAGGTTGACATATAAAACTAACCACCACAGCAAGTAATCTAGCACCGCCATTCAGGGTAGTTGTGCAGGTTCTAAAAAACTACAGCAGTGTGGACACCGAACAAATAACTTGGAAACAAGCTGAGTAATCTCAGGGCTTCATTGAGAGCTGAAGGGCAAATGGAAATGCATTTAAAGATAGAAGAAATTAGGCCAGATTGCTGAAGATGATTATAAGGGTGTGTGGGAGTGGAAAGGAGTATTATAGCTAGAGTAGTCAGATAAGCGTGAGCAGGAGGGGAGAAAGGAGGATGGCAGATGGGAAATTACGGGGACCACCCAGGCTCGGCCCAGAGACCAACCCCTTTGGTCGTTTAGCACAGTCTGATAAGCAGAAGATACGGGCCACCCGGGCTGTCCCAATCTCGGAGCACGTGCACTTAAGGAAAACCTTGTCCCCTAGTAGTCCAAGGCTGTTACAGTGTCATTCTAATATCATTTGCATTGTGGTTCCCCCATCCCCACCCCACGGGGTTCACTTAGGAGCTCCCGAGAAGATGGCGGACGTGAACACGTGCAAAAGGTTAGAGGGGAGGAAACCAGCGTGGATCTAGAGGGTGCTGTGATGAAGTCAAGATGGGAGGGAGGAGACCCGAGACCCGCGTAAGAAAACACAAGGCAGAACTCCTCAGGCTGCTCCCCTCCTTCAGGTCAGCCTGCTCCTCCATCTCTGGAGTGTACTTTAGCTTTGCTGCTTTAACTCTCTATCGGGTCTCTGGACTGAATTATTTCCTTTAAGAAGACAAGAACCAAGGAATTCCACAACCCACCACCAGGAACACTAGGAGAAAGGAAGCTGGAGCGGCGAGGAATGCGGGAGATACCACACCAGACCAAACGCCCTTCGCACCCGGGCTACAGTGCTGTGAGCCCAGATGCCGGTGCCCGGTCCCGGGGGTCCAAGTAGTACAGAAGCTGCTTCAGCAGCAGCTGAGTCAGAGCAGGACCACGTGCTGGTGGAGCGGAGGCCTACGCGGGTCTCCACCACAGGAAGGAGTGCTGGAGAGGACAATAAAAGGTAGAAGTGGTCATTTGTCTCTTGGGTTTGGTTTTTAAATTTGAAGCGCAAACTCTAAACCAGTCAAGACTCAGTTGTATTGGAAAAATTGAAACCAGATGAGACCAGAGGCCAAAGAGAAGTTTACTGAGAATCTGAAAGCTGGATGTATGTAAGTGAGCCAGTTCTAATGACATGCAGATAGAACCTTCTAGCACCTAGGATTTTTTTTTAAGACCGGAGAGGACAGAAGTTCCTTTTGAGTAGAAAGGTGAGCAAATGGTATACTCATTTTTTGAAGGATGGGGGCTGGGAGGAGAAGACGAATTAATATAGTAGTTACAGACCAAATAGCACTGATAACTAGAAAAATTTGATTAAGTCAGTCGATTAATCTCTGCATCAAAGAGCATAAAACACCAGGAAGCAACCAATAGGTTTTTTGAAATGCCTACGGAACAGACGGTTTAAAGACAGCTTTCTTCTCAAATTTGGGACACGCACCTAGTCACACCACCCCTTAACCCAGGACTCCTGGATTTAAGTCATCCTCCAGCCCGAGCCTCCAGGGGGCTGGGACTGCAGACTCCAAGCTCTTGGTGTAAAATACACTAGGAGCAGTGGTCTTTCTATGTGCGGAAATGCAAACAATTGAATTGAATCCAATGCTCATTTCTTGAGTGTTTACTATGTGCTGCCTCAACAGGAAGTGATTTTAAAAATACAAGAATGCGTAGGACTTGGCTTCTGCCCCCCAAGATCATTAAAAGAAACTAATTCATGTATTAATAAAGGAAAAAGTTGGTTGTAGTTAAAACAGAAAGGGAGCATTTCAGACCTAAGCAATAACTCTTAATCATCAGGATGATAACATTGGAATTTCCTCTGGAGAGAGAACTGAAGAGTTTCTGTCTTAGATGTAAAATTGAGACTAAAAGCCAGCCGGTCTTGGGTGATTAGACTGTCTCCTGCCCCAGAACAAAGCCTGGGGCAGGTAATATGGGGCAGTCCCTTCCACTGTATAATTCTAAGACACTCTCATTTCAAAGTTGCTAAAAATAGAAGCATGGCGTCTGGTATGTAACAATATACACTATTGCAGCTGTGTCTTTATGATGAATAATAATACTTTGGAGTTATATGATGAGGCAATCACTTTGCAAGCGAAATCTCATTAACCCTCACAATATTCTGATTAGGTAGGCAGGTGGCAAGTGATCTGAACTCAGTTTGCAATTGAAGTAACCAAGACACAGAGAAGCCCAGAAACTTCCCAGGGAGCACATGGTTTCTGTGTCGGAGCTGGGAATGTCAGCCAGGTCTCCTTTTCCCAAATCTGGGGCTCTGAGCGGCGGTCCACACCACATCTTAGGGCCAGAGGCCACCACAACACAAAATTGGTGCTGTCCTTTATGCACCCTCTTGAAAAACCCTGCTGACTTCTCTTGAATAAACTGCAATGTCACTGCAAGATACAAACTTGTTTCTTTGTTTATCCTTTCTGTCTGGTAGCTAACCTCTTCTTCCCTACAAAATCCAATCTGTCTTGAAACAAATCAAAGAAATTTTAAAACCACGCCCAAACCTCTTTATGACTTCTTTTCTTTCCTGTGGCTGTTAATGTCTCCTGAGCTTTTGTTTTCATTCTGGGTCCAATTTAACCAAAAGTCAGTTTTAAGAAAAGGTTTTAAGAAGTCACTGTTGTAAAAGTTTTTGAACACTAGGACGGGCACTCTGTCGACACAGCTTTCTCCTTTCAGTCCTGATTTTGCTTCTTTGTTAAAAAAAAAAAAAGACAGATTCTTTTGCTCTCCTAAACTCAGACTAGAGGAACAGGTTTGGTGGTGCTGAGAGAAAATCACAGGAAAATGACACCATTAACCAGGAAACGTTTGCCAGCCAAGAGCAAAGGAGCCTTCCCAGCCTCTGGGGAGACACTGACGTTCGTCTATATGGGAACTGTGAGATGAATATGGGAACTCGGGTTTTGTGCTTCTGGGGTAGGCTTCCCTGGCTCCCTTTGAGACAATGACACGCGGCCACATCTTCAAATTGTTAATTATGTACTGCCCCCTAGGGATTTTTGTTTTGCTGGTGGCAACCTGCTTCAAATCCTACAGGAAATATTTATCAGCTGGCTTCAGCCAGCATTTGTCTCATAGAAAGCGGGACCTTTTGGCGACCTTGTTGTACGGAGTCCACCCTTTTTCCTAGCAAGTTGCATTCATACACTTTACTTTTCGGATTGTTGATTTTTCCCCCTCCCCCTTTTGTCTTTATTTTATTTCCCCAGGATGGCTACATTTGCATAATGTGGGGTAGACCTCGCCTCTGCTCTTTTCAAAGCTTTGCTTCCTGCACCTTCCGCCACATTTACCCTGCCTTTTTGTAAACATCTCTGGATTTGGGGAAAAGAGGAAGAGCAAACTGTGAACTAGAGACACTTTACACATATGCACTTACATATTTATCTGTACTTACCGATGGAGGAGTTCTCCACACTCCAAAATGTTCTCTATGAAATCCCATTTAAATCAAAAACTTTTATCAGAAAAATGGAATTGCTTTATGATTGAATAGCACTTTGCTTCTAAGTACCAGCCATCAAGGCTGATGAAATGACCAAGATGACATTCTTCCCCAGAAAGACATCCTTGCCCTTTATTTTAAAGTTGGAGTAAAAAATTTCAGGGCTGTATTCCTTCATATCGATTCTCTCATACAGGGGAATGGTCTTTAGCTATAATTAATGGCATTTTGGCATCCGATAAAAATGTTGTACACGTGCATGTTTTTAGTCTTTGCGTAGTTTTGTTTTTTATAATGCATAAGACAGACTTGGCAGGAATCTTTCTTTCTGCATTGTATATTTTTAAAAACATAGGCACACACGCACATACAAATCCTGTACACAATAACTTTAGCAAATATATGCATGATCAAAACAGTTCAGAAAAATAAGATCTGAAAATGAGAAAGGGCAGCAGGTTTTTGAATAGGCTTCATCAGCGGAGGGGAGAGGTCAGCCATGGAGATTAGTTATAGGAGCTATTAAGTCTCCTCTGACACCCACGTACAAGCTGCTTAACATAATCAGCCGCAATCAGCAAAACTGCTGTTTATTACAAAACGCTTTTCCCTTTTAATATTTCATATTGTTATGTAAAATGGTGCAGTGTAGGGACACACACATTTCACCAGGGACAAATTGTACAAATAGTCAGCAATAATAATTTGTGGCTCTTCTCGTGACATCTTTTGAAGTTAAAAACCGTTGAGCGATACCTCTCCAGAGCTATTTTCTCTAATGTGGTTAATGGTTTGCACCGGAGTTGACCAGCCACTCTCTGTACGATGTTGTCACCGTTTACCGGCATGAGAAAATGTTTGTGTGACCGCACATCCATCAGTCGAGTCTGTGATTCGGGGCCCGGAAGCTTGGTTCTGCTCATGCTCGCCCATGTGGTCAAGCCCTCCCTTATAGGTGTGCCTCGTATGTATTTCCTGGTCTGTCTGAATCCCCGAAGTAATTCCTTGTCCCAAACATTTTCATTTCACTGGCACTGATAATGAGGCGCACCATAGTAGTCCATGTTGAATTCCCTTGAATTTCATACACTGGGTGTTGGGCTAAGAGAAATGTCCTAACTGTCCTACTGGGCAGACTGCAGTGGCCTAGATTAGAGGGCACTTGGAGATGATGCCCACGCTTCTCTAAGGGAAATGAGGAGGGACGGAGACAGGTACTGCTGGTTCCCATTCCGGCCCACTAGGGATCTCCTACAAGATTCCCCCCACCCCTGGAAGCCGAGCCTCGTGGGGCTCCACCCCTCATCATGCCCCTGCCCCCCCCATCAGCCCAGCTATTTGCGGGCATGCTGAACTGGGGGGCAGCCGGGGGACAGGGACACAGGGATAGGATTTTATTTTTACAAACAAGCTAATACATAAAAGATAAGGTCAACATCGTCTCTTGCAAAGTGGTCACCTTAACGGGCTAAGTGATAACACTTACTCAAACGAACAAGGATGCTGCTATTTCTCACATTTTCGGGCCATCATGTTTATACGCCACACCAAGCAAGCAGTTTCATTACTTTACACCCAAGTTTCCTTTTGAACCTCAGCTTAATCATCTATTTTATTCATCAGGCCTGGCTCCAAATGAATGGACATTCCTCAGACTTTGTACAACCTCCTCTTAAAATAATTCTTTTGGATGTTTTATTTATGGATCTGTTTCGCTGGCATAATGAACTCCTGAAGGTCAGGAAGTTTTCATTTTCACCTCTCCGAGCATCACCGTCTCACTGGGGCAGGCACATAGGAAGCACTCAAAGCATGTTTGCTCAATAAGCGAGTGAATGGTGTCTGGAAATTAAATTCATGCCTAGAGGACAAAGATGTGTTCCCGTGAGGGCTCTGGACTCCGAAGACTATTCTATTACAGTTTTCTTTCTTTGAACATTTCTTGAACAATGTAAACTTTTCAGGAATTATGGGGACGGTGTCTCATTAAAATGTAAAAATTCTATTAGGACTCTTAAAACCCCAGCCATCAGACCTTCAAGACCAGTGCTGTCCAATGGAAATCTAACGCAATCCACTTAGGTAATAGAAATTTTCTAGTAGCCACATTTAAAAAGATAAAGCAGGTGAAATTATTTTCTATTGAATATTAATATTCTATTTAACGCCATATATCTGAAATTTTATTGTTTCAACATATAATCCACTTAAAAAATCACTAGCGAGGTATTTCACATTCTTTTTTGCTCGTTGCCTTACGTCTTTAAAATTTGGTGTGGGTTTTACACTTGAAGTACATGTCCATTCCCACCAGCCACAATGCAAGGGCTCACAGCCAGGTGCGGTAGCAAATACTGTAGCCGACCTTGCAAGACCTTGCAACTCCAGACCTGCCTCCCAGCCCTTTTGACCCGTGCCTCCCTGGGACTGATACCTTTTCAGGTGGACTGCAGGGGGCAGCAACGGGCAATGACTGGATGTACCATGAGGGGTTGTGACAATACCTCACTTGCCCTTCCTCCCCAGTGGAAGCCAAGGCTAGCAATGGGATCTTGTTCACATGAGAACGTCGAAGGCTCATGAAACACACCAGCTTTTCTGGGGTCCATACTAACCACATTTTTATTCCTTAGGCTAATTGCTCCCTTGCTGCTTTTCTTTGTTTTCAGCCCAATCTAGCTCCCAAAGACAAGCGTGGCTTTGACTAGAGTAGCAGCAGGGGAATCCATAGGTTTATTGACGCCAGAGAGGAGAAAAAGAGAGGAGCTGAGGATGAATCCTGGGTGTTTTCTTTGCTTAACCACGTCAGATGGTGGGATTGACACCCTCCCCTAGGGAGGCGAGCGTGGCTAGAGAAGCAGGTATTACTAATTGCAGAGCCTTGGGATATTCCACCACTGCAGGCAGGGAAGAGTAGACGGAGCCAGCAAGAGCGGCTGAGGTGAGGAGGGGCCTTAGAGTCAGAGATCAACCACGTGGTAAGGGTGGGGCTGGGAGGTGCGTGGGAGGGTGGGGCCACGTGGTCCCGGAAGCATGGAGAAGAAACGATCTCCAAAAGGCAGGCACAGACAGCTCCTGGAGGTTAAGTACGATTTTTGTGGATGCAAAAATGTGAAACATATGAAGTGTACTGAGAAGACAGGCTCAGGCAGTGAGCAGAGCAGAATCGGGATAGTCTGAGGACAGGGTGGCAGATCGCGTTGATCCAACAGGCCAGGACAAGTGCAAGGGCTGGGTCACGGAAGAACTGACATTAAAACCCAATTAAGCCAGCACTGGAACATGGAAAAAAACAAAGCTACAGATAAGCCTTGAGGGCCTCTACGTCCCTCATTAGCCCAGGAAAAGCTACCCCTCCACTGCGTTTTCCTTATACACAAACAAGGGCCAGCAACACTTCCAACCCCCAAGGGTCCTGTAAAATTGAAGTGTGCAGTGATTTGAGCCAATCGAAATTTAGCATAACCTGAGGCCTTGATTTCTCATCATCAGTCTGGCTTAGGAAATTTATTTATAGAAATCCTTGCTAATATAATTGACCTAAATGTTCTTTAGTAGAGAATTGGTCAAATAAATTATGAAACATTCAAATAATGCAATAGCAAGCACTCATTAAAAAGAACATGTGAGAGCTGTACATATTAACCTATAAACATATGCAAGATTCATTTTTAAGTGGAGAAAGCAAGGTTCATAACAGTGTATAAACTATGCTTACTTTTGTGGTTAAAAAAAGAGGGTTGTAGGGGCACCTGAGTGGCTCAGTCAGTTAAGCGTCTGACTCAGGGTTTCGGCTCAGGTCATGATCTCAGGGTTGTGAGATCGAGCCCCATGTCGGGCTCCACACTGGGCATGGAGTCTGCTTGAGACTCTCTCTCCCTCTGCCCCTCCTTCCCCTCCCCGCCCCTTCCCCTACTCATGCACATGTGCATGCACTCTCTCTCTCAAAAAAAGATATATACATATTATGTACCTACATAAATGCACCTCGTGTATGCACAGGAACTTTGTGGAAGGATAAGAAGCTGTTAACAGTCATTGCCTCTGAAGGAGAAACTAGAAGGGAATTTAGGATGAGAGGGACATGTAATCTTTAGTATTACTCAATTTCTTTTGACCAGGTGCAGGAATTATTATTTTTTTAAATCAGAATAACAGTTTAAAGTGTTCTGAGCAATATTTTACTTACACTGTTTATATTAAACACTCTAAAATCTCTGGGAGAAAGGACTGCGTTTCTTTGTGACCAGTGCACCATATTCATTCAACCACTCTTCCAAATTTCAAATTTGGCGGCCCTGGAATACTGCAATGATTAGGGGTCCATATCCTCAATATCCAATCTTTTCCTTTTAGCAACTGGACTTGGTGTCTAGAAATCAAGTTCAGAGCTGGCTGACACTGAGGCATCGCTGTGGTCCTGGACTTCAGGGAATCTAAAAAGTCCAAAAAGCTGGGCAAGTGTGAAAGGCAAGACTTGGACCAGTCACATACTCACCTCTAGGTTCTTCCACCGGTTTCTCAGCACCACCTGCATGCCGTGCTTACCCCCAGGTGACACACAGGATTAGACCCAGGGAGATGCCAGGAGGCTATCAGGAAGGAGACAATGCTTATTGCTCTCTAACTCCTAATTAAACAGATGTGAAGAGGTACAGCATCAGAAACGATGAGGATAATAGGATTACAGTGTCCTTTGGAGAGATGAGAGAAACTGCTGCAGGCAAGACTCTCTAGGCCCTGTTTGAGGGCTGTCTGCTACAGGAGTTCAGAGTTGGTAGAAATCACATCTAATCTGTGCAGTTAGCAAAGGTGGAATTTGAATGGGGTCTTAATGCATATGAAGTAAAATATTATTTGAAAGTGTTATCCCCGGTGATTTTTTTTAGTCCCCCAATTCTTGCTACTTTGTAATCCTCCATCCCTTGGAGCTGGAAGTAATCTTTCTTTTAGAGAAGGGCAGAACCTTGCGCTCGAAGGAAAGACAGTATTTCTTCCTTCCTATTTCAGATCCCAAAGTCATGAGGCTTTTATCTGTGAGAGCCTACCTTTGCTGAAGGAAGGAAGGATGGGTGGATTTCAGGGGCCTAAAGTTAGAAGGGCAGAGTTTTAACAATTAGCCATAGGGGACACGGGGAAAGTTCCTGAAACCCTGGCAGGAGAAAAGCTGATCCAGGAAGGATGGCCGGGGGCGGGGGGGGGGGGGGGGCTGCTGTGGAGATGAAAGAGGCATTTGGAGGCATTTGGAGGACACAGGCCTGGGATTGAAGCACTACTTACACATGTAAGGAAGGACCTGTGTCTTAGTCTGAGCCCTTGGCTTGAGAGAGCGCAAAATGATAGAATCCAAGGTCACTGAAGGGGGCATGGGGCTTTCTGTTGAAATTTAGGGAAGAGGCCATTTTGTGGGTCTCAAAACCAACAAACACTGCTGTAGGAGAGTATGGTGGTAAGATGTGCTTTGCTAGAGAGAGTCTGAGATGGAGTCCCCAGATCCTCACAGGCTGCATGTGGAGATACGAAAGTCCCCTCATGATCTCCTGGGGAGTGTGGGAGGCCTGAGAAACCAGGTGGATCAGAGAGGTCTGGGAGTTAAAATGAAAAGCTGGCAGATCTTGCTAACAGAGGCTTCAGGAGCGACCTCATGAATTGGCTGAGGATGCCACTGAACACTTCCCAGCAAGGAGTAACATGGTGAGTGGAGTGCTCTACGGCTGTTGGTCTTGTATCTGGGTTAGCTCAGGAGGCAAGGACTCAAAAAGTTGAGAGTTTACACAAAATGACAGCAACCACAGCTAGGAGGCTGTCTTTAACAGAATTACAAGATGGGGCTGCTCCAAGGGAAATCAGAAATGTTCTCGTAGGGAACTGTATTTTAAGTGTTTTTGCTTGTATGTTTGTTTTCACCTAGAATCGAGGAGAGAGAACAGCAATGGCTCTCTGCATCTGGGAGCTGTCCTGCTCGCCTGGGGACAGTCACCTTTGGTGATGATTACCTGGCTCCACGGAGTTGCTCAGAGCCCATGTCACTCATAACTAATGAGCATGTATGTCTGTAACATTTCTCATCCTGAAATGCATGTCTTTATCGTTCGGTACCGTCCAATATGGCCAGAATGCAAAACAAAACCCAGAAATACAGTGAATAAACCTGGGGGAGATGGTTATTGCTCTTTGTTCTTAAATTTGTTGAACTGGAAATCCACTGTGAACTGAACTCTCCAAGTAAATGATAAATCCAGTTTGCTGCTGAGGGAGGGCAAATTCTTTCAAGTAGACTCTACTGTTGAACTTCTTTTAACTCATTCTGAGTCTCCTTTCCTTTGGCCTCCATTTCTAGACACTGGCTAAAAATCCTACTTAGTAGAGAGCCTAATGTACTCATCTCCACCATTTCCTATGAGATGAATCTGTTCTGATAGCCCAGCTAAGAAAATAGAAGAGTGCTTCATTCCTGCTTCCTCCAACATTAGGATGGTATTGTCTCTATCTAAAAAGATCATCCAACCATGAAGATGCAAATGAAAATGAGCAATGCCAATCTAGATGCTTTTCAACTCTGTATTAATTGTTCACCAATACACATATATCCCATGCTTCTTATAAATTTCATTTATTGAGAAGAAACACGCCATTATACATTATGCATCATATCTCCGATGGACAGTAAAGAAGATTAAAATAGATTTACTGCCCTTGGTGTATCTTTTTCTCCCTCATTGGCTAGGAGCTCAGATAGCCAAATCAGGCCAGCAAGAGCCAGCCACATCAGCTCATGCAATTTTAAAAGCATTTTGGCTGAAGAGTAAGTCAAAATCCCCTTCTAATGAATTTCTGTCCTAAAAATTATCTTCCATGTCAAGAAAGATACCACAAGGAATAAGCATCTTCTTTCTCTGATTTGCATTGTGGAAAGAAAAGGAAAATAGCACAGATGCATTCGGTATTGTACAAAGAGCATATATGGGCATTTCAATCCCTAATATCACACTAGTTTCTGATGCTAATGTAAAATATGTTCTTTTTGCATTTATAATCATGATGAGCAGATGGCGAAGACGGTTTAAAGTAGTACAGTATGTCTATGAAAATAATGTATGCTGTTAGTGAGTCTTCCCTAAAACTGGAGTTTAATTGCTTATAAACACATACGTTAGAAAGAATCACAATTCTAAGAGCCATTTGCTTTGCTAGGACAATAGTTAGCGTTCTCTGTAACAGGCTTTGGCCGCAAGACTTTTTGCGGCAGCAGATGCTTTGCTATGCTCTCTCTCTCTCTCAAAGAGGCTTAGTTGAAAAAAACGTTGGGATTGGCACAAAAGGATCTTGGTTTCTTAAAACAAAGGGATCCTTCTTAAAATTAAACTTAAAAAGAGAAATTAAGGGAAATGTTGGCTGGGGGAGAACAGGTAGGGGGAAAATGAGGTATCAAGCTTCCTCTTTTCTTTCTTTCTTTCTTTTTTCTCTTTTCACCACCGATTGTCTCAAGCAAACCATCAACAATGTCATTTTGTCGTTTTCAGTGATGAATATTGATTGCACCGTTGCTGTGCTTTCCAGAAAGAAAAACTATCAGACAGGAGAGCTTCCCCTGCTTCATTTCAAGGGACCACCACGCTGTTCAAGGGGAGAAGGGCATGAAGTCTTCTGCACCAGCCGTGGGGCCTCCTCCCTGGGAAGGGAGTGCTCCCGAGGAAGGACGTGTGATCAGGGAAGCAGACGACAAATTTGGGAGGATCACAATCCAGCCGGAACACCAGTGAAAGGAAACGGATACTGTTTGCAAACAGGAGGAGGAGAAAGGGAGGAGGCAGCAATAGAGAAAGGCAGGCGGAGAGCCAAGGGCCCTAAAAAGGCAGCAAGTTTTAGAAAACACTCATTTGACTAATTTGCCCAATATAATAAAGAGAAGATGGTTTGATTTTCAAGTACAGAAGTGGTGATTGATTAGGTGGGCATTATATTTGGAGCATGTGGAATGAATAATGGTTGTGAATGGATATAGAAAATATCTCACCAAGAAGGAAAAAAAAAAATCCATAAGTCATACAAGGCAGAGCACAAAAATACCAACATACCAACATTCAGAGAGAGTTTAAATAATAACGGACTGAATCTTGGAAGCACTCCAATGAAATAGGGAACAGAAAGAGAGCTACACGAAGCATAATGGTTTCTAGACAATAGGCAAAGAGAGAGGGTCTGCACATGCTTGTGAATGTGGTATTAGCTCTTTAATTACTGTAATTACTTAAGTTTAAGGTCAAATCACCTGTGTATTGCTGATAAAATGAATGATTTATTCTAAAATAGAAGTAGCGCTTAAATTACCTAGGATGTTATAGGAATGGGTAATCCATGTGGGTGAGCTATTGCAGAATTATCCCCATTTTGTAGAACAACATCTCTGATAAAGAATGGCATGGAATCCCACCACATCTGCAATATTCTGACGTAGACCCCTGGGCATCCATTCCAAAGCATGAGTTTCCTCTTTGGTTGAAAGTGGCCCCTCCTGCTACTTCAAAGATGCCTTCTGGCAGTTTAAAGAATTTACCTTGTAACAGGGTTTACCTCAGGTAAGATGCAGTGAGATTTGGAAACTTGAACTCAAGTTTTGCAAGCTTTGGTCAGTCATCAAATTGCAGCCTGAATTAAAAAAAAAAAAAAAGACTGGATGTAGAAGATTTGTAAAACACCTGTACTTCAGACGTTTCTGAATGATGAAATTCCATGAAGTGTGATTTAGGTGGTGAGACGAAAGATTTTACTTCTTCTTGTCAGAAATAACTAAAAAATTCCACGATTTAATTTTTAATCAGCATGAATTCCAAATAGTTGAGAACAAATACTTGAAGTGTCTGATCCAAAAACTCCAGGAAAAAAACTCTCCTGTTGTCCTTCGGATAGGACCTAGCTAGATCTCAAGAAATATGGATGTAGCCCAGACATCTATATTTTGCAAATGCTTCATGGGTGATTGTGCTGTACATCAGACTTCAGAACGATTGCTGTAGGTAGGGGGCAGTCTAAATGGTTTAAGACCTTGTCGGATCTGTATTTTTTCAATAGATCGCTGGTTAATACATAGTGGATCAACTTGAGGTGAGGCAAGACTGGTGTTAGGGAAGGCTGTTGGGAGACTGCTACAAGTGTCCATGTGAGAGGTGATGAGTTCTAAACTAGGGCAGTGGAAGTTGGAAAGGGAGATGGGGCTCAGGAGTAGGGAGGCTGAATCAAGGTATATTTAGAAGGCAAAATCAGCCCTACTCTGTGGTTGAAAGTGGAGGGTAGACTAAAAAACAAGTCTAAAATAATTCAGATTTGTACCCTGGTGACTGGTTGTATGGTGAAGCTTTTATCTAAATACATTTTAATACCAACTCTTTGACACCAGCAGGGTATTCTACAGTTCAATTCAATTCTGACACAATTCAGAATTAAAGCAGACCCCACAAGTGAAAGGCTCATTCCCACAAGAGTGCTTCACTCAGACACCAGCCACAGATGGAGTCCCCAGATGACCCACACCTCTGTTGGACTTAGCTACAAATTCAGGGGTCCCCATAACCTCACTTTATGTTCAATAATGTGTTAAAATGACTCACAGAACTCATTGAAAGTATTCTACTTAACAGTGACCATTTTACTATAAGGGATACAAATAGATAGCCAGATGAAGAGATGCACAGGATATCTGGAAGGGTCTGAGTATAAGAGCCTCGGCCCCTGTGGAGTTGGGGTATACCACTTTCCTGGTGCATCGATATATTCACCAACCGGGAAGCTCCTCAGCTTGCTCATTTCAGAGTTTTTCTGGGTGTCTGGGATTTCACTGTAGGCATGTTGGTTAAATGATTGGCCGCTCAATCTCCAGCCCCACTCCTCTTTCTAGAGATGGAGGTGCTGAAAGTTCCAGCCCTCTAGCTTGGTCTTTCTGGTACAGCCAGCCCCTTTCTTGAAACTATCCAAGGGCTCACTATGACTCATCTTGTTAGCATAAACTCAGGAATGGTTGAAAAGAACTTGTTATGAGTAACAAAGATGCTCTTATCACTCAGGAAATTCCAGAGTTTTTTTTTTTAAGTTTTTATTTAAATTCCAGTTAGTTAACATACAGTGTAATATGAGTTTTGGGTGTACAATATAGTGATTCAACACTTCCATACATCACCTGGTGCTCATCACAAGTGCCCTCCTTAATCCCCATCACCTATTTCACCCATCCCCCACCCACCTCCCCTCTGGTGACCAGCAGTTTGTTCTCTATAGTTAAGAGTCTTGTTTCTTGGTTTGTCTGTCTCTCTTTTGTTTCCCTTTGCTCATTTGTTTTGTTTCTTAGATTCTTAGAATGAAATCATATGGTATTTGTTTTTCTCTGACTGACTTATTTTTGCTTAGCATTATACTCTCTAGCTCTATCCATGTTGTTGCAAATGGCAAGATTTCATTCTTTTGGCTGGCTGAGTATTATTCCACTGTATGTATATATATTCCACTGTATGTATGTGTGTGTATATATGTATACATATATGTGTATATATATGTATATATATATTCATACCACATATATAGACACACCACATCTTCTTTATCCATTCATCTATCGATGAACACTTGGGCTGTTTCCATAATTTTGATACTGTAGATAATGTTGCTATAAACATCGGGGTGCATGTATTCCTTTGTATTAGTATTTTTATATTCTTTTGGTAAATACCCAGTAGTACAATAGCTGGTACAGTCCTAGGGTAGCTCTATTTTTAACTTTCTAAGGAACCTCCACACTGTTTTTCATCGTGGCTACACCAGTTTGCATTCCCACCAACAGTGTAAGAGGGTTCCCCTTTCTCCACATCCTTGCCAACATTTATTGTTTCTTGTGTTGTTGATTTTAGCCATTCTGACAGGTGTGAGGTGGTATCTCATTGTAGTTTTGATTTGCAAGGAAATTCCAAGAGTTTTTGAAGCTCTGTGCCAGGAACTGGGGCAAAGACCAAATATAAAATTTTTTATTATATCACACTACGAAATAATAAGGTAAGTTTTCAGAGGAATGTAGCTAGTTCTATTTTGAACATGATGAGCTTAAGGATCACTTGAGTGATAATCCAACAGGCACTTAGATGTGCAAGGAGAAACTCAGGAGGGAGGTCAGAACTGGAGGCAGAAATTTAGAAGTCATTGTTTGGATGAAATACTCCATATTGGGAAATGAAAAAAAGCTTCAAGTTAAGCTGTGACCAACAGAATGCATGATGAGGAGAGATAAAGCTTGTAGCCTACCACTCCTCACACATGGCAATGTAAATTTTGTGCTCTACACCAAGGGTCAGAAAACCTTTTCTGTAAAATGGCAAGTAGTAAATATCTTAGGTTTTGCAGGACATACAGTCTGGGCCAACTACTCAACTATACCGTTAACATGCAAAAGCAGCCATAGAAAATAAACAATCAAATGTGTATGGCTAGGTTTTAATAAAACCTTGTAGACATTGAAATTAGAATTTCTTATAATTTTTTATGTGTCATAAAATATTCTTCCTCTGATTTTTTTTCAACCATTAAGATATGTAAGAACCATTCTTAGCTTGTAGGCTATTAAAAAACAGGCAGCTGGCCAATTTGACCCTTGGGCTATAGTCTGCCAATCCCTGTTCTAAACCAATGTGTTTGTGTGACTTCCTGAAGAGGGAAATTAAATGTAAGGACCCAAGGGCAAGGCCTTGGTGCACAGAGGAGGTGCATCGTGGTCCCCTTGCTGATGGACCAGAACTGATCTGGGGAAATGTGGAGAGTCTGCCATTCAAAGGGGTGTTGCATCTGAATTCGTGTTTGTTATCTCTCAGGGTTGAAGCCAGACACAACTCTTCAGTGTGTGAACAATTCTAGATACAATTCTTCAGTGCATGAGTAATTTTTCTCTTGGCTGTTTACCACGACACTCTTGTGGATTTCTCCTACCTCCTGGATGCCCGTTCTCATTTCCTTTGCCAGTTCCTGTCTGCTCTCCCTTCTGATACTAAATTGATCAGCAGTCAGTGCTTGCTTCTCTTTATCTACACTCATTTCCTAGTTGGTTTTTCCAGTCCTGTGAGTTTAAACACTTTCCAGATTCTGATGGCAACCAAATCTCTATCTTCAGTCCTGACGTAACCCAGGAATTCTGCATGGGCATGTCTAGTAGGCGCTCCTCACCTTTCCCCATCTCAGTAAACTATAGGACCATTCACCCACTGGCTTAACCCCAAATCTTGACTTTCTTTCATCTCATATGCAGGCCATCAGTAAGTCCTGTTAAACCAATTTCCAAAACATGCTCTAGATCTGTCCATTTTCCACCCCAAAGTACAAGACCACATATGCCTCATGTGGACTGCAGCAATGTCTCCAAATCACTCTTCCCTTCAATATTAGCTCTAGTGACTTAAAAAAATTAATTAGTAGATTTTTTTAGGAGTTCTAAGTTTACAGAAAAACTGAGAGGGAAGTACAGAGAACTCCATATATCTCTTCACCATTCCCTCCCCTTCCCCTATTAGCAACATCTTGCATCGGTATGGTACAATTGTTATAACTGATGAACCAATATTGATACATTATTATTAAGTAAAGTCCAGAGTGCATATTAAGGTTCACTTGTATTAAACAGTCAGTGGGTTTTGATAAATATATAATGACATTATTCCACCATTACAGTATCATACAAAATAATTTCACTGCCCTAAAAAGTCTCTGTACTCCACCTGTTCATTCTTCCCTGGCTCCTCCAAACCCCTGGCAACCGCTGATTTTTCTCCTGTCTTCATAGTTTTGCCTCTTCCAGAATATCATATAGTTGGAATCATACACTATGTGGCCTTTTCAGATTGGCTTCCTTTACTTAGTTATATGCATCCAAGTTTCCTCCATGTGTTTTTGTGACTTCATAGCTCATTCCTTTTTATCACCGAATAATATTCCATTGTGCTAATGTACCATAGTTTGTTTATCCATTCACCTGTCGAAGGACATCTTTGTTGCCTCCATGTTCCAGTGACTTTTTTTTTTAAAAAGATTTTATTTATTTGACAGAGAGAGATACAGCGAGAGAGGGAATACAAGCAGGCAGAGCTGGAGAGGGAGAAGCAGGCTCCCCGCGGAGCAGGGAGCCCGATGTGGGGCTCGATCCCAGGACCCTGGGACCATGACCTGAGCCGAAGGCAGACGCTTAACGACTGAGCCACCCAGGCACCCCAGTGACTTTTTAACATAGAAGCCAGAACATGTCATACTGTCATTGCACTCAGACACCCTGACTCTGACTTTTAATGCCCTACTGATTTGGCCCTTGACTGCCCTTTTCAGCTCCTCCCCCCCTTGTGCTGCTTTTACTCTGTCATTCTTTCTCTTCTTGCCTTAGAACCTTTGTACCACTGCCCTCTCCCCTGGGACGTTGTTCCCTTGAATATCCACATGGGCCTCTTCTTCTCAATTCTGATCTCAGCTCATGTTCCCCATCCTCAGAGAGGTTTTCTCTGACCCCAAGCCAAAGTTACCACTCAGTTGCCCCCTATCACAACAACTCATTTTTAATTCTTTCCTCACCATTTAACTCCATTTGATGTTTTCTTTTTGTTTATTTGTAATCTTTCTTCCCTCAATAAGAGCACAGACCCCCTCTGTCTTATTTCCTGATATATACCTGACATCTAGAACTGTACCGATGAATCAACATTTTATTAAATGCTGTCCATTTCTAAAACTCAGTTGCCCCTCTTTATAATACTTAAAGTAGAAATCAACATTTGGAAATGAACTTTTCTTAGACTGTATATTTTTTATTTGCGTCGTGAAACTCTCCTCTTGGCTTCTCTTCTTAGTCAAGTCCCTACCTCCTCAGGCCGTCCTGAATCTGTTCCTGAGTCTCTTAGATCTTTGTTAACAAGACGAAGCTGTAGGCTTAAGTGGCAGAGCCAAAGTGGTAGGGCAGAGATAAGAAAACTAGCTAGGTGCTGCCCAAAGAGAGGGAGGGGGAAACAGCAAATGGACAATCAACCAACAAAATCAAGTAAGAGCTAGTTTGGTGAAAAGTTCTGAAAGCAACTCAACAGGTAGAGTCTCACAACTGTTTTGAAAAGGTAAAACATCCTCTGAGTGTTTAGCATCCTAAAGAGATTCTTTTCAAGAACAACTGTCATTAGAGTGAAATAAGATTTGTTTAAAATTTTATACTTACACATTTTATTCAATCTTTAAATAAAGCTGATTAAGGGAAAAAAATCAGTGCTTAAAGGATGGTTGTAATCTTTAATCTTAAGAAAAGGTATACAATTTATGACTTTTAACTCTGCGGGTTTAGAATCAAACTTGGTGTTGTGGGCCTTTATATTCCCTTCCAGCTGTAAGGTTCTACAGTTCTGTGTAGGGCCATCATTCAAGCCATTTTTCCTTTGTAAAAATGTGGTAATAGATTAAAGGATAAAATATCCAGTGAACATTTGGATTGGGTCATATAAAGTCAAATATGTCTCACATTCCCTGATCAGCCTTCAGGTAGAGGAAAAAGAATCGGAGTGGTCAACAATTTAATCACCAAAAGGCTTGGGGGGATGGATGGAAGGTAGCTATAGATAAAAGCCACTTTAGAGCTGGAGGAGGCCATGGGGGGACCTGATTTAGAGAGGCAAATCCTCAGAGAGGTGAACAGACTTGTACATGGGCATTAATTTATTGCAAGCCATAACCATCTGAACCCAAGACCTCAGGCTTCCTGTCCAGTGTTCTACCTAACTCATTTCACCTGCCTTTCTGTTGTTACTTTAAGTCACCAAGTTTTGGGATGATTTGTTACTCAGCATTAGATAACTGGAATAGACTCATTAAGAGCAATTCTTAAAAGAGAGGAAAAGAAAGGAAAGGAGGGACATGAAAAAGTTGATAGTGTAATAAACACCTGTATCTGTTTTTACAAAAAGGACACCAAAAGGTCCTCCCATCTCCCACCAAATTCCTTTAGAGAAAATTAGAAGAATAGAAAAAGAAAGGAATCTCCCCCTAAAGAATCTCTTCCATATTAATTGTCTTGAAGGAGCTCTTCTTTTACCTTCTGCTTTGCTACTGGAAAAACAAACAGGAATTATGAAGGTAGACATTTGGTAGCTCGTTCTGAGCTCTGTGATGTTTTTGGGTGATTGGCTACTGTGTGATTTTGTTAATTGAGCCATGGCATATATTTTAGAAAGCTTCCTGGTATCTAGGCATACCATTTATAGCTCATTAAATATGGTAGTTAAAGTCATTTTTGGAAAGCCTGGACATACGGTTTTTGAATGGGAATGTCACACCACAATTTATAAACCAAGTCAGAGATGACTTACATCATTTCAACTCATAGCACCATTTTCCAGGAACAGGAATACAAGGACTCTCAACCAGAGAATATTCCTAATTCTGAGACTATACAGAACTCAAGTTAACCTTTTTGGGAGTGACTTGGGAGATCACTGTACATTTTACAAATCCCAATTAGCATTGCTTTCCTGACACAAGAGAATTATCAATTAATTGAGAGTTTGGGAAGGGGTCTTTGAATGGAAAATAAATGGCTTTGACTCTAGTCCTTAAAAGCTCTCTCTGTTTTCTTATAATAATCATATGATAAAAATGTCATTAAACCACTTGGTTTTGTAGAATTTTCTCATCCTCTAATTTACTCTTATTCACAGTATCTCCAGACTAAACAGATGAGTTTTTGAGGCCCCTGGTAGCTAGGTATTGCTGATGAAAAAAAAAAAATCAGTAGATGACTTTTTCCCCTTTTCTAAAGAAAACAATTTACTGGGGTGCCTGGCTGGTTCACTCAGTAGAGTATGCAACTCTTGATCTCAACAAGCCCTGCACTAGGTGTAGAGATTACTTAAAAAAAATCTAAAAAGAAAGAAAGAAAGAAAACAATTTACCAAAAACACTGTCATTATGAGAATTCACTGCTGGTGGATATATTTGTTGATTGAAGGGGAAAACGTTTTCTTTCTTCACATCTTTCTCCTCAACTTTGGCTCTTGGCAAATTTTGTCAATAAAAACCTGTCCACAGTTCTTTCTGGAACTGACTTGCCCAAGTCTTTAGACAATATTAGCTTACCCACTTCATTATCACTAAATATGCTAATATTGCTCCACAAGATCATAATATTCTCTTATGAATATTACAATGGAATTTCTTTCCTATGTTGGCTATATTTTAAAGGTGCTTCTCTTAAAAATCCATTGTATTTCATTAAGGTACTGAATGCTACGTGTAGCTTTCTATACAAATTTGTGAATTGTAAGTACTATTTTCTTACCTATAACGCACATTATTATCTTTTCTAAAAACGAAGAGCGTCATTTCTTTACCCTGTATATAAAACACTTTGCTCTTTTTTCTCAATAAAACTTTCAGGCAGTGGGGCGCCTGGGTGGCTCAGATGGTTAAGCGTCTGCTTTCGGCTCAGGTCATGATCCCAGGGTCCTGGGATCGAGTCCCACATCGGGCTCCCTGCTTAGCAGGGAGCCTGCTTCTGCCTCTCTCTCTCTCTCTCCCTGTCTCTCATGAATAAATAAATAAAATCTAAAAAAAAAACAAAAACAAAGCTTTCAGGCAGTGCAGTTTTGCCCACTTCTCCTTCCCTTTCAGGATTTGTTAACTGCTCTTGAGGTGCTGAAAGCTTTTTCCTTTCTATTTTACTTCCCTGGTACTCAGATATGAAATAGAAGCTCTTTTCCCTTCTTCTCTTCCACTTCAATCAGAATGATGGGCGTGCTTACTCTGCCTTGCTCCACTCCTTTGGCGTGGGTGACAGCTAATTTCTTACTTTTATCCAAAACAGCACCGTAGGAACCTGGTGCATTTTACTGCAACTCCAGCTCCTTTACGACATTCAGGGGTCCCCAGATGAGTACCTCTCTTCAAATGCCAACAAAAATGCTGTTCAACCCCCTAGCTAGATGGAAAGCACACCACCATGTCTCATTCAAAAGAAACGCATATGATTAGGATCCATCACATTGATCAAAATTACTTCACTTGTCTCAGATAAACTCGCAATAGCCTAAGTGATCATGGGAATTGGCGACGTTAGATACTGAAGAGCTCATCTTTGGAGAATTTAAAGAAACTTCTATTTTTATTTTCATTTCTTTTTTTAAGAAATTTTTAAAGGTGGATTTGTGTCTTAGAATCCATATCCTGTTGACACTTCATCTACAAATGTACTGTGATAACAGTGTCTGATTAATTAATTAATAAAACATCTTTTATAGTAGTATAATTAGAGGATTGGAGGGGGAGAAATCCTAAATTTCTTTTTTTGGTTTGTAACTGCGATTCATAGAGAAGTTATCCCATTCTAATAATTAAAAATTGGTATATAGGCTGTAATCTTTTTAAAAAACTTATGTAGATTCCAAATCTTAAAGCAAGAAAAAAAAAAAAGAGAGGCTTCAAGCTAAACATGGCAGAATTGTAACTTATGTTTATCTCCTCTTTCTCCCCATACTTCCCTAGAATGACAATGAAGCTTTAATATACGAGGACAGAGAGGACAGAAAAGGAGAAAAAAGTGGAACAGAGACTTCAGCAAGTTTTTTTATTTTTTTAAAGATTTCATTTATTTATTTGACAGAGAGAGACACAGCGAAAGAGGGAACACAAGGAGGGGCAGTGGGAGAGGGAGAAGCCTGCTTCCCGCGGAGCAGGGAGCCCGATGCGGGGCTCGATCCCAGGACCCTGGGATCATGACCTGAGCTGAAGGCAAACGCTTAATGACTGAGCCACTCAGGTGCCCCAGCAAGTTTTTTAAAAGATGAAACCTGGGTGGAAGAGTGGGAGCTGACTTATCAGAGCTGAGGAGGTAGCAGGTAGAAGTGCCGCAGAGAGATGTCCAGATGCCGCAAACTTGCTCCCGTCCCACCAAGCCCACGGGACAGTTCAGGTTCATCTGGGAGATGCTGAACAACAGAGGCTTTACATCAGGCCCCTGGAATCAGTGGCAGGCAGGAGTGAGGCTTGACCTCACACAGAGGGATGAAGTAAAAAATCTGCATAGAATTGTGGGACATGGCCCCTACTCCCCAAATGCCAGCAGCCACGTCTCTCAAGCAGGAGACTAGAGGGCTCCTCTCTTAAAAAAATTGAATAGCCTCGGAGAAGGGTCCTCAAAATCTAACATTTAAGAATCTCCCAATAGAAAAGCTGGCTTAAAGCCAGAATGCCCCACAATGATGCCCACCACTCTGCAAACCCACACCCCCACCTCCCCACCCCACACACAGATTTCCCAAACTGTTGTTCAGTGCGTCAATCTTCAAAATAAATAAAAGATCAGCAGACACTCAAGGAAAATCTCCACCATGCACGATAGAGGCCAAAACAAGCAAATAAAAAGAAGCAGTAGAGACAATATAGGGAACAGAAGAGTAGAAGAAAACTTAAGAAACCAACATCCCTAATCAAGATAACACATTCATAGAACAAATCCAAGATACTATGAGGAAAAAAAGGACAAGAAAGATCTTTTGGAAATTAAAAATAAAGGACCTGGGATTTAAAAATTTAGTAGAAGCTTTGTCCTTTAAAATTAACTTCTTCTGGAAATTTGAATTAAAAAATATAGATAAAGGGGCACTTGGCTGGCTCAGTCGGTGGAGCATGGGACTCTTGATCTCGGAGCTGTAGGTTCAAGCCCCACGTTGGGTGTAGAGATTACTTAAAATGAAATCTTGGGAAAAAACATATGTAGTTATGGAGGATAGCAGAGAAATGACTTTTTAAAATAAAATTAGAGCGGCACCTGGATGGCTCAGTCAGTCGAGTGACCGACTCTCGATTTCGGCTCAGGTCATGATCACAGGGTCCTGGGATTGAGCTCCACACCAGTTCTGTGCTCAGTGTGGAGTCTGCTTGAGATTCTCCCTCACTTTATCCCCCTGCCCCTCCTGCCACTGAACAATGTTATAGGAGGTAAGTCTCAAATTCCATCCAAAGAAAGATCCCATTTCCATTAGCATAGAGACATGAATAGAAAGCTGTAGAGGCTCTCTTTATGTCTACTTCAAATGTCAGGGAACATAATATCACGAAATGCCAAGGTTTCAAAGGATCTCAAAATTTATCTGTTCCAACTTAAAATGTAATTAGTGCAGCACAGAGACTAAGGGCATGACTTACATCTCCCCAACGTAGGTGTCCAACTTCTCACTTAACTTCTCTTCTTTGAACTCTTACAGAAAGCGCAAAGTCAACATGTCCGAAATTCAACTCTTGATGCCCCCATTAGGGTGTTTCTCTTGTACTATTTCCCGTCTCCACGAATGACACCACCATGCATCCAGCTGTGGACACAACCAGTACCACCCTAGACCAAGCTCTCATCATCTCTTGCTAGGATCACTGCAGTGACCTTTTAACTGGTCTCCTACGTACACTGAGCCACACTCCACACAGATAGTTTCTTCAAAGGCAGAACTGAACACATTTCACATCCTACAATTAAAATCTTTCAGTGGCTTTCAATGCTCCTGAATAAAGACCAAACTTTTAACATGGCTTAGAAGGTTTTGCATGGTCTGGCCATTCAGGTATCTATAGCTTCATCCTGTACCATGGTCCCCTTCCATCTCTGCCCAGACACATTATCTCCCTCTCAGTCCCTTTTACTACTCATCATCTAGTAAACAGTGTGCTTTCAGTAAAGAATTCTTGAATGTATGATAGCACACAGATGTGGGCTCAAAACCTAGTATGTCTCTGAACACAGGAAACTCCCTAAACCTCAGTTTCCTCACCTATAGAGTAGAGATAAAAATAACACCCACGCATGGGTTCTTATCAAGATTCAACAGGATAAGGACAATAAAGAACTTATCATACTGCCTGGCACAAAAATAAGAACCCCTGAATTTTTCACTATCTAATATTCTGCAGAATCCAATCCAAATATTCTATTTCCATTAGTAACTAGTCAGGCAAGTCATTTATTAATTGAAACCTTTAAAAACTCTTAAAGTTTTCAGTCTATGCAAATGCTTGGGGATAATAAATTTTATGACTTTATTACCCTATGTGCAAAGTAGTCAAGTAATGCCAGAGGTATGCTGGAGCTGGCTTGTTCCAGCTCAGAAGAGCTAACTGTTAAATTTTCGGGAATTTTGTGAACCAGTTGTTAAATAATGGACTTTATTAAAAACTAGACTATATAAACTTACAACTGAAAAAATTATATTAAAAACAACAGTAATAAAGGTAATAAATACTCAAAATGCGTCACTTCCCAATTATTTTGCCACATTTTACTATTATCCATTCTCTTTATGACTGTTGTATCTATACAGTAAAAATACTATATAATGATGCATGACTACACATCTCTTCCCAGCTCTATATTCAGTGATGTCACATTGGGAGCTTGAAATTGGCGACCCTGAGAGTATTTACACCATGGAAATCAGCAACCACTCTAAAAGAAAGCTTCTCCCCATTGCCCCCAAAAGCTGGCTTTTAAACATTCACTAGCACATCAGTGTATAATGCCCAATTATGTAGACATCAGACACAGATGAAGACCTCAACATAAATGACAGTGACCTCTCAGCAAAGTCAAGAGCTCTCATAAAGTCCCCTAATGAAAGATCATTTCATTTACTCTGTTATGAACCCATTCCTTCCTCAGAGAATACTGATCTTAAGTTTATATACAATCCTTGTTCAGTTTGGCTACCAGGTTTGTTAGTTTATAAAACAAATGAGATGGGCACATTGCTATGAGGAAGACATGACAGCTAAGATCTTGGCAGCAAACAGTCTAATAGCAAGGGAGGACAAATAAAAGCAATGAAAACTTGGGAACAAATAAAGCCTAGCAGTGGGAGGTCATTAGTATAGGAGAGCCCCTTTGAGAGTCACTGTAATACAGCTTAGAATAAGAGTTAGCAATCTTAGAGGTGACAAAGAACCCTCAAGAAAAGGTTTGCTGTTTTCCATACACTGTTGAAGAAAACACAATAGTGTGTAATATGCATTTTAAATATCTAAAAATGCATTCCAACAAATGGGGCTGAAGAAACTGGATATACACATGTAGAAGAGTTAATTTGGATCCTTATCTTATAGCACATACAAAAATCAACTCAAGATGGATCAAAGACCTAAACATAAGAGCTAAAACCATAAAACTCTCAGAAGAAAACATAGGCAGAAAGACACATGACATTGGATTTGGCAACAGTTTCTTGGATATGACACCAAAAACCCAGGCAACAACAATAAAAAAATAAAAAAGATAAGTTGATCTTCACCAAAATTAAAAACATTTGGGCATCAAAGGACATTATAAAGAAAGTGAAAAGGCAACCCGTGGATGAAAGACAGTATCTGCAAACCATATATCTGCTAAGGGATTAATATCCAAAATATATAAGAAGTGCCTACAACTCACAATAATAAAATATAAACAACCAATTCAAAAATGGGCAAAGAAGTCGTACAGGCTGAAGATATACAAATGTCCAATAAGCATAGGAAAAGATGCTCAACATCACGACATCACTAATCATTAGAGAAATGCAAATCAAAACCACAATGAGAGGGGTGCCTGGGTGGCTCAGTTGGTTAAGCGACTGCCTTCGGCTCAGGTCATGATCCTGGAGTCCCGGGATCGAGTCCCGCATCGGGCTCCCTGCTCGGCGAGGAGCCTGCTTCTCCCTCTGACCCTCCTCCCTCTCATGCTCTCTGTCTCTCATTCTCTCTCTCGCAAATAAATAAATAAAATCTTTAAAAAAAAAAAAAACCACAATGAGATACCATTTTACAACCATAGAACGGTTATCACCAAAAAGCTAGGAAATAACAAGTATTGGCAAGGATGTGGAGAAATCGGAACCCTTGTGCATTACTGGTGAGAATGTAAAGTGATACAGCCACTAAGGAAAGCAGCATGGCAGTTTCTCAAAAAATTAAACATAGAATTATTATATGATCCAGCAATTCCACTTCTAGGTATAGACTCGAAAAAACTGGAAGCAAGGACCCAAACAGATATTCATACACCCATAATCATAGCAATATTATTCACAATAGTCAAAAGGTAGAAACAACCTGAATGTCCGTAGACAGATGAACGGATAAGGAAAATGTCATGTATGTGTACAATGGAATATTATTCAGCCTTAAAAAGAAATGAAATTCTGAGACATGTTATAACATGGATAAGCCTTGAAAACATGCTAAGTTTAAGACAGACATAGCAGGACAAATATTGGATGATCCCACCTCCACAGAATAGTTAAATCCATAGAAGCAGCAAGTAGAATACTGATTACCGGGGGGGGGGGGGGGGGGGGGGGGGAAGTTCTTACACAGTAACTGGTACAGAGTTTCAGTTTAGAGTGACGAAAAGTTCTGGAGGTGGACAGAGGTGATAGGTGCACTGTGAATATATGTTGAATTGTGCACTTAAAAATTATTAAAATGGTATAAATGATGTTATGTATATTTTACCACAACAAAAAGTGCTTTATAAGCATACAAATCTAAAACTGGTTAACTCTATTCCAAATGTGCAACTTAAAGTGTGTGAGCTCCAGGTCTCCAGAATAGTACCTTTTATGAAACCTTTCAGTCTCTGGTAGGAATGATACATGAGATGTGAGGTTTGTTATAAACATAACCATAGACAACAAAAAGGACATCCTCTATTGCTATAACTTGAATATGCGGTCAATATAAAAATGAACACAGTCATTGTGCCTGTGGCGAGAGAGAGAGAGAGCACACACTTGGCCTGGAAGCATGCACAGCGGGTGGCTCAGCTCCGGGAAGGTAAAAAAGAGAAGATAAAAGAAGGCAAAGTGTCCTTAATAATAACAAAAGATGTAAACTACAGTATGACAGGAAACAAAAATGATCCGTGGGGTGGGTTTAAATACTGCTGGCTTTTGCAGTTGTTTCCATAGGATACCATTTTGGAACTTAAATAATGCACTCCTTGGGACACCTGGGTGGCTCAGTCAGTTAAGCGTCTGCCTCCGGTTCAGGTCATGATCCCAGAGTCCTGGGATCAAGCCCCACATCGGGCTCCCCGCTCTGCGGGGAGTCTGCTTCTCCCTCTGTCTCTCCCCCTGGCTCATGCTCTCTCTCTCTCTCTCTGAAAAGTAAATAAATAAAACCTTATAAAGAATAATGCATTCCTCCACACCTCACTCTGCTCCTCCCATCCATGTCCTCTTCCCCCCCCGCTATCACTTCCCCCATTAGAGCCTTGCCCTGTGCTCAGTGCCTCTGATAGCACAGAAAAGGAGATTCTGAGAGATTCTTCTTGACTTTATATTTCAGTAACCTAGATACTGAAGGGAGCGCACACACAAAAAAAGGTTTTTGTCACCATATTTAAAAGTTTGAGATGAGGGGTCACCCGCCTCCCCTACCCAAACCACATGGAGACCAGAAAGGATTTGGCCAGGCTGTGTTGAGGGAGCAAAGGTGGAAGGAAGGGAAGTGTTGGGAAGGGAGCCAGGAAGGGAGATGAAAGGGGGGTTCGGTCGCAGTCTTGAGCCAGGGGCTGCATGGTGAGTTTAGGGCAGACCAGCTCTCTGATGATTTTGCAGAGTTTTTTACGTAGGTAGGAGAAACCCTACACTGAGAATAAATGCCTGAGATTAAACTTCTGCCACTTCAGCAGAAGAGTGATGCAAAACAGAACTTAAGTGATAGAAAAATCAAGAAAGCTTTGTTTTTTCCACACTCCAATTTGTGTGCTCAGATTGGCACTTACTACATAGTTTGGGGGAGTCCAGGAAAACAAGAACGTGGTCCAGGAAAGCATGTAAAACGAGGATAGTGGGGCTGGCAGAAACTCGTAAGATTTAGGGACCAAGAAGTAGAAACATCTGCAAAGGAGATATAAACCCAAAAAGGCAGGAGAGAGAAATGGCCTGGAGAACAAGGACCTGCAGCTTATCAGGAGGCCCGTAATCTGGTTGTGCCAAAGCTCTAAATGTGCTATCACTTTCATGGCCTTAGATTCTAATCGTCTTCTCTAACTCACCTTCTCAGACTCAATCCTATCCACTCCGCCTGGAAATCCAAACCCACTGATTTCCATCTGGAGTTCCCTGGCTTGTGTGACATAAAGGCAGCCCCGGGACTTTCCAGGTCACAGCTCACTTGTCTCATTAGTGCCTTTCCACCTGGTCCACGATGGTTGTGGCTGGCCGTGTGTCTGCCTCCTCGTGACGGTCTCACCTCTTTTATATCCGCAAGTAACTGCGATGCTGTGACCTTACCTCCTCCTTTCAACCTGTCTTCAGGATTAGGATCAATACCTGCTGCTTGGCTTTTATTCAAGTGATGGATAGCTTTGGAAACTCTTATCTGCGCTGGTTTGCTGTCTCCATCTGATACTCCAAACTGACCTTCAGCCTAGGAGCCTTAAAAAAAAAAAAAAAATGTCCATATTTTAAGGAAAGATGGATGATCCTCTCTATTTTAAATAAGAAGGAAAATCCTTTAATCAGAATGGAAGCAAAGAAGGAATTGGGTTCTGTTTTGTTTCAAGGAGTCCTTGAAGAGCTGTTAATAGGTTATCTTTCTTTCCTTTAATTGTGTTTATGTCCCAAACTCAGTAAAGAACTGGCTAGGAGAAGAGGAGGTTGGTAGTAGCATCCTGGGTCTCAAACTAGGGCTATAAACAAAACTTCTCAATGTCTTTTTGAAAATTTCTCACCAGATTATTTTCTGCCTGTTCTTCTAGGCTCAAGAAATACAGAGACATCAAGAAATAGCTGAGATTTCATCTAGACACTCAAATTAGACTCCCACAGTGAAATTAAAGCTTTCCTCATGGTTGCTCATTCTCACAGATCCTCATGAGCTTTGTGCTTGGGCTTTGAGCTTCAAGGGGGAAAAGAGATGCCACAGATTTCACCCAGAAATGGTCTTCTTCACCCAACCTTCTGCAGGTGGCTTTGTTAGTTGCTCCCTCAATTCACATGATAGCTGAATCTCAAGCCTGTCTTTCAAGAGCTGTCCATTTGATTTAAATTTTAAAACACTTACCAGAGACCTAAGACACGCAAAGCATAGAGCTAGCTAGAGGAAGCTAGAGGACCAAAAAGAAAAGTGGGTGGTGGTGAACTTGTAACCTTGTGACCTTGACATCAAGGAACTTGCCAAGTCTAAGATAGAAAATAAACATGAAAATAATTATAATGTAATAGCGTCATCAGAGAGAAAAGAATGAATACTTAGATGAATTTGGAAGTAGACATGAGAGTTTTCAACTAAGGGGCATTTAGAAAAGAATCAATGATAGAGTGGGACTTCATCTGCACCGACCCTGGAAGAATGGGTAAGATTGCAAGCATAAATGCAGAGTTGACTGGACAGTTTGTTGGTTTAGAAAATAAAGAATAGCAGTTGAATGCAGAAGAACTAGGCATTAGTATCTGTTTTAAACTGATTTATACTAGCTTTTCCTCCAGCACTGCTATAAAGAATAGATAAGTTCCTGAAAATCTAGCTGTAAAGCAGATTTTTGCACAATGCTATTTTTCTCCAGTGGCTTATGCATTCAAACCAGAAATGAACTTAGGGGTGGAAGGGATAGAGGGGTGGGAGGGGGGAAACTGATGATAAAATAAAATGTTTGAAAATGTTTTTAATTTAATAAAAATATTTTTCAAGAACCGTGAGACATTACAAAGTTAAGTAAGGCAAAGACCTCTGTTCTCAGATGTATGCAAACTCGTATGGAGTCCACAAATTAGCACACCACAGGCTCCTTCCCTGGGGATGGCTGCATTGAGAGTCTGGAGCAATGAGAACAGCTTGCAAATGATTCAGAGCAGAGACAGAGACAGGGGAGGAGGTAATACAGCACCATGAAAGAGAAGGAAAACAAGCTTTCTGAGTAGAGGTGGGGGCAACCGTGGTACATTCCGTGAATAGATCAGGGAGGACAAGCTCTGAAGCAAAGACCTATTGGGTGTTAGGCTTAGGAAAGCTCTGACCTTCCAGAATGCAAGAAAATTGAGACAGCCAGGGCAGGCTGCCCTGTCACGAAGTTCGGCAGTGAGGAGAGGGGGAGCAGAGAAAAGCGGACAGCCCGGGATGCCAAGAGCTGGGCACTGGCCTGAATGGGGAGACGAGTAAAGCCAGAAACGGACCCAGAGCGAAAAGGAGTTAAGGGTCTGGAGGTCGAGAGGGACAGGAAGAGCCGAGAGAGGCCGGGTTGGAGAGGTCATGATGACACCTCAGTATTTCGGGTCTATGGCAGGCCACCCTTGCAAGACAGGATAAAAACCCCTATTTCCCTTCACATGCTTCTACTTCTAGTTTAGAATATAGCAGGGAAATTAAGTTCTCAAAATAAATTCCCTCCAAAAGAACAAAAAGAGAATAATACAATATCCAAGCTCTGCATTAGTAAGGTTGATCAGAGAAGTGGAGCACTGTGAGTGGCACGAGGGACTTTTTTTCAGGGATTAGAGCTCCCCTTGCCGGGCCACGGGAGCACGGTAAGCTGTCCCTGTGTCGGCTGATGGCCATGAAGGGAGCAGAGCCAGCAATGAGAACAAGACACTGAATGGGGAGTGGGGGAGAGGTGAGGGCAGGAGGGAGCCTGCGAGGAGGAGCAGGAATCTGGGTCCCTTTGTCGCTGGGACCCGCTTGAGTCTCTCGGCGCCTTCAGGCCTCCAGCTCCAGCAGAGGGGTGGCGGGCAGAGAACTAGCACCCATCACCAGGAACCACTCCCGCACTGGCGCAGGACTCAGGGAAGCTGAAGGAGGGGTTTCTGTGGACGCTGGAGGAGCTGTGGGCATGATGGCTGCTGCCCACCTCAAGATGAGCCAACAGATCCCCGG
Source organism: Neomonachus schauinslandi (assembly GCF_002201575.2). Taxonomy (NCBI): domain Eukaryota; kingdom Metazoa; phylum Chordata; class Mammalia; order Carnivora; family Phocidae; genus Neomonachus; species Neomonachus schauinslandi. The sequence goes on along the minus strand of NC_058405.1, from coordinate 134,818,646 downwards.
CAAGCCTGACCTTATTACACTGGCAAATTTCATGGTGCTCTCACTTGCTGCCTCACCCATGTAATTAATAAATTGTTCTTGAAGGAAAAGCAATAGTAGAGACTGAATAAATAAATGGAAAAGGCTCTCGAAACTTACCCATCCACCTCTGGGTAAAGCCCTATCTTTGTAGTCCTGGGGTCTACTGAGACCAGTGGCTCTTTCAAAAATGTCTTCTAAATTCAATCTCTTTGGGAAACTAGAAAAATCAATCTTCTCCTGAAGGTATTGAAAGAGCCAAATAGTCTTAATGTCATTAACAAGATCAGTTAGCCTCAATGGTAAATACCCCTCCCCAAGAAAACTTTGCAACTTTACTACCCTCTCTCGCACACCATTCTGGTCCTTCTTCTCCAGGATTGTGAATCACAGCTCTAAAGCAATCATTCCAAGGTAAGACAGCCTCACCTGAATTACCTGGCAAGATTTCTTAAATGCACCCTAAACCCGATGACAAGTGTCAGACATAGAGGAGAAGGCTATGGGAAAGACAGCAGCAGAGACTGGAATTACATGGTCGCAAGCCAAGCAATGTCTGGGGCCACCAGAAGGTAGAAGAAGCAAGTAAGCATTCTCCTCTAGAGCCTTCGGAGGGACGGAAGTCTTACCGACCCCTTAGTTTCAGACTTCAGAGCTGCGAAACAAGAGAGTTCTGTTTGTTTTAAGCCGTCAAGTTTGTGGCAATTTGTTATAGCAGCCCCAGGAAACTAATATACCCCTGCATGTCTCTCCATAACCCTGCAAATGAAAGTCAATGCTTGGTACAGAAGGGGCTTCCGGGAAACTGTTCTAGCACCATGGATAGGCAGAAGTTCTAGTGGGTTAGTAAGATACACCTTGCCAGTTATTAAATACTTTGAAGAACACCGTGAATAAAAATATAAGCGTAGGGGTGCCTGGGTGTCTCAGTCAGTTTAGCGTCTGCCTGCAGCTCAGGTCATGATCCCAGGGTCCTGGGATCAAGCCCCACGTCAGGCTCTCTGCTCAGCAGGAAAGCTGCTTCTCCCTCTCCCTGCTGCTCCCCCTGCTTGTACACTCTCTCTCTCTTTGTCAAATAAATAAATAAAATCTTTTTTTAAAAAAGTATAAGAGTATTATTGAGTATCATGGAGGTACACATCCAAACAATATGAAACAGAAATTGTTTTTAAAATTATCAGGAAATAAGACCAGGCAGGAAGAAAGACCTATCTTTGCATTTTATTCTCTTGTACACCGTTTGAAGTTTTATTTTCCACCTGCATAAATTATTTTTTAAATCCCTAAGAAAAAATAAAACACTAGGTAGTTCTGATAAACAGACATGTTCAAGAATGCCTGCATGAGGGACCAGCTAAAAGAGATGGGGCACCTGGGTAGCTCAGTCGGTTAAGCAGCTTCCTTCAGTTCAGGTCATGATCCCAGGGTCCTGAGATCGAGCCCCGCATTGGGCTCCCTGCTCGGCGGAGAGCCTGCTTCTCCCTCTCCGTCTGCCGCTCTGCCTACTGTGCTCTCTCTCTCTCTCTCTCTGTTAAATAAATAAATAAAAATCTTAAAAAAAAAAAAAAGTGTCACTAAAGAGGCTGCCCAAGGCAAAATTAGGAAACAGATGAGGTGATTCAGGGAGTTTCCAATCTAGACAATTCTGAAGGTCAAGGAAGAAAGGTCAAGGATTTGAGTAACCAGAGGTTACCTGTTTCTAAGCTTCATCACATGTGAAGCCTCCATCACCCTACAAACAGCCGTATTTCAACCAGGACTGTGGTCTCAGCTGGGAGGACCACTCATTCACGAATATAGACACTGCTTTGCATATCAGTATTTACGCCACTGCTTGCCTACCTCCTGAGATGTTTATGGTGAGAAGTGATTATCACATATATAAAATCACACTAATGTTTTATATGAAAAGGCAATCACACAAAAAAGGAGAAAGTCCATGGCATCTTGTTAACAGCCACCACTGCTGTCAGTGAGATCTGCCGAGGGTTCTGGTTGCAAAACATTGATTTTATAATAGCAATAAAGTTTACAAATGGCAAAAATATGAGCTTGTTTACTTCTGGAAGATTTTATTATTCATGCAAACTATTAGTCAAATACAGAGCCTGTGATATACACTGCAAAACCATTTATGAGTCAGAAAGAACCCAGGGAGAGAGATTCAATAGAAATGATTTTGCAAAATCTAAGGATTTCTTGATCCTTAGATTAAAAGCCAGGCTCCATACCTGGAGCAAAGGTGAAGCCCAGTCAGGATCTTTGTGCTCAGGAAGAAATGGAGCCCTTTATTTTCAGGCCTCTCTTATAGTTGGCTATGTTGGTTGTACCAACAGGAACTTCCAGGCTGTGGGATACCTGCTGCTCAAACCCAAATCTACTGGACCTGGTGATCATATCTCGTTGGAGGGCTCTTGAGGTCTGTGGCCTGAACTGCAGTTGTTCAGTGGGCCCTGCCAGGTGGCATGTTTGCTGCTGGGTTTTAGGGTTTTTTATGCATCTCCTCCCCCGGTCTGCACTCAGCGCAAGGGTGACAGTTTCCCTCCACTTCTCAGTCTCAGCCTGGCTTCCCAGCTGGTTACCAGAGTTTCTCTAATCTAACCTCGGCTGTTCACTGAGAAATTGAATGTACTTAGTATAAGCGAAGCAGGCCCGTCTCCCTTCTGCCTGGGCATAATCCGCTTAGAACTGCCTTAAAATACATTGTCCGGGTTCTAACTATAGATTTTTCTTCCTGCATAATATCATGCAGGAAGTTAAAAAATGGCAATGATGGAGTTAATTCCACCAGGAAGAGCCACTGCAATATTCTACAGGCAGACACTGGTGGGCCTTCATGGATCCATAAACAAAAGGTTTCCCTAAGACTGTAGTGATGGTAGTGAGCCTTTTTGTTTGTTTTCCCTCACCCCCCACTCTATGAGCATTCATTTCTCCCTTCCTTTTACTAGGACCCTGAAATTTCCAGCTATGTAATTTGGGTGTCCCTGACCCTTCACCAGCTAGGACACATTGGCCTTACTCACCTGTCTTCTTTGATTGGTTCAAAGTTGAGTGACACAGTTGGTCTAAGCAGAAAAAAAGATCTATAGGGGAGAAAAAGCTGATGTTTTCTCCTACGAAGGAGAATTAAGACCCATCTAATTACAGTTGCTGCTACCCACCATTCTGCAATGATGAGGAGAACCAGCCTTAAAAGAAGCTGACCTAGTATAAGGCAGAGCAGAGAGAAGAAAACAGACCAGAGGAAAACAGGAGCTGTTGTTGAGCATCTGGATTAATTATTGCATAAAGTTCTCCTTTCCTCTGGATTTTTCTGCCAGTAAATTCCTTTTAATTGTTTAAGCCAATTTGAGTTAGGTTTATCTTATATACAACTAAAACCTAACTGATACAGTAACTAACACAAAATTAAGTGTTGTCTCATAGGTATTCAGCTACTTTCCATGCGAATACCTAGATTTCATTTCCAACAGTAAGACTGAAATGTTGGGGCCACCCCAAATGGTCCTTGTAACTAGGGACCTCCAAGCACTTCCAGGAACCTGTGCACAGAATTTAAGGCTGGAATTTGAGTCCTAGATGAATCTGTAAAGTCCAAGATTTCCTGGTATTTATAAACAGTGCCTCAACCATCTAGAGGGAAGCAGTCACCCCAGGAATACCCCAGCTTCCCTAGGATCATTGGACTTAAGTATGAATTCTGGCCACTGCCAAGAAAGGGTCTTCATCACACCAGGGTTTGGCCAGAATCAGGACAGCTTCCTGTACAACCACTCATCCACTTACATTTGCCCTTTTGTTTCCTAGAGGCACTGAGTGAGCATTTACAGATCAGCTAGTTAAAGCAATTCACAAGTCAGAATTCCTTAGTGTTACCACTAAGCTTTTGTGAGAAGAGCCACAGAGGGATTCTAGTAAACATTCCTACAGGGTCAGTCTGTGGACACAGATATTTTAAAATATTTTAAATAGGTGTTGGGTATATTGTTTTAATAATCAATATACTTATCTCTACTTTATCTCTGAAAATGATTTGAGGTGGCTTTAAAAATATGTAGGACAAATAAGATTAAGTAAATAGATGAAATCAGACAATATAAAAGTAAAAATAGGAAAATTAAATACAGGGTAAGGTTAGTATACAACATGGTTTCATAATATCCTGCATAGTTACTATAGATAAACAACAAATTTGTCTCTGACCTTTCAAATTAGACAAGCAAAGAGGAAAACACACCTCTAATAGATTCACAAAGTCTGATAGATTCAAAAAAAAAAAAGGAAGGAAGGAAAGAAAGGAAACAGAAAGGTAGTTGCATGAGAAAGAGTAGTTTTCCTGTGAAAACCTTCTCCTGCAGTAATTCAGGAAGGGGACACCGTGCTACAGAGAACCTCCAAGAACAAATTGTGGAAAACACGTCAGATAGCTTATGGTATAACCTCAAAATACTGTTCAGCAAAAGCAGTTCTAGGGAACAAATTACTCTCCGGTTGGAACACATAGCCCTTTAATTTTCTGCCTTGGTCCAATCAGGCAATTTACAATGTCTATTTAAATGTCAGGACCTCAAGCCATAAGGATGCTACCCATGGGTGTCTTATATCCACGCAGAGGAACCACCAACAAGGAAAGGAGACCTGAGAGAAAAAGAGGGACACACAGATGGATTTGATTGTCTGAACACCTGGACTGCTCAGGTCTATCAGCCAATAAATTCTCTTCGTGCTTAAACAGTCGGCGTTGAGTTCTCTCCACTGTACTATACTTCCATACTCTTGACAAATGATGCACACTGTCATCAAAAACCAGGGCTAAATCCAGGAGGAAGGAGATACAGGGGCGCACGTACTCATCCTAGAGGTAAGAGAAGATGGGGCTATGTGAATTCTAAAAACCTACCACTCCCTACACACTATGACCAAGCAGCAAAATGGCGGCAAGATTTATGTGTGCAGGTCCCTTTGCATCTCTGGTTGTTGTATGAAACCAATTGCTTCCTTTCTTTATCTACTATCTATTAAATTGTGAGTTAAGGAAATGATGCTATATGAATTGATTCTATGTATGAACTGAATATACATCATTTGAGTAACCAACTGTTGGGGAACAGATGGTCTGTCTGAGCATGAGATAGTTTCCTTGTCTAAAAGCTCTGCTCTCTGCAACTGCTTTGCCCCCTGCCGCAGGACTGACTTGTTCAGGTAATCTATATTTATCAATAGAGCACTAACATTGTAAAAATAAGGCAATTATACTCTAGTGACAGAGTTAAATATTATGTCACTATATGCAGCAAATGGCATTGTAAGTCATTTCTTCAGATATGATTTGCTTTATAAAAGCTGCATTTCCAGGCATTGGAACTCAGCGGGGATTCTTTGTCAACAATCTGCCATTTCTAGCAAAATTAAGTAATCATCTGACTACTATATTTAGAAAGCATGTGCAGGCTATAGAACATATAGAAAGCTCTAAATGATGCATTTATCTTCAGGGGACACCATTACATAGGTGCAGAGTAACATCTGCTTTTATAAGAAAATGGGCTTTCTATTAGAACCACAGAACAAAAAGAACATTACAGTATAAAGTTACCTTTGCCTCCCAGGATATCCGGGATGAGGTGATCAGGTTGTCTACAAAAACAATGTAGAATATCTTGCAGTTTTTCTTTAAAATAGAGTTCTGTAGTTTTAAATTATTTCTCCTCTGCACCTCTGCTCTTAGGAGGAGTTTTAAAAGACTCACCCTCAGATTATTTCAGAATCCCTCCTTCTATAGAAGACACTCCATGCTCCCAGACTGGGAACTCATTATTTTCAACCACTATGGTAACTTTGAAAACTATGATGGCAGCTCCTGTTTTCTTGTACACTTCCTGTGTCTGAGGAAGAACAAGGCATTGTATGTACATTATTTCATTAGGTAAATGATATGAAATTATATAGGTGTGTGTGTGTGTGTGTGTGTATAGTGCCTATTGTGCTTAGGATATATGTATAAGGTACATATTTTTATTCCAGGTTCATAAATAAATAAAGCAGTGTTCAGAGACATAAGAAATTTACCAAATATCTCACATAAAGTAAGAGGTAGACTGGGTCTGGGTACTTCTGAGGCCACTCCTAACACCACGCCATGGCTGCCTCCTGAATAATCAAACCATCTGTTGTTTTACCCTCCCGCATTAATCCCCATCTTTCTCCTCCTGGCTCTCCAAACCCCTTTGCCTTCCATCTCTGCTTTCGCATGGAAATGGGCTAAAACATAGCAACTGCTTTCAGGAGATGTCCTGAGTTCTCTGAGAAAATAAAACCAAATTCTGTGCAAGTGAGTAGAAAGGACAAGAAGAATAGCAGACCTCTAGGGTGCCTGGGTGGCTCAGATGGTTAAGTGTCTGCCTTCGGCTCAGGTCATGATCCCAGGGTCCTGGGATCGAGCCCCACATTGGGCTCCCTGCTTGGCGGGGAACCTGCTTCTCCCTCTCCCTCTAATGTTCCCCCTGCTTGTGCTCTCTTGCTCTCTCTATCAAATAAATAAATAAAATCTTTAAGAAAAAAAAAAGAAGAATAGCAGACCTCTAGTGTGCACACTGTCTGACTTGCAGTAGGCTCGTCCTGATTCACTGGGCCTGGATGCTCCAGAAGATGTGTTTATTTCATGCTGCACTCTTGCCCACTGCTGCTGGAAAAAAGACCTCAGGACCTTGCTGGGGAGATTTTTGTTGGGTTTTTTATTTTTATTTATTTTTTTAAAGATTTACTTATTTATTTGAGAGAGGGAGAGAGAGAGAGAGTGCAAGCAGGGGAAGGGCAGAGAGAGAGGAAGAGGAAGAGTTCTCAAGCAGACTGCCCGCTGAGCGTGGAGCCCAGAGCTTGATCTCAAGACCCTAAGATCGTGAACTGAGATCACAACCTGAGCCGAAACCAAGAGTCAGTTGCTTAACCTACTGAGCCACCCAGGTGCCCCAGGACCTTGCTGTTTATAAGAACTCCTTGCAGGAAGGAATGCAGAAGTGCTAGGCATCCAGTGGTGGGCCTGAAGACCACTGCACGTCAAGTTTACTATCCAACTGCCAGGCTTTCTTTTCTACCTGAGATCCACTCTGTGGTCAGCAAAAATTTGACTACGATACGCAGTCAGTGCGAGAGACAGAGAAAGAGAGAAAGATAAAGAGTTTCTCCTGCTTGGAGTTATTGAGCTGCTTTTACCTAAAAGTTTACAATGTTAATCAAATTCAGAAAAATTTTTAGCCATTATTTATTCAAATAAATTATCGTTTCCTTCTCTTCTCTCTCCTTCCCCTGAGACGCTAGTGACATGTACGGTAAACTGCTTAATATCATCCTACAAGTCACTGCTGCTCTGTTTGGCTTTTTTTGTTCGGTGACTTTTTTTCTCTATATTTCATTTTGTATAGGTTTTATTTCTAGGTCTTCAAGTTCACTGTTTTTTTTTTTTCTTCTTTAGTGCCTAATCTTCTGTTAATTCTACACGCTAAATTCTTCTTTTCAAATACTGTATTTTCAATCTCCAGAAGTTTCATCTAGTTCTCTTTACCTTCCATTTTCTCATTATGTTCATGCTTTTCTTTACTTGAACGTATTTATTGTAGATGGTTTAACATCCTTCGTTGCTAATTCCATCTATAGAACTAGACTGTCTCTATTAATTGACTTTCTGCTGGTGTGGGTTACACTTTCCTGCTTTGTAGCATGTTTGATGGTTTTTAAATTGGATTATGGATATGATGAATGTTATGCTATTCAGTGTCTGGATTTTTGTTTGTTTTCCTTTAAAGAGTAGTGGGGTTTTGGCAAGCAATGACTTGCTTTCCAGCTTCATCCCTGCTAGACCTGTGTTTTTTAGCTTTCCTATCACACATCTTGTGTAGTTTTATTCCAGGAGTTGTCCGTCCTTACTATTAACACATGACCCCCTGTGGTCTCCACTGAATGCCCTGGCTGACCGGTGAGGACTCTTTACCCTAGCTGCCTGGAGTTTAAACATCTCCTTGCCCTTGTGAATTTACAAATCCCCGATTATATTTTTCCCCTGCCCCATGGAGTTTTACCCCATGCACACACAATGTAATTATTAGCAAAATACAAGGGAGTCCTCCAGGAAGACTCATGCAGCTCTATTTCTGCATAGTGCCCTCTTCTTTAGAATTATGATCTGCAACTTCCAAGCTGTTCAGCCTCCCTAATCTCCTTTTCCTCAACTCAGCAAGCCCACTGTGCTCTGCTTGGGATTTCCCTCCCTGCACTGTGGTTGGAAGTTGCCTCCAAGTGGAAACCAGAGTGAGAATGGGACTCATCTTGTTTGTTCCCGTCTCTCAGGAACCCCAGCCCTGAGCTGCCTCTGTCTGATGTCTGGAAATCACTGTTTCATAGACTTTATCCAGTTTTCTGCTTGTTTATGGTGGAAAGGTAAATTTGGTCCCAATGCCTCCCCTCTGGAAAGAAACAGAAATTCAAGAAATTTTTTTTTAAGTTTGAAAGTTCTCATAACATTTCCCAGTTTATTTGACCATGCACCACTTCTTATAGAGTACCTATTAATATCTTCAGGAATTACTCTTCCTTGGAATACATTTTGGAAAACTTTGCTTTAAGGGAACATATTCCTTAGACTAGGAATAGGAGTATATAGGGGTGTCAGGGAGGATGATTACACGGGTTTAGCATATTTCTAATATAGTTATTTTTCTCCAAATGGCTCATCTTTCAATAAGTTTGGTTTGGTCTATTCTTTGGATTTATGATGATTTAATTTTTTTTAATTATTCTGTTACTTCTTACTGTTAAGTATCCCATATTGATTGAATAATTTAGTTATCAGGGGAAATGACACTGCAAAGTTCAAAACCCAAATTACTATAATTACTCTATTTTCTTATTTAATACTCCAAACCTCCAGCTACATGACCAGCAAAAAGTTTGGGATTGTTACGGGGTTCTTCTCCACAAATATGTTAAAGAATACTCAGGGCTGCTTGCATAATTCACCCAAATGTCCCCAGACTCACCAGTTGATAGGTCACATTATTTTCCCTTGGGGTGGAATGTGAAAGAATGTATCATATGTGACCAGTTACTACTTCCAGCTCTAGGGGTTGTGAAGCCTCATGACAGCCAGGGTTCCTTCCTGGGCCACAAGCTGGTTTCTCTTTCAGACCTCAGATCCTGTCCCACTGCCTTTCTTTGGTGACTAGTCTTCACACTGCGTTATCAAAAACTTTGAAGCAACAATTCGAAAAGCAGTAAAAGAATTCTTTGGGGTTCAGACAGAATCTCCAGACAAGAAGAGGCTGGAACATGATTCCCTGAAGCCACTGAAAACTTTGGTTCAATTTAATAAGTATTTATGAAGCATGCGGTATGTGCAAGATAAAATATTTTTAACAAGTCTTCTCAATAGCCAATCTTTTCTAATCATGTAAGAACCAACAGGATGCAATCAGGCTAGCATCTCATGAGACACTTTGGCCATCCCTAGCCAGAACTTCTAACATCTTTTTTTTTTTTGAGGAAAATCTTTATTTCTGGAATTTTTAAAATGATACTGTGCCTTGTAGAAGATGTGAGGGTGGGATCTGTTCAAAATACCAGATATTAACACAGGAATGAACTCTTCAAGCTAAAATCACTCCAGCAGCAATGTGACTTGTAAGAGATGAAAAGGGAAGCAAAGAGGAAAACAATTCAGTAAGCTAACAAGTTCAGATCAACAAAATGAATAAAAACCCACAGTGACTTAAGAAGGGATGGGAGACAGTGAAATGAAATTCAAGGTTCATTTAAACGTGTGTGTGTGTACGTGTGTGTGTGTGTGAAAATACAAATCCGAAGTCATCTGAGTACTTCCATGAGAAAAAAAGAAAAACAATAAAAAAGCACTTATTCATTTCACTGATAGCCTTATGTTTCTCTACTTTTAAAAAAGATTTATTTACTTGAGAGAAAGAGTGGTAGGAGGAGCAGAGGGAGAGAGAATCTCAAGCAGACTCCCTGCTGAACACTGAGCGTGGAGCCTGACCTAGAGCTCTATCTCAAGACCCTGAGACCACGACCTCAGCCGAAATCAAGAGTCAGATGCTTAAACGACTGAGCCACCCAGGTGCACCTGGAACTGGAGCTACTTTTAACAGAAGCTGTTATTTGTGGTTTTGTCTCCCGACAAAATGCCTTTGTTCAGTGTTCAAAGTTCTAGTTACTCATTATACTGCCTTCTTTTTACTTTTTCTTTGACCACTTTTCAAAATTCAGTTATTTAATAGCTAAACTACCTAGCACAAATATGTGCCTCGATGTGCGCACACGGCACGCCTTCCCACCTGATACCCATCATCTTGGTGAATGGTGCCTGTTTATGCCTCCACGTGACACCTTCATGTGTGTCCTCTGAGCAGAAGTGTGATGTCTCAACATTTACCTCTCTCATTCACAGACCTAGCTGATGATCTGCCTTATCAGTATGTAGAAATGATGTACTTTTTATGTGTGATGAAACTGTTGCAGAAGCCAATTCCAGAGGCTAATCCTAACCTTGTAGGGCAGTGTCTTGTCTCCTATTTGATGAGATGATTCAGTATTTCTAAGAGTATCGATTATTTAAAGGGTTTTTAGGGTACTGATGGCAATGATCCTCACACTGCCTAAAAAATCACCTGTTAATAATGCAAATTCTAAGATCCCATTCTCAGAGATTCTTACTAACAGGCCTTTTACATGACCCATTTTAGCAGTTTAGCTAACACTTTCAGATACAGGTGGTGTCTGGACTGGACTTTGGGACACAGCAATCTATACAACCTCAGATGTTAAAAAACTGCACATTGGGCTAGATCTATACATTCTATTTTTTTAAGTGTATTCTGCATTTTATGGATAGGTAAACAAGATCCTGCACTCTCATTTTATCAACCAATATCAATAACTGAACTAAGCATCACTTCAACTTTACTAGCTGACGTTCTGTCTAGTTCAACTTTGAAATATTATCATCCTAAGGAGGCTCACCAGCACTTTTACTTGGTGGTTTGACCTTGATGAAATACTACGCACCACAGACAGCACGGCCTAGAATAAGATGCACCGTTCTAGCTAAGTCAGGAGGCATCTGTGCAGAGAAAGAAATGGATTTGTTTTCCTAGCCAAGCCAAATCTGGAAACTTGTCCCATTTTATTTGTAACTAAAAGGCAACCGAGGAGACTTCATCAAATCTGTCAAATACTAGCCAAAGATACACTTGACCTGGAGTGAAGTATCAGGAATTTTTAAACATTTAACTCCTAGTGTGTATTAGTTTGAAACCAAGTTGAGCAGAACCCATTAATGTCACAGTGATCGGTTACCAATGGAAATAAATAATTCATGATGAAGGGAATTAGTCTAATTAGCAGGCAGTTTGAGTCCTTTGATAAAACCCAGCTCTAATTCCGTGAAGGGCAGGAAGTGCTCTCATCAGTCAGCCCTGAAAAGATTAGCATCTATTATGAATGAGGTTCGACACCCTAGCGAAGTCATGTGTGTCCTGGAGACAAACTTAATATGTTCCAGAATGGGACACAGTTTGTCTCACCAACACATCGCGATTCCTACCAGGCTAGTGTGTGTAATAACAAGCAAAGATCAACGCTCCGTCCTGTCACTCACTCCGCTGTCCATCATTCTGACAACTGTGCAAATACATTTTCCATGCAAACGAGGGAGTGTGACCCGAATACTTGTAAAATTGCACAAGATGTCAAAGAAAATATGTGTTACTTTCTCACTCACCAAAACAAACACACAGAACCAAATGTCAGCCCTGAAACTGACGGTTTCAGAGATGGTGGGCAATATAGGATGTCAGGTTTGGTGTATACACATTTCATTTTAAAAACTGTTGTCAGTTCTCCCGGGAAATTTGCTTCCCTACTTATCTCTCTCTAGATATTGAAGTTACGAGATCAATCATAGGCTTTCAGCTTCTGCAACTGTAGATAAATGGAGATAAGGGTCCTTAGCAAAGTAGCTGCTGGAATTCCAAATGAATATATGAAGGAAAACAGGGGGAAAGTTTTTTTTGTTTTGCTGTTTATTATAGTGCACAAATGACTTGTATCAATGGGACGGCTCAGTTCTAGGAAGATCTGCAGTTTCTGAATATGTGGCTTGATGTCTCTAAAAGATGTTGAGTGTTCCACACTGTGCAAGCCCCACATTATTTTGCAGCCCACAAGCTGACGCGGCATCAGCTGTGTTTCCATTTTTACTTATGAGCCTTTTGAAATTACATGTTTCCATTTTGCAATTTGATGTAATAATGAAGAAACTCCAAATTTGTAAGTTATTGTATTGCTTGTTTTTATTGTGTAAAATTAATTGCTCCATTTATTTATGTCATTAAGAAGGGGGGGGTACCATTTTGCACATTTTATCATTTGCTGTAATAATTAACATGCCAATAACACCACAGACGCCTTGGAAACGGGAAGGATCAAGCCTGAAAGTCTGAATAGCATATAACATGGCAAACCCTGTGGTTAGGAGAGCTGCTTCCCCAAAGTGAGGGGAAGAATGTAACATCACATGAGTATTAATAATCCTGATGAGCACATACTTGTGGAAATGAAGTGGAAGGGAGCATGTTTAGTCAATACAAGAAGTGACTTTTATATAAGCAAAATAGTACAGTTCTCAAAAATTGTAATCTAGCTGGCCAAACACAGTTGAAATAAGCATTGATACTGTGGATATACATGGGCTGTACAAACTTGGTGTTGGCAACTCACTTAGATCTGAAATGATAAATATTGGTATATATTTGGTATAGGTTCTTTAGAACTAGCTATTACTAAGGAGGGAGAAATATTGGCTATATCTTTCTTTCCAACATATCTACAAACCAGAAAACTGAATCAAAATCTTACAGTTTTACATTTATGTAGTCAGCATTGGAGCTGTTCTGTGGGGGGGTAGAGAAACACTTCACAGATCTGCAAAATCTTTAGCATTTGGTGTACACCTCCTACTATGACCAAATAAGTCAGGAACCATTCTTTTTTTTTTTTTTAATTCAATTTAATTAACATATAGTGTATTATTAGTTTCCGAGGTGGAGTTTAGTGATTCATCAGTTTCATACAACACCCAGTGCTCATTACATCATGTGCCCTCCTTAATGCCCATCACCCTGTTACCCCACCCCACCCACCCACCTCCCCTGCAGCAATCCTGTTTGTTTCCAAGAGTTAAGAGTCTCTTATGGTTTGTCCCTCTCTGCTTTCGTCTTATTTTTCCCTCCCTTCCCCTATGTTCATCTGTTTTGTTTCTTAAATTTTACAGATGAGTGAAATCATATATTTGTCTTTCTCTGACTGACTTATTTTGTTTAGCATAATACCCTCTAGTTCCATCCACGTCGTTGCAAATAGCAAGATTTCATTCTTTTTGATGGCTGAGTAACATTCCATTGTGTATATATATATATATATATATATATATATATATATATATATACCACCTCTTCTTTATCCATTCATCTGTTGATGGACATCTGGGCTCTTTCCATAGTTTGGCTATTGTGGACATTGCTGCTAGAAACATTGGGGTGCAGGTGCCCCTCTGAATCCCTACGTTTGTATCCTTTGGATAAATCCCTAGTAGTGCAATTGCTGGGTCATAGCGTAGCTCTATTTTTACCTTTTGGAGGACCCTCCACACTGTTTTCCAGAGTGGCTGCACCAGTTTGCATTCCCACCACAGTGTAAGAGGGTTCCCCTTTCTCAGGAGCCATTTTTTGTATCCTCTCCTCCTCCTACCAGTCTCAAGCAGGGAGAAAACGATATAATTGGTGTTGAGTGAATCTTGACTGGATGAATGGACAGAACCTACTAACCAAGGTGCAGTCACTTAATCAAGTGTTTCTCTATAAAAGAACAACAGAATGACAACAATCCACACTTAGAACACACCTGTTGCCTGAAGTCTCGTGATATTGTCATGGCTGGTCTTTCCAGCTCCAAGAGCTGAAGATCTGCGGCCTGTTTTTGAGTACTGGATGTAGAGTCCTGTTCTGACAGTATCCATCAGCTGAGCCTGAGCTCAAGAATCCCCTTGAGTTCTGCCAGGAGCTCTGACTTCACAGAGAGGGAAAGCCTTCCGACTGAGACCTGACTCACTCTCAGTTGTCTCCACACAGAAACCCATAAAAGACTGAAAGTATTTTGAAGACACTAGTCAATAAAAAATTATTTTTCAGAATCTAGAACATTAAGCCAAGTCTCATGTCTCCTTAGAATTCAGTTCTCTTTAGCCGAATATTTAATACAATACTGTACCTCTATTGCCAGAGCAGACAGTTCCAAGATCATAGGGAAGTTGGCTACTTGAATCCAGTAAAAAATCACTAATTTAGATTAATTGGGAAAATCCCATCTGAATTCGTGAAGAATATTACAAACAGAATTTTTCTAAATAAGTGTTTTATTCCTTTCAAGAAAGATGGCCGAGCCTGAATGGGCTAGGAGAACTCTCCAAGTATCTGCATTGAGAATCCAGATATGGAATTTCTATGTCATTTGTTGGTAAATAATAATTTTACTTCATTTGTATTTGTTATAACCTTTTCAAGCAGAATGTGACTGAACACTACATTTCCACTCACAAAACTTGCTGAGTTACTTTTTGAACAGCTTTACAACATGCCTGAGTAGGCTTATAATTTCACCACTCTAAACAATGCTCTTCTTTGGAAAACACACCCTAGAGACAGTTACTCCCAGCAAGTTGGTTCAGTTTTAATATCCTAGTTTCTAGAGGCCTGGTACATGCACTTGATAACTACAGGGGATGGAAGATTTAAAAAGTAGATCCTAGGGGAACCTGGGTGGCTCAGTCGGTTAAGCGTCTGCCTTCGGCCCAGGTCATCCCTGGGATCGAGCCTGGCATCGGGTTCCCCGCTCAGTGGGCAGTCTGCTTCTCCCTCTCCCTCTGCCTGCCGCTCCCCCTGACCCCTGCTTGTGCTCTCTTTCTCTCTCTCTCTCAAATGAGTAAATAAAATCTTTGAAAATATAAAAATAAAAAGTAAATAAAAATAAAAAGTAGATCCTAGAAGGTGAAAGTTGTTTTAACCAATTTTTATTTTTATTTTAAACATCAGGGTGTAGCTCAAAACACTTCAGTGACAAAAAATTTGGTCTTACTAAGGAATCTGCTCTATCGCTGAACACCTTAGACCGTGCAGTTAACATGTGGTTACGAATATCTTACAACAAATATTACCTTGTCCTGTTAAAATAAGCCAGCGTGGAACTAGGACAGAGAGACTAGCTGGGCTTTCAGTGCCTACATATCACAGCATCACACACTCAGTAATAGAAAGAAATCTTATCTTCCCCTTAAGTAGTTCTCGTCATGCCATACAGATTTTTAAAATGTTAACAAAAATAAAGAAAAACATCCTGGAAAATATATTACCAGAGGGAATGAAGACAATGTATTGAATACATGTACAAGTAATAATTCTAAATCAGTGGTTTTTAACTAAAGGAGGTATAGTGAAAGCTGCAGCCCTTTCTTTCCAGAAAAACACACAACATGTTCATACAAATGAAATCTGGGCACAATTTCTTTAAGAAATCTGGAGTGTTCTGTGTTTTTTTAGGTCTATTTAGGCAGTTATTTCTTTATATCGTACAGAAGTATATTTTGGTTCTGGTACCTAAAGAAATTCCTACCGATTCTGAGTAACTGGAGCCCAAATTGATCAGTTTCTAGTTTTATCTCCCACTTCTCTTTTCTATAATTCTATTTTGCCCTCTGCTAAGAAGTTCTGAATTCGCCTTATTTTGCAAAGAGATTCCAAAGAGCAGAATACATGGAATAAGTTCTCATCAGTGACAAGAGATGGAATGAGGGCGATTTTCAGAGTTAGTAATTTTCATTAAGACATGCAAGGAGAGATTTGGATAATTTTCTCCTCAATAACAATTTTCTCCTTTCCTATTAACATAACCCCTATTTTTTACCTGAAGCTTAGAAAAGAACTCTACCTTACAGCCTCTCTTGCAGCTAGAGGCAACCATACCAAATCGTGGCCGGCAGAAGCTTCTGGGGAGAAGCTCTGGGAATGATCTTGACAATGGCTCAGTGGTTTGCTCACTTCACTCTTTTGCTCTTTGCCAGAATGCAAAGACGGTGCCTGGAGGTCAGGACTCATCTGACAGCCAAGAGGGCAACAGCCACACGCTAAAGATGGCGGAGCAGGAACATGGATGGACAGTCATGAAACCATGAAACCAGCCCTGAACTGATTTATATCTAGATTTCATGTTACATGAGAAAAATAAAACCCCTCTTTTTTAAAACTACTGTTTTGTTGGGTTTTCTTTTATTTGTAGCTGAACCTACATCCTAACTGATGTATCCACATCCACTCCAATCAGGCACATTGAAGCTGTGTTCCGCTGACTTCCAAAGCAGTGTTTCTATAACTTTAATGAACATATAACTCTCCTGAGAATGTTGTTAAAAATGCAGGTTCTGATTCAGGCTTGGTATGGGGCCTGCATTTCTAAGCTCCCAGGTGAGGCTGAGTCTGCTGGTCTATGTATATACAGATCACCCTTTGAGCAGTAAGGTTCTAGAGGATATATAAATTGAATGGAAATTTCATCCATATGTGATTTTTCTTTCCTGGGGAGAGGTCCTATTGTTTTCATCAGATTCTCAAAGGGGTCTGTCAAACAAAAAGATTTAAAACAGATATTGTATGGGATTAATTGACAACAAAAGAAAAGAGCCAAAATGACCATGGGATCCAATTCTCCATCCGTGAGGGTCTTTGGGAAAAGAGCAGATAAAGCAAGAACTGACTATTTGCCTCCAGTCCCTACCCAGCTGCCTTCCTTACCCTCTCTGCCCTTCTCCGTTCATAGGGTCCTCCTGACCCTATGAACTCCATCACTTGGACTTTCTTATCAGCTGGCTCTGGTTGGGTTTAACCAATGGAGGCACCAGCAGGGAATCCCAAGCCTGGAGAAGAGAGAGGTGGGGTTTTCCTCCCCCACTTCTGTCCTGGGCATCACACCTCTGGGTTGTGTCTCTGGCAGACACTATGTCCCTCCATGACTCCCCCTCCTTTGGATAGCCTCACTGGGCTCGGGCAATGGCATCTTCCTTTGCCTTGTCAGCCCAAGTTGTGGTTCCTGCTGTGGCTAGTGTCTGAGTGCCTCAGTATCCCTCAACTGCTCACACCCCTGAGGTAGTCCCTTCATATAAGTCTCTTTACCTGAACCAATTGGAATGAATTCCACTTCCTGCTGGATGCTGAATGATGTACACAGCAACTGCCCTCTGGGTCACCAGGCCAGTGGCCACCTACCAGTACCCAGTTTGGACTTCTTTCTCTAGCACTCCAAGCTGTTTGCCACTCTCCCACCTCTCTGTCCTCAACGCACTCCTTCTATGGGTTGCTAAGACCTCCTGTGGGAAGGGGTGGGGAATGGGCCACAGCCCTTCCTGCCACTGCTCAGGGAACTCCTCAGCCACCACAGTCCTACCACCTATAAGACGGGAAAACAAAACAAAACAAAAACAAAAACAAACCCAGACTCCTTAGCAAAGCATCAAGGTCCCTTTCTTTCAATTTCTCTTCCAGTCATGTCCTCCGTGGGTTCACACCGACCCATTCGATGCTCCCTAAATACATCTTGCTATTTCAAGCCTCTAAACCTTTTCACTTTTTCCTCCTTCCCAGAAGGGCCTTTCATTCTCCAGTTTCCCTGAAAACTCCTACTTGTACTTTAAAATTCTGTCAAGTGTCACTCCCTGAGAAAGTTAGTTCAGCCATTCTGTCCATCCTCAGAACATTCTGTACGTGGTTCCTTCTATCCATCACTCAGTATGGGGTAATCTGTTTCCAGGTCTGTCTTCTCCATGTGACAGAGCACGCTAAGGACATGCGTGACAGCTTCTTCAGGTCCTCCCAAGTGTCTGACATCAGCCAGTGCCCTTAAATGCGGGAAGAGGGAAAGGGGTAAAGAGAGAGGGAGAAGCCTTCGGAACATTCCTTGGCAGATTTACTTTATCAGCCTATCTTCTCTGTGGAAGAAGGGCAGCAGCACCCCACCTCCATCTTCCAAGAATCTTTATGTTTACACTAAATCTTGTATGTGCCTTGGACCTCGGAGAGATAGGAAGGGCTGAGACTAAATCCCTAAATTGTCATAGAAGCAGGACTGACGCAGGGCTCGGCTTCACTCAGTGATGAGAAATACAACACGAGGTATGATTAAATGCTCAGACACAACCCGATTGTATCATTCCTCTGGAAATTCATCAAATGACCTATAGTTTTCTGTCTCCACAATAATTGTGGGGGTTTTTTTTACCTTAGTATAATACTTATTCTTTATGAGTCCCCTGACTTATAAAATATAAGCTGATGAGAAGAGGGAAAAACTATGGGCATCTTACGGAAATCCAGTTAGTATTCATAACAGTGCCCTAAAAGATAGAGAGGACGAAACAGCTTCAATAATTGCCCATCTTCTCTCCCTCTCCGCCAATAACCCCGCGTCTTTATCCTTACTTTGCATACTTCCATGCTTGACCCACATGTGCCGTGTCTTTATGAACCAAACATAAAAACTCAAATATTCATCTGCCTCTTTCTGTATCTCCTTTGTTTCTCCCACTGCTTCATCTCCCCTGTAAAATCTCCAACAATAAAGCAATGTGCTGCCGCAGCTAAGAACACACCAAGTAACGTTCACGGCTAAATCTGCATTACTTACAGCGCAAGCTTTTGTTCGTCTTTATGAAGTGTGTGTAAGGGCCCCTAGTGATTCAGACCCCACTGGTTATTAATCTTGTTGTTTTGTATCTTTCTTCCCGTTGTGCACAGCAATCTAAGTGACATCTGTCTCAAAGCTAACTGTCAATATCTTCTTTAGGACCTCCGTGTTAATCCTGTAGCCTTTGCTTGCTCATGGGCAGGCGGCAGATTCCCCAAATTACCACTCCCTAGACAGTCTCTTACCAGGACTTTGAGCTCTTGTATGGACTACAAACCATTCTCAAACTTTAAGTCTTGTAACTAAGGATGGTGCCTATTGGCGTTCCAGCATGCTTCTTGCCTACGTATGATCTTGGAGGAATACTCATTTCCATTTTTCTCCTGAAAGCAGTTAAAAGAGGAAGAGATAGAACTGCTTCCCAATTCTCAACCGCCCTCATTTACTACCAATTCAGTTCCAAAAGCATCTTTTCCTGTCTCTTGGGAATTTCTTACTCTTACCATTTAGAAATAATCTTACTTTGATGTTCACATTGTGTTAGAAGAGTAGGGTTTTTCCATCATTCTAAATACAGAAAGGAATGAAATCTGCCAAGGAATTTATTTGGACTCAAAATGAAAGAGAGGCCTGTCCTCCAGATTTGAGTCCCAGTTAGGAGCCGTTGAAAGACAGGAATGTACAGGAGGATGTGATTTTCTTCTCCCTGTGGTTGTTTCTCATAAGGTCTCATTATTTTGAATTGTACCAGGTGTGGCAGCAGCTGCCCTGCCCCCCAATACCCCTTTTCCCTTGCTCTTCACATAACAGAATTTGTAGTCTTCCCCTTTCTCTCTCAATATAACAGAATCTTCTCAGGCCACCTGAAGAAACAAAGACTACATTTCCCATCCTCTCTTGCAGGTAAAGATGGCCATGTGAGTAAGTTCTGGCCAATGAGATGTAAATGGAACTGATGGATGCAATGAATGGACTAAACTCTCAAAAAGAAGGAGCCCACCTTTCCCTCTCCCTCCCCCTAGGCTAGATGTGGAAATGCCGGTGAAGGTGATACATTATGAAAGCTAGAACCGTTAGACAGAAGGTGCCTGGCCTCCTGACTTATCCCTAATATTCTTCAGCTGCCACAGTGCTTGAGGTCCCTCTATTAAGGATCAAGGTTACTACTTCCTAGCTTACCAAAAATAACCCTCTTTCCTGCTGTCCCTCCTGCTAACTTCCTTACTACTACTGGAAAAATAAGACCTTACAGGGTAATTTTTAAATTCCTTCCTAATATTTTACCTCCAGAGAACCTTACCTTAGAGTGAAGTTTGTTATCCCTGTTTTATAGACGAAGGAACTAAAACAAAGGGACTTACTCTCAGCATGGATATTACCATTCATCGGAGGATGGAGAAAAGATCCAAGGATCAAGACCCTCAAGATACAAGGACCTCAAGAAGCAAAAGGCCCCAGAAATGCACTTGGCTCTTCACAGTGCCCTATGTACTGGTGGTGTCTGTGGCTGGCCACGTCCTCAATGGCCACAGCTGAGGTCGTTGGAGACTGTTCCCAGAGCCCTCCAGCACCCGCTTCTGTCTGGCCAGTTCTCAGGGCCACCGCCCTGGCCTCCCTGCATTAGCACTCTTCTGCATCACCGCTGTGGGGCAGGCCAGTAACACACCCCAGTGGCCAGCACTGTCGTCCTGATAAGCAGCTGACAGCAACAGCATTGTTCTGCTTCCGTGCCGACTCTTTACTCTCCTTTACAGAGCTGAACTACGGTCCTTTCACCTTTGTCCCAGGCCCAATACCCTGAAATAGGGTGTCACTGGCCCAAGATCTGCTTCCTTCCATAGATCTCTGTGCTCACACAAGCAGAAAGCTGAATGCCCTCATGGAACAAGAGAGGCTTGAGTTCACACCGCCAGGGGATGAGAAGCATCAGATGCTTTTCTGTGTGGTTTGACTTTGGAACCTCCCATATCACTTTCCTGTGCTCTGACCTCTTGTCTAGCTCCTTCCTTATTCATCTGATGATCAACTGGCTTTTGATGCTCCTGAGGTGGAGAAAAGTCTGACAAAATGCACAGAATGGGTGTACAAGAATCTTAACGTTACTTGTAATAACCTAAAGTAATTCTACTTAAAGTGTAGTAAATGCATATGGTAGCCCCTGAGAGGATCTGTAAATTTTTAAAGTATCCAACCCAAGACTAATGACCATAATAAAAACTGGGAGCATATGGTAACTAAGGGTCAGCTTAGTTACCTATGACGATCAGCTCTCCCAGGAGAGCAGTGCCTGGGACACACCTGTTAAAAAACAGATTCTGAATCAGTGGATCCAGGGGTGTAGCCTGGACTCTACATTTCTGACAAACTCTCCAGTGATGTCAGGACTGCTGCAGGTCCGTGGGCCCTGCTTTGAGTTCAATGCTTGATCGATACTTTCATGACATGCCACATGGGCAATAACCTATTTGTTGATCCACTTCTGCTCATGACAACAACAGAAATACAGCTATCATTCTGACCAATCTCTAAGCTCTAATGAGTTCTCACATTTTATACTTCCTCGGGAAGCTAGAGCGAGTAAGAAATTGTTATTATTGGGGGCTAAGGAGAGTCTTCATAGCAGATTAGAATCTTCACTGGGTCCAGGACTCAGCTACCTATTTACAATACTCCAAATTACTGTCTGTCATGGAAGAATGGCCACATCTCTGGGTGGTTCCATATCACGGAGTCTGAAGGGACTGTTCAAGCCAGAAATCCTGTGTTGCAGGCTTCCCAGGAAGCAGACTCTGAGTTGGAGATCAGCAGGCAAGATGTTCTTGGGATCAACACATGTGGATGGGAGGAGGCAGGACTGGGCAGCAGACACTGAGCTGAGACGCAGGCACCAGGAAGTTCTTACTCAGGGAGCCCTGAACCTGGGATGGCCCTTCAGAGTTGTCCCAAGTGGAACCAGGGGATCATGGCTTTCTACCCTCATGTTGATCAGTCACTGGATATAGGCTGATCCTGGAAAGAGGATGACCTTGAGAAAGACAGTTTTCCTCTGCAGAGAGTTGACATTTGGGACTGTCCAGAAGCTGGTAGAATAGGTTTTGTTGTTTTGTTTTTGTTTTTTTAGAATAGGTTTTTATTCCTGAAGGGAGCTCTGGGTGATGCATCACTCTGTCTTCCACAACTTGCCATCTGGAGGCTCCCAAGGATCTTAAGAAAGGCTTCACCTGGACTTCAGATCTAGAATTGCCCTCCAAACAGCAAATGCCGACCCCTCTTGTTTCTAAAACCTCAATTTTATTCACTCTCTGCCAGGTAGCCATACCCTTCAGGGAAGACAGGCTCTAACCTGCCATTCATGGTGGTCTATTCTTCTTACCAGTGATGGGGTTCACATCCAATTCTGGCCGGTGAGACTGGAAGGGAAGTCTGATATGGACTTCTGAGAAAGCTTTCCTCACTGTTAAGAACGTGGGAGAATGTCCCTTCTTTTGTCTCTTGCTTGGATCAGTGTTATTATATCTAGGTGTGATGGCTGGAACTGCAACCAAGAAGGTAAAGGCCTTAAAGACAGAAGCCAGATGGCAGAACATAAAGATGGAAAGAACCTGGATCTCTGATGGTATCCCTGAGCCACTGCATTATTCCACCTTGGAGCTGTCTCATCTGGACATCTCATTATCTGAACTAATTAATCTCTTTATAACCACTACAGGTTCTATTTTTTAATTATATATAATTGAAACATCTTAATAATTTCAATGCTTCATCAATACTTATTAAATGAATAACTTGAGTGAATGACTGTCAAAGGGCTCAACCACCTCACGTGAGGCAGAGCGGCACAGACTCATTTCATAGTTTCATTCTGTTCTCTGTGGATTTGGACTAAAGGGATACAAAGGAAGAGAAGGATACAGAAAGATACAGAAAGAATACTTGAACTTAGGACAGGAGTCTGGTTGTTTATAGTAGGGCTGTATTTAGAAAGTCTCTACAAAGGCACATGGAAAAAGTATGTCCCAACTGCAGTCCAGCTGCTCTGGCGGGGGTGGTGTGCTGATGCAAGATGTGAATCACACCTCAAGAAAGCAGAGCAATGATCAAATCTCATCTGGTAATGCTGCATACTTAATGTGAATTATATCTTAGAAATAGCCCTGCATTTGACATTCACTAAGCCTCATGCCAGCTACTTTGTCTTTCATTCTATAATTAAACAGGATTCCTTTTCGTGGGTTTAGAGCTTGCAGAACTCCATCTTTTGACTAATTCACCTTCAAATCAGTGCTGT
The DNA here is from genome assembly GCF_002201575.2 of Neomonachus schauinslandi. Taxonomy (NCBI): domain Eukaryota; kingdom Metazoa; phylum Chordata; class Mammalia; order Carnivora; family Phocidae; genus Neomonachus; species Neomonachus schauinslandi. Next base: position 134,795,548 of record NC_058405.1, on the reverse strand, counting down.
GTCTTGATGTATTACAGCGATAGACGGCACCACGCAGGTAATCCATCATAGCAGTCAGCTGTTGCTGGGCTCCCAGCATAGAGAAACTGAGCCAGCTGTTGTTCTGACACATCAGAGCGATGCATCACCCAAACCTAGGACACTGATGATCTATTACTCCAAGATGGCACTGTCCGGAATAGAGATAGTCCTGGGGCATACGGAACATCACGCTGGCTTGACAGAGACCTACTTCGGGTTGGGAAGGCTTTCCTAACACTGAGTGGTTGGAAATAGATTGGTTTCCCAGACCAGTTCAGGGGTTTTAATAAGGGGGTACAGAAGCATTCACATGTATTGCTGTTATTGATCAAACTCAGGACATCAATTTCTTAGTAATGTATTTCTGAAAAATCAAAGCCATCCTGACAGCATTTTATGTATCTTAATCTGTATTGTTGATGATGTGAATTGTCTTTACACAAATCTTTCAACTCAGCAAATGATATAGGTTGCTGGTTCAACATTGGGGCCCCCAGTTGGGTATATATAAAGAGGAACTGTTTAAATATTGACTGCTGAGAAGTTGCCGAAATCATCTACCTCCGGTTTGCTTTTTGTTCTTCGAGTGAACACGTGCACTTGCATCTGCATTGCTTTGGTGCAGGAGAGCATGAGTGCAGTTCCCTGCATCACTGGCATGAAGTACTTAGGAAATCGTAGCTGCCCCTCACTCCCGCTCTCCCCTTTATCCAGCCTTACCAGTACTGGCCCGGCTGAAGAGGAAGCAAACCCAGAAAACGGGAAGACTTAAAGACGAGCTATAAAAACTCTTCACTGTTGGCTCTCGGAGAGTTTTCTCATTATTTATAAAGAGGCCTAGCGTTTCTAAGCAATACCCCAGTTCCTCCAGCGTCTCTAGGAAGCCACCAGTCTAGTGAAATTATTTCCCTGGCTGTGACCCCAATGGCACAAAATAGCACCTTTTGTACCTAGATGTCCTCATTGGTAATATGAGAAATGGTAGCGAACAAAAGGAGGCCCCTGCCTAGAACGGGAGGACGCAGCACAGGCAATGGAATCGTGTTGGTAATACAACAGTCCTCCCTGTTTTGTTCCTTTCTTTATTGTGGCAAAATATACATAACATAAAATTTGCCATTCTAACCATGTTTAAGTGTACAGTTTGGTGGCATTAAATACATTCACAATGGGGGCGCCTGGGTGGCTCAGTCGTTGGGCGTCTGCCTTCCGCTCCGGTCGTGATCCCGGGGTCCTGGGATCGAGCCCCGCATCGGGCTCCTCGCTCAGCAGGGAGCCTGCTTCTCCCTCTGCTTCTGTCTGGGGCGCCTGGGTGGCTCAGTCGATTAAGTGTCTGTCTTCGGCTCAGGTCACGATCCCAGGGTCCTGGGATCATGACCTGAGCCGAAGGCAGACGCTTAACCAACTGAGCCACCCAGGCACCCCTCTGTCTCTATGATCTTGATTACTCCAAGTACCTCATACAAGTGGAATCATATAGTATTTGTCTTTTTTGTGACTGACTTATTTCACTTAGCTCAATGTCCTCAAGGTTCACCCAGGCTATAGCATATGTCAGAATGTCCTTCTTTTCTAAGGCTAAATAATACTCTGCTGTATGTATATGCTACATTTTGCTTCTCCATTCATCTGTCGATGGACCCCGGGTGGCTTCCACGTTTTAGCGAATGTGATAAATGCTGCTAGGAATGTAGGCGTGCAAATATCTCTTCGAGACCCTGCTTTGAATTCGTTTGGGCACATACTCAGAAGTGGAATTGCTGGACTATATGGTAATTCTTTCTGTTTCCCACAGCCACTGAACCATCTCATACCCCCACCAACAGTGCACAAGGGTTCCAATTCTCCACCTCCTCACCAACACTTGCTCTTTTCTGAGTTTTTTGTAGCAACCATCCTAATGAGTATCTCACTGTAGTATTGATTTCCATTCTAATGATTAGAATCCTATCCATTTTAACAACAAAATTTTGATTTTATATAAAGAAGAAAGTTATCCAAATAGTAGAGAAAAGTTAGATAAAGAAATCTTTCATTCTTTTCTACCCCTCTATGCCCAAAAAGGTAAAGATGGTGCTGATTTCCATAAGTAAAATACCCCCAGATAACATGTTTGGCACCTCAATGGAATGTTCAGTCAGCAATTTTGTTTGAGGTTCATTCTCTCTCTCTCCCAGCCAGTTGGAATAGGTCTCCCTTGTTTATTCACGCACAGGATAATCACTTTTTACCTTCCCACCAAGAAAAGAAGTATGGGGGCCCACGGGTATTTATCTTTAGAAAAGCAATGAAGACTACGTCACTGACATAGACATAGTCGGTGGGGTGACCAGTTCGTCCCAGTTTGCCTGCGACTCTCCCAAGTTTAGCGCTGCAGTCTCTTGTCCTGGAAGAGCCCTCAGTGCTGGGCAAACTGGGACAGCTGCTGACCCTAGCAGCAGGTCTTCAGGAGTTCACACCTGGGGGCAGTGTAATTAAGCCAAGCCAGGCCATTCTGCCTAACCCTAGACTTCTGTTTCCTCCCGTGTAAATGTTGTGCGGTGAAAAATACAATTAAAACTAGGTTAAGAAATGGGTTTGCAATAGACACAGCTCTTCACAAAGGGCTCTAGGAGAGATGAGAAAGGGATGTAACATTCATTAAGCAGCTATTTTAGGCGCTTTACCTAATACATTCATATAATCCTCACTACCCTGAAGTAAATGATACTATTTTTTATAGAGCACATTACTGAGACTCTGAGAGACTGAGTAACTTTCCTAAGGTCATATAGGTAATGAGTAAGTGGCAAATTAAGGATCTGAGCAAAAGCCTTCCTACTTCCTAACACAACCTTAGAAGTAGATAGATGAGTACAGTTATAGGAGAAACCTCTGCCCAAAATAGACTGCTCTACTGCTTGTAATTCTTTCATTATAAAATATATTTTCTTGCATCCAGAAAATGTTAATAGCCTCCAATTAAAAGGCAAAAGTTCCTATAAAGGGAACTCAAAGGGGTTGAAAGTATTATAAGCTAACTTTTTTTTTAGTGCCTATATCCAATTTCTATATCTTTCCCAAAGTCCACATTAATGGGTTCTAGATAACACTCTACAGCCTAGTGTCTGTGGAATATCACCATGCTTATTCCCATTTCTTTCTATATTTTCGTCTTCAAATAATTTTTTTAATTGTTAGATAAAATTTCACCCAGAGTTACCTTAGTACATATATAAACCATGACCCAAGGTCCATGTTAGGTGAACATAATGCTTCCCCTCACCCATTGCTAAAACATGTCTCTCTTCAAACGTGTCAAATCTAGAGAACACTGCAGTCATGGAGCCCTGAAGTACTGATCATCTCTCCCACAAAGAATCATTCAGAAAAGCCGCAGAGCTCACCCATGGCCCCCACATGCTATGGGGTCTGCCCCTCAACCAAGACCAAACAGTGGTGCTCTTTCCTACAACGTAGGCCATGTCTCATCCATACCCCTCAGACCCTTCTGACCTTTCCTAGTTCTAGCTACCTCTTGTTCATGCTCTGAGCACAGTTTAAGAGACCAGCAGCTTAAGTCTTCTGCATTAAAGTAGTCCAGATTTTATCTCAAGGAAAAATTACCTTCAATTTATTTTTTTTTATTTTTTCAATTCAAATTCAATTAGCCAACATATAGTACATCATTAGTTTCAGATGTAGTGTTCAATAATTTATCAGTTGTGTGTAAAACCAAGCGCTCATCATATCACGGGCCCTCCTTAATGCCCATCACCCAGTTACCCCATCCCCCCACCTACCTCTCCCCTCCAGCAACCCTCAGTTTGTTTCCTATAGTTAAAAGTCTTTCTTGGTTTTTCTCCCTCTATGATGACTTCTCATTCAGTTTTCCCTCCCTTCCCCTACGATCCTCTGCCTTGTTTCTTATATTCCACATATGAGTGAAACCATATAACTGTCTTTCTCTGATTGACTTATTTCACTCAGCATGATACCCTCCAGTTCCATCCATGTCGATGTAAATGGTAAGTATTCATCCTTTCTTTTAAAAAGATTTATTTATTTATTTATTTATTTATTTATTTATTTATTTGAGAGAGAGAGAGAGCGAAATAGCATGAGAAGGGAGAGGGTCAGAGGGAGAAGCAGGCTCCCTGTTGAGCCGGGAGCCCGATGTGGGACTCGACCCCAGGACTCTGGGATCATGACCTGAGCCGAAGGCAGTTGCTTAACCAACTGAGCCACCCAGGCACCCAGTATCCATCCTTTCTGATAGCTGAGTAATATTCCATTGTATATATGACCACATCTTCTTTATCTATTCATCTGTTGATGGACATCTCTGTTCTTTCCACAGTTTGGCTATTGTGGACATTGCTGCTATAAACATTGGGGTGCACGTACCCCTTCGGATCACTACATTTGTATCTTTGGGGTAAATACCTAGTAGTGTAATTGCTGGGTCATAACATAGCTCTATTTTTAACTCCTTGAGGAACCTCCATACTGTTTTCCAGAGTGGCTGCACCAGTTTGCACTCCCACCAACAGTGTAAGAGGGTTCCCTTTTCTCCGCAAACTCACCAACTTCTGGCTAGACACATATCCAAAGGCAAGGGAAACAAAAACAAAAAATGAACTATTGGGACTTCATCAAGATAAAAAGCTTCTGCATAGCAAAGGAAATAGTCAACAAAACTAAAAGACAACCTATGGAATGGGAGAAGATATTTACAAATGACATATCAGATGAAGGGCTGGTATACAAGATGTATAAAGAACTTATCAAACTCAACACCCAAAAAACAAATAATCCAGTCAAGAAATGGGCAGAAGATATGAACAGACATTTCCCCAAAGAAGACATACAGATGGCCAACAGACACATGAAAAAAATGTTCCACATCACTCAGCATCAGGGAAATACAAATCAAAACCACAATGAGAGGGGTGCCTGGGTGGTTCAGTCCTTAAGCAACTGCCTTTGGCTCAGGTCATGATCCCAGGGTCCTGGGATCGAGCCCCACATCGGGCTCCCTGCTCCGTGGGAAGCCTGCTTCTCCCTCTCCCACTCCCCCTGCTTGTGTTCCCTCTCTCGCTGTGTCTCTCTCTGTCAAATAAATAAAAAATTTAAAAAATCTTTAAAAAAAAAAAAACACAATGAGATACCACCTCATACCAGTCAGAATGGCTAAAATTAACAAGTCAGGAACCTTCCATTTAAAACTAACTTTTCACTTACGTGAGGTACCTAGAGTAGTCAAAGTCACAGAGACAGAAAGCAAATGGTGATTGCTAGAGGCTGAAGGAGGGGGGCATGAGGAGTTGTTATTTTAACAGATACAGAGTTTTAGTTTGGGAAGACGAAAAAGTTGTGGAGATGGTTGGTAGCGATGGCAGTACAACAATGTGAAAGTGCTTAATGACACTGACTAGTATGCTTAAATATGGTTAAAATAGTAAATTATATGTTATGTATATTTTACCACAATAAAAAAAAACTATCATAGTAGAAAGACCTTAGATGTTTCCTGAGACTCTGCTCACACTGAAGTTTGTGCCCTCCCAAAATTCATATGTTGAAGCTTAATTCCCAATGTGATGATATTTGGAGGTGGGGCCTTTGGGAGGTGATTAGGTCATAAGGGTAGAGGCCTCGAGAATGAGATCCACACCCTTTTAAAAGAGACCCCAGAGAGCTCCCTGACCCCTTCTACCTTGTGAGGACTCATAGAGAAGATGGCCATCTATAAACCCGGAAGCCGGCTCTCACCAGACGCAGAATCTGCTGGCAACTTGATCTTGGACTTCCAGCCTCCAGAACTATGAAATAAATGTTTGCCGTTTAAGCCTCCCAGTCTATGTTCCAGAGAAATAAATGTTTGCTGTTTAAGCCTCCCAGTCTATGCTATTTTTTATTATAGCAGCCTGAATGGATGAAGACAGACTCACTTCCTGGTTTCACTTTAATGACACTTAACTCTGAATCCTAAAGGGATTCAGGGAAAAGAAGAGAAGGAAACAAAGAACACCATTCCTACTCCGGAGGAGCTTAAAATCCAGGGCAGGGAGAGGCTTGTAAAACAGATATGAAAACACTTGCAGGGAAAAGTGGGCACACACTCCTGAGTTGTGTGGTGTTTCCAACACTGCACGTTAACCCAGCAGCAGGAGGGAAAGGCAGTATTTGTGTGTCTCACAGGAAAATATTTTCTCCTTCAGAACATAAAGAGGCCCTTAGTGCTTCCTTATGTTTCTGTCCAGAAAATAATACAGTATTAATGGTTAAGGCCCTAGCATCAGACTGCCTAACTTAAAATGCCAGGTGTATGTCCTTGAGCCATTAACTTAATCTCTGGACCTTACTTTCATTTCAAAGATGGGGAAATGAAAGGAAAAGTATGTATCTCATATGGTTGTTGCATGTAGCATGTGAAGTGACTAGATCTCATTTAGAAAATCCTAAGTACTCAATAAACGTTATTGGGTATTCTTCCAATGCCCCTCTACCCCTTTCCAAATGAAGAGCAAATTAAACTTGAGGTTTAGTCTTATAGGTCTGCTTTCTAAGTTTTTTTTTTCTTGGACTATCAAACTTTCTCCCTGAGCACTGGTTTTGCCAGACTTACAGATCAAAAGACTTTATACTCCTTGTGGTTACTTTGAAAATTTCCTAGAAAATCTTTTTTTTTTTCAACCAAAGAAATTTTGACATACAAAGAGTAACATTAATATGCAAATCAGCATACTGTAAAATTCATTTTGGTGCCTCAGAGGCAGTATTTTTATAAATACAGAAACATAATTATGCCTCCTCTAGAGGACTAAAAATAATTATACAAATTTACAACAAAGCCCAAGGCTGTGTTTCCTTTTAACTGACTGTTTTTAATATCATTTAAATCTTGTTAGAACTTAATTACCAAATCTCTCTTGTAATAATTCAGGTGGAAGATTTAAAGTCTAAACTTGCCATTCAGAAAATAGAACCTCATCAGAGAAACAAAGACATTGAGTTACTGATTGCCCAAATAGGACAATAGAAGAAACTCTGTCAGGATGGAGCCATGGGGGCCTTGAGACAGGAGGCCCACTAAGAGAAAGCATGAATATTAATATATGAGTCACATTAATTTTTTAACCTACAATTTCTTGGAAAGATTACATATTTTTATTATAAACCCAATGAACCAGTTCTAGCTCTTCTTAAGTTTTCTTCTATACTTTTCTTGTCTTTTTCAAATTAAGGTAAATATAATTTGGGGGCAACATTTTTCTCATAATGATATGATTATCCTTTCCAAATCCTATCCAAGTCCATCTATCATGTGTGTGTGTGTGTGTTTGTGTTTGTGTTTGTGTTTATGTATGTGTGTGTATTATCTGAAGACTGGCTTATGTTAGTGCAGAAAAAAATAAGCAAAGTCATGAGGAAGGTTCCAATTTATACTCAGTCTCAAAGGCAATTATTTATTAGTACTTAGAGAAAATAGATCCCTTATTATGAAATAAAAGGCATAAGAAACTCAAGCACTTGAAACTCAAACACATTTTCATTTACCACTAGTTAATAATAGTTCCTAGGACTTAGAGCTCCCTGGAAAATTAATTAGTCTGCTTACATTATAAAGGATAATAATTTGTTTATGTGAGATACCTCTAACATAGGTTGTTATCCATTATGGCAGAAGCTGACCAATTAATTTTCCAAGGAACTATAACAATTCCATATAGGAGATGTCTATGCAATGTTGCAATTCATTCTAGTCACTAAAAAGTATCAGTCAATTCAGTGAAAAAATATTAATCAAAATGATCGTTTGACAGCATTTAAACAAGTCAGCCAGTTGGTTGAATCTCTCATTTCTCAACCATTTATTTTGGCTTTGTGTAGGTATATAAATGTGCTTACATGTGCTTATAGTATATGGATTTTGTTCCTGTTTCAATGGCTTTAATCCCATGGAAAGGTACATAATGCTAGAACATTTTATATATAATATACTTGATGTGGGTGTGTGAGGGGGTAAAAGACTTTGCTCTTGCTTCTTGGGTTCATGGACTCTTTTTACTACCCCCTTTGAAGGGATCCAGGGGAAGCAGCACTTTGACAGAGGGAGTTGGAATGAAGGTTCCAACTGAATGGGCAGATTTTTGTATTCTAGCCCATCTTCTTTCACTGATATGTGATCCTTTGGTGAAAAGTTATCCCTATTGTTCCATTTTCTCCTCATCACATAAAATTCTCTCATTACCTGAATTCAAGCATTATTTAAAGCCATGTATTGTTTTGGAAAATTCTACTCTTGAAGTGTTTAAATTTCCTAGCCATGCTCTTGGCTGTCATTTGTAATTGGTCCAAGTGGAATCTAAAATAAATAAATAAATAGACCTATATAGATTTTATATCTGAAAGAAAGCCTATCCAACAATAAAGTGAAGCAAAAAGATCAGATCAGTCTCCACAGCATATCTAAAGTTGCATAGAATTGTTCAATTCAGGATGATAAATAAAGAAATCCAAGCTGATCGGTTTCTCCTAATCTCTTTGTATTAGTGATAGCAGAGCATTATTCAAAATCTTGAGACTAGGTATATTGTTGTGGCTGCTGAAAATGGAAACACCTAAAATCTCTTTCTGGAGATATTACATACACAGTCATTGTAGCCTGTGACCATCGTTCCTTTTGGCCAGTATGGGAAATCATCCGTGATATCTGCCCATTGTACGTTGTCTATTGCATTTGCCAGCTAATGTTTAGTAACAAGGGCTGTTTGTTCTTCTTAATAATTTGAACTTTCTCCATTTGTGTTTACCTTCACATCCAAACTAGAACAACTCTGCTCTGAGTTAATTCTCCAATTTCATTATGGCCACATTGGGGAAGGGGGAGAGGATCCGCATCCAAACAACCAGACAGAAAACAATGGGAACAGGCAGCAATCCAAGAGCTTTGGCATGATTTGCAGGAGGAAGCCAGCTCTGATTAATGCTATCAAAAGGCTTGTCTTTCCTTTGATTGATATTCAAGACCCTTGTTACAATTATTGATGCTGGTGACAACTATCATCAAACTCTTTTACAGTTTGCTGTTAGGGAGGGAGGTGGCACGGACTTCACCAGAATATTTGCACACCTGCCTCGATTTAACCTAAAACCCATTATTTTGCAAACAAAATATATAAACCCAACATAGCAATCATGGATTCCCATATTCTTCTATAAAAACCTCTCTAGTTCATGGTAGGGGGTAGTCTGCTTCTGGCCCACTACAGGAATAGTATATAAATGGCAGTGTGGAGGATAGGATGCACCTATAGAAGGTTCTTTAGGATATGAAATCTGGCAAATTAAAGACATCATTTGGAAGGGCATGCTTTGTCCTTTGATGCTGACATTACAGCAGGCTAAAAACGGGCAGGGGTAACGTATTCTGGGTTGCTGCTCTTCAGAAGTAAGTGATAAAACAGCCACAAGGATCTGAAGATGACCTAGTCCAGAAGAGCCTGCCCAGGATGCCACAAATGTGGCTATAAACACGCAGCATAAAGGTCATGGGGTTGTTTTTTGTAAGTTCGATAGGAAGTCTGAACAGGTTCCTCTTATTCTCAGATTACTTATCGCATTATTCTGGTTAAAATAATTACCAAGCCTAACGTCTGTTCACCTTCTCATTTACAAAACTGAACGAAAGACTCTTCTTATTTTCCTGCTTCTGATACCTACAGGACTGTAATGTTTGGTCTTTCTGTCTCCCCAGGGCAAAATCCTAAATTATAGGAGTCAGAAAACCACAAAGAGAGAAATAAAGTATGTTTTACAAATGCCCTTCCAGTGAAACTTAAGTCATTTAAAGAAACTTTTTTTTAAAAGAGAGACATTCTTAAAAATAAATCCATACATTCCAAAAGATTTATTTTCTCTAGAAGTTATTTTTGTTAAATAGTAGTTAACATATGTACACAGGAGAAAGGGACCATATCTCCCCACTACCACCCAGCTATCTAGCCAGAACCTAGAATTGTGCCCCTTATAGAGTAAGCACTCAACAAGTATTTGTTGACTGAATGAATAGACCAAACAGAAATAAGCATTTGCAGGGTAATGTTCTACATGGCTTGTTGCCAATTTGTCTTGATCGCTGTGGGCAGCCACATCTTCAAGAAAAGTTACAAGTGAGGTATACTTAGTCCAGATATCTGTCTGTACCAATACCAAGTGTGGTTTTTTCTCCAACTTTTTAATATGAGATTTTTTTAAATCTATAAATGTTTTTGAAGAAGAAAACTATAGTTCAAAGACAGTGACCATAGTTGCTTTCTCTATGTGTGTGTATGATTTAAAAGTAATCTGCCGACGTCCTGACATTTCAGCTCAGAATATTTCAGTATCCATCTCCTAAGCATACGGATGTCCTCCTACATGATCTCACAAAGTTTTTAAACTGAAATTTGTGTGGAAAAAATAAACAAAAAACCCCCAGGATACTGGGGAATAACAGATACGGTTTTTAAATCAGAACTATAAATAATTAACTTTTGAGCCCAAGTGCATACAGCAAGGCTCAATGAAGGGACTGCGGTCATTGTGCACAGTTCCTCCTCACCAGGGGCAAATGGAAATCCTTAGCATCTGTGAAATACTCTTGCTTGGTCCTGTCCTGGGGCCCCCTAGCGAATCAGGCCCCCATGAAGTGCTTTTATGCATCCTGTGCTGCTCTCAGGCACCAAGGTTTCCTTGCACCACGGCCCTTATTAGGATTTGAAGGAAATTCTCAGTCTCTGACTGCAATAGCTTTAAGTCCAGGTATAGAACAATCTATTATCAACTGTACTTAAAGCTTAAGATTTGTTCTAATGCTTTGTCTTAGTCCATTTGGGTTACAATAACAGAATACCAGAGACTGAGTGGTTTATAAACAGTCAAGATTTATTTCTCACAATTTCAGAGACTGGGAAGTCCAAGAACAAGTACCAGCAGATTTGGGGCCTGATGAGGGCCTGCTTCCTGGTTCATAGGTGGCTATCTTTTCTCTGTCCTCATATGGCAGAAGGAGGAGGGAAACTCTCTGGGACCTCCTTTATAAGGACACTAACTCCATTCATGAGGGCTCCACCCTCATGACCTAATCACCTCCCAAAGGTCCCACTTTCAATTACCATCACATTGCAGGTTAGGTTTCAACATACGCATTTGGGGGGCACGCAAACTTTCAGTCTGTAACATGCTCTCTGTCAGACACCGCTGCCAGTTAATGCCCCAGGAAGGACTTCTTTCCCCACTGCTATGGGCCTTGGAGATTTCCTCTCTCTAACCATTCTCTCTTACAGTGTGAGTGTTCTACACTTTGCCTGGAAGAAGAACTTTCAGAATGAGATGTGAGCTGAAATGGATGCTCTGTGATGCTGGACAGAAGTCTTATTACCTTTCATGCAGTAAGTCCTTCCACCCTAATTCCCCATCTCCCATCTCATCAGGGCAGCCAAGAGTCTTACCTTTATCCACTGCTCTCCCTATATCAAATGAGCCACATCATACATATTTATGTTCCTAACAACACAGATGTCAGCACAACAAAATTTTGTCATATTTAGTTCAGATTGCTATGTATAGTCTTAAGCTATTGCTTGTACTTTGGCTCAGATGTTGGATAATTAAATACTAAATTCATTAAAGACATGTGTCTGAGATCACTTCGTTTTATAAATGGAATTGGTGAAATAAATGTTTCATTTGCCATAGGATCCCTTGGTATCTGAAAAGTGAATGTGGGAAATAGTTGTAGCAATGCTCAGGGAGCAGGACTCCACTTCATTCCAAGAAACATTCACTGAATGCCTACCGTGTGCCGCCAGACACTATCCTAGGCATTGAAGATCCAAAGATGAACACTTGAGCCTGAGAAATCCACAGTTAGTGGGAAAAAAACTAATTTCTTCAATTGACTCACTCCAAGGCATTAAGTCATTTGTTCCTTTGGAAGATGTAAGAAAGTAATATGAAAAAAATGTTCATAACAATCTTACCTAGTTGCAGCCCTTGAGATAATGCATTACCTCATTTCATCCTCAAAACAATTCTCCCATGTAATTACTAATACCAGGTTAGATATCTAGTTACAAAGGTTAGATAATTTGCCCAATATCACACTACTAACACACAGAGACCTCAGAGCCCAGAATCTTGACAGCTACACTGTACACTTCTCTACTTTCCTGCAAAAGATAGAGTTCTACATGAAATAAACCCCATGGATTTGAGGTCATAAAGGCCATATTTATACCAATTGACCCTTCCTATTTGGGGCTTTCTACAAGACGGTAAGATCTTTGAATTTTTCTTTCCACACCTATCAAGTGAGGGTTGTGCAGTTGGTTATTTGGGCAGATTATAGTGTGTATTTCTTTGCTTCAGTATGAATTACAGTGATTTTCATTCTTTTAAAAAAATATAATAAATGACACAAGAAAATCATTTAGATCCACACATTCCATAAAGGGATGGATTTGGGCAGACAAGACTTTCCCAAGCTGGGTTTATAGTGGTGATTCCCTGTGCCCTTTTTACTCCACATGCTCTAGCTTCCACATTCCCAAATAGAAGAATGCTTTCACTGTGTCCTGACGTTCATAGAAGGATCACCTCTTTCTTTTCCAGATTTCCCCAGTATCTCTTCTTTTTATCAGCAAAAGTTTGGTGTTTGTTTGTCAACAATTATTAGGATGTTCAGTGGGTTGGGTGAAAAGTAATTCATCACTTTTTGGCTTCGTTGCAGATAAACTTCCCTCAGTCTTTGGCCCAGTTGCTGATAAATTTCCCTCAGCTGTGATGACTATGGCATTCTTATAACTAGCTATCATAGAGAGATTCACTCTACTCCCCACCATCCTACCCATCCAGGTGTGACCAGCCTCAGGCTGGTCTTCAATCATCCTGTCTTCGGGCTGCCATAAGGTGTCCAGGCTCAGGCTGGAGATCTTGCCCTGTGCTGTTTTGCACCAACCCCAAGTGCCTTACGGCCACCACTCTCCCCCATAACATGCACCTTAACCATACACGTTTTACCTAATTTAACCCCAAACCCTTCCACTGTGCTCTCAGGAACTCACTGTCATCAGCAAACTTACCTACATTTTTCTTCCTCTTCTAATGTATCTTCCTGCTAAGGGAAGCCAGGCTGTCCCCTGAAGATAGCACTTCCAGCAGCCCTCTCAATCGAAAACTGTCTTTCCTGTCCCCAACCCCCTCAAGGCTGGGTAGGGGGTAAATGTTCACTTGGCACCCCTGTACAACCTCTCAGATGTCTGTCCTTCCTCATGCAAAAATCCTTGCTTTTTGAAGGCAAGTCATCAAACTTTACCACCTCTTGAGTCATCTCCCTACCTCCTGGTTAGTGGAGTCACAGCTGATGTCAACAAGTGGCTCCCTGTCTACTTCTCCACCACATTTCCTATCACCAACGTTGGAGTCATCCGACATCCTGACACTCAGCTCTGAACCTTAGCTCCAGTGATCTTTTCCTCCACCTCACCTCAACTATCTACTCATATCATCATACCCTAAGCCTTGTCATTGCCAATAGTTACAAGCCTTGGCTCCCAGACAACTCCTCTCATTTTCCTCATATGTTGCTAGACACTTCTCAGTAACTTTTGTTGGTTGTTCCTCATCTCCCTGAACTCTAAACATTGGAATGCTCCTCAGGTATTTAGCCTCTTCTTTCCTATATCCATGCACACTCCCTTAGAAGTTAGGCGTGAGATGATTTTCAAATTTTTATCTTCAGAATAAAACAGAACTGAACTAGAGTCCAGTTCTCTGAACTCTAGTCCTATTTACCCACTGCTTATTCTACATCTCTGCTCACAAGTCTAAGAGGAATCTCAACTCTGACATGGTCAAAAGCAACATCTGATCTTCAAATCTAGTTCTTCCTCAGTTTTCTCCACCCAAGTAAATGTCCATTCCAACCTTCTAGTTGCTTAGGCCAAAAGCCTTAGTCTTCCTTGACTCTTCTCTCAATCTCACATCCTGCATCCAGCCCATTGGCAAGCCCTCTTTGTTCTACTTTTACAGTGTATGCAGATTCTGACCACTCTTCACCATCCCCAGTACTACCACCCAGGTCAAAGCCACAGCCAGCTTTCACCTGGATTACTGCAGAAGCTTCCCAGCTGTTCTCCCTCCTCTGTTCTTGTCACCCAACCTCTGTTCTTGTCCCCCTTCAGTCTCCTCTCAACACAGCAGGCATAGAGATCCCTTCAAGAATAAGTCTCATCTCTGCTTCAAAACTTCCAATGGCGGGCGCCTGGGTGGCTCAGTTGGTTGGGCGACTGCCTTCGGCTCAGGTCATGATCCTGGAGTCCTGGGATCGAGTCCCGCATCGGGCTCCCTGCTCGGCGGGGAGTCTGCTTCTCCCTCTGACCCTCCTCCCTCTCATGCTCTCTCTCTCTCTCTCATTCTCTCTCTCTCAAATAAATAAATAAAATCTTAAAAAAAAAAAAAAAAACTTCCAATGGCTTCCCATCTTACTTCAAATAAAGGCCAAATCTTTGCAATGACCTTCAAAGCCCTCCACAATCTGGTACAAGGCTCCATGTGATCTGACCCCCCCACCTCTGCTACCATTATCTCTCTGACCTCCTCTCCTATTACTCTCCCCTAGCCACTTTATCCTAGGCACTGGCCTCCTTGCTGCCCCTCTCAATCACAGGCCTATTCCCACTTCAGAGTCTTTGCATCTGTTATTATTTTACCTGGACTACATTTGCCTGAGATATCTGGATGTCAGTTCCTTCCTTTCCTTCCATCCTTTGCAAAAAATCACCTTCACACAGAATAGCCTTCAATAACCAGCCTATTTTACATTACAATGACCTCCTCAATACTGCCTGCTCTCCTTCTCTGCTTTATTTTTGCCCATAGCATTTATCATCATCTGACATATTATATAGTTTGTTTATTGTTAGTTTTTTTTTTTAAAGATTTTATTTATTTATTTGAGAGAGAGAATGAGAGAGAGAGCATGAGAGGGGGGAGGGTCAGAGGGAGAAGCAGGCTCCCCGCCTAGCAGGGAGCCCGATGCGGGACTCGATCCCGGGACTCCAGGACCATGACCTGAGCCGAAGGCAGTCGCTTAACCGACTGAGCCACCCAGGCGCCCCTGTTTATTGTTAGTTTTATGCAATAGATTTTAACTGTCATGGATACCTGTTTCATTCATTGTGACATCCCCTGTGCTCAGAACAGTGCCAGATGTATAACAGAATATAAACACCTCTGAAAACTCAGTCTCCAGCAAAGTACTCCCTGATCATCACATTCTGTCATTCCAGCACCCATCTTTGAGACTGCCAACCCACTGACCTGGCCACGTGTTCACTGTCTTTCACTTCCCCAAGTCCTCACATCTCTCACTACCCACCCTGGACTCCATGATCCATCTCATTTTCAAACATTCTCAACTACCCCAAATCCTCTTAAACCCAACTAACTGCTTACTGTATCTCCTTACCCAAGCAGCTGAATGTTGCTGGAGAAAATCAAACGACCATGCTATCAGGATCCATTTCAAATTTATGATCAGAATCTTCAGTGAGCACTCAACACTATCTGATAGTGAAACTTCCCTAGTAAATTCATTAACCTACTCCCAAGATGACTATTGTGCACGTTCTCCTCAATCCTCAAATCTCCAACATCTCCTCCCACCCAACTCTCAGCTGAAGACCTTGTCATACATTTCATAGAGAAATATAGATACAATCAGATGAAAACCATTTCAACTTCCCGCCTTTCATTCCACAAATTTACTTATGTCTGTAGTCACATGCCCTGGTAAACTTGTGCCCTGGATCCCATCTTACACTCTTTCTCCTGGACTTGGCTCCTAAAAGGATTTCCTTTTTTCTGCATCATCCATTCCTAAACAGACTTCTAAACTAAATCTCTAAGCGCTGATTGCTCCAGGAATCTTTTGTTTTTGTTTTAAGATTTATTTATTTATTTATTTATTTATTTATTTTAGAGAGAGAGTGCACATGAGTGAGCAGAGGGGAGGGAGAGAGGGAGCTAGAGCATCCTCAAACAGACTCCCCATTGAGCGCGGAGCTTGGGGTCCATCCCAGGACCCCAAGATCATGACCTGAGCCAAAATCAAGAGTTGGCTACTTAACCGACTGAGCCACCCAGGTGCCCCATCTCCAGGAATCTTCTGTAAATCTCTCTGACTATACTCTCTCTCTTAGTCATTTCAAAAAGTCCCATGTCTTCAAATATCATCCATATGTTGATGATCCTCAAATTTATTTTTCCAGTCCAGACTTCTTCCATGAGGTTTCAACTCATGTCCATATAACTGGATATCTATATGGATGTTTAATATGCCTCTTAAGCTAATATAGCTAAAACTGAACTATTGATTTCCCCTATCAAAAAAAAAAAAGTCATTCCTTAAAGATGTTTGTATCACAGAAAATAGTACCACCATTCACTCAGTTGCTCAGGTCAAAACCCAAGACATCACCTTGGATTTCTCTCTTTCTCTCAATTCTACATTCAACCCCACAGCCCTGTAATCATGAACTCCAAAATGTATCTTGAATGCTGCCACTTGTCACCATCTCTACTGCTCCCACCCTGGCCCAAGCCATCATCTTCTCTCCCTTGGACCACTACAGAGCAACAACAACAACAAAAATAAATTGAATACATAGCATGCTTTGTAATGATAACAGCTAAGAAGAAAAAATAGAGCAAGGGGGGCGCCTGGGTGGCTCAGTTGGTCAAGCGACTGCCTTCGGCTCAGGTCATGATCCTGGAGTCCCGGGATCGAGTCCCGCATCGGGCTCCTTGCTCAGCGGGGGTCTGCTTCTCCTTCTGACCCTCCCCCCTCTCATTCTCTCTCTCTCTATCTCATTCTCTCTCGCAAATAAATAAATAAAATCTTCAAAAAAAAAAAAGGAAATTCATTTAAAAAAAAAATAGAGCAAGGAAGTGGGATATACAGTGTTGAACTGAACAGCTTAAAATTTTAGATAGGGTAGCCATTGAAGGTCTCAGGCTTTGAAATGGGAGTGTGCCTAGAGTCTTCAAGGCATAACAAAGAGATAAGCATGACTGGGGCAGAGTGAGAAAGAAAGAAGATGAGGTCAGAGTGGTCACAGGGGTGGGGGTGGGGGGTGGCCCAGTAGTCAAAACATGCAAATCCTTGTGGATCAGAGTAAGGTCTTTGGCTTTCACTTTGAGTAAGATAGAAAGCCACTGAAGAGTTCTGAACAGAGAAATGACAGGATCTGACTTCATTTAACAGAATCATTCTCCTGTGGTGTTGAAAGTAGATTATAAACAGCAAGGGTACAAGCAGGGAGACTAGTTGGAAGTAATCTATACAGTAAGTAATCCAATAATTACAGTAATCTATTTTATGGTAATCCAGATGAGAAATGATGTGGCTTTGACCAAGATGAGGACAACAGAGGTGGGCGTAGTGAAAAGTGGTTCAATTTTGAGATCTGTATATACATGTACATACATATTCATACATATATCCATGTGTGTGTATGATAGATGGATAGATAGATAGAGTATCCTAGGAAGAGTCCAGTCGTAGATGCCAGACAGCCCTAGGTTTCATTCAGGGCTCTATTACTAACCATGTGAACAGTTCATTTCACTGGGCCTCAGTTTCCTCATCTATAAAAATGGGAGAATTAATATTTACTTTATAAGGTGTTATAAAGATTAAATGCAATATTTTATATAAAGCAAATAGCACAAAATCTGCTATATAGTAGATGCTCAACAAAAGGTAGTTTTTTCCCCTTTACTTACTTAGCTAAGAGGTGGCAGAGCTAGAACCAAGGTGCTTATACCCAGATCTATGGCCTTTCTAAGACACACCCTCTATTACTTGCTATTTTTCTCATTTGGATATTTTGGGGACAGACGTCTTTCCTCAGACCTCTTGTTAAAAGACGTGCCTTGTTCAATTAGCAGATTTTTATTTCTCCATATGCTCTTAACATGCTCTTTAAAGAAGCAGCTGCCAGTGTGATCGATAAATAGGCAAAACAGTGATCTTTCTTGTACCAGGAGGAGTGAAGGATGTTAGCATATTAAGGAATTTGTGTGTGTCCCCAGCAAACCCCTCACCCAGAGTCAAAGAAATAACCAGACCCATTAGCCAAGCAACAGTCTTTGCTGTGGACACCCAGCAGGCAAATAAAACCTCAGCAATCCATTAGTTATCCCTCCTCCACGTGTGGGGAGGTGACCCAAGGCCCCTCCTCTGTGGAGACTGAGCTTTCACTCTTTAACATGAGTGCTGACCTAAGTGAGTGTGATGCCACACTCTCAAGGTCAGACCCCCCCCATGGTACTAAGTAACTAGTCACAGTCCTTGCAAGAGCTCTGAAAGTTTCATAAACCCCTTCCTTTCCTTTTTCTCTGTGGGTGATGGCCCCCAACACTTTGTTAATCTTGATAAAGAATTATCCTCCACACCCCTAAAATCATTCTTAGGCCCACAAAGGAAACTAACTGAGAAATCCAGAGGTTAATCCATAATTTCTGTGCACAAAACCACCCATGGGTGTTTTGAAATTACTAACAGAATTTAATTCCATGAAAAAGGCTAAAGAAGGTATATTTGAGGACATGGGCTTTGAAAATTGCTTTTGCTTCTATGGTTGTACTTTTTGCTACTAACAATCCATTCTTGCTTCAGGGACCTTTCACTTGAGGTTCCCTCTGCTGATAGCCTCAGCCCATCTACACCGAGCTACGCAGCTTCTTGCCATGCCAACCACAGAAAGACCACCCCACCTAAGGAACCCTTCCTCACACCCCCATGCCATCCCTTGATTTATTTGCTATTTCATAACACCTGTCACTCTCTGAAATGGCCTTGTATATGTATGTATTTACTTAGTCGTGGACTGTCTCCATTACTAAACTCTGTGACACAAAAGCAGCACACTCTCTGTCTTCCTTTCCACAGCACCCAGAGAAACCCATATGCAATATAATCTAATGACTGGAGAATAAAGGAATACATCATAGCTAAATTTACTGACTATTTTATAGTATTATAAATGCTTTTCATTTAATCCTCAAAATAACCTAATAAGCAGGTACTATTATTCTAATTCTACAGATAGGGAAACTGAGCCCCAGAGAAGTGAAGCGACTTGACCAAAGTCATAGAATTTGAACCAGACACCATGCTGAATCTATAAGGTGGTCCCCTCAATAAGTATTAACCCTCTTCCCAGCCCAGCTCTGAATAACTTGAGAAATACAACAAAAGAAAAAAATGGAGATCAAAATATTATCCTTACTACTGATAAAGGCCAAATTGGAGGACATGGCATTAGGCCTTTTAGGACAAGAGACTTGTTATAATTGAACCCCAGATTTGGCAGGCCTGCACTCTCAGCCCTATGCAGCACATGAACTCCTGCACACACGAACTCACAGCAACGAAGGAGCAGAGCAAAACTCATGTCCTCAGAAGGCAGGGCAGCTGCCCAAAGCAAGAAAACATTGCCAAGCCAAGAAGGCCCAGTTATTCTTCCCAAATTTACCAATCAAATAAGTCATCCCACCTCTCCAGGAACAGAGTAGATAAAGGGACAGAGAGAGGCCAGGAATTTCACCCACTAGTTCCTTTTACAGGGAGAGAACACGAGGAATGGGGGAAAGCATGCCATTCTAACAAAACCTCATGCGTGCGGGGGCACACACCCATGCATGCACACATGTACAGGGATATGACCAGAACACGCATGCTCCACATCGTGTGCCGTACATGGTTCATGGAGATCTCAGCTCACACAAGGAACGGGGCGATTGTTTCAGCTCTGATTGATAATACACAGCCAACTCTGGCACCGTGATTTGTCGCCTCCGATGCTCGGACAAATGCAGATGAAGCGCCATTTAAACAAATGCCATTTTTGTAGTCTTTGGAACACTGATTCCAAATAAGGCTGTAAAGGAGCTCTGAAAAAAAAGATAAACTAAAATAAAAACTAAACACCATGAGTATGAGACCATCTGGGATCCCAGGTTGAGCTCCCCTAGCTGGCAGCACATGGAGCAGAGATGAGCCATCTCCATTGAGCCCTGCCTAAATTCCTGACACACAGAAGTATTAACAGTGAAATGTTTGCTATTTTGAGCCACTGATTTTAGGAGTAGTTTGTTATGCAGCAATGGATAACTAATACAGTAAATGGATACAGCATTTCATACATTGTATTGTTTATGAAACTTTTCTCCATGAGACTTTTCTATCTAATAGACTCTAGGAAATGCTGGTCTAAGTACTTGACATGATGGGCACATTTAAATCACAGTGAGGCAGCTTTTGCAAAAGTGATTGCTAAGGTCTCAGGAATCTCATCTTTTAAAGACCTAAGTTATTTTGTTGTAGTTTCAAGTATACTTTTGCTTTTCTTTCCCTGGTCTTAAGGGTCATACCTAGAAAAATGTTGCACAGTGAAGGAAACCATCAACTTAAAATAGAAGTTGAACAAAACAAAACAAAAACAAAAAGGCAACCTACTGAATGGAAGAAGATATTTGCAAATGATATATCCGATAAGGGGTTAATATCCAAAATATCAAAACTTACACAATTCGACACCAAAAAAAAAAAAAAAAAATCTGATTAAAAAATGGGCAAAGAAACTGAGTAGCTATTTTTCCAAAGAAGACAGACAGAGGGCCAACAGACACATGAAGATGCTCAACATCACAAATCATCAGGGAAATACAAATCAAAGCCATAATGAGGTATCAACCTCACATCTGTCCGAATGGCTAAAATAAAAAAGATAAGAAATAACAAGTATTGGTGAGGATGTGGAGAAAAAGACCCCTTGTGCACTATTGGTGGGATGTAAATTGGTACAGTCACTGTGGAAAACAGTGTGGAGATTGCTCCGAAAATTAAAAGTAGAAATACTGGGGCGCCTGGGTGGCTCAGTTGGTTAAACGACTGCCTTTGGCTCAGGTCATGATCCTGGAGTCCCGGGATCGAGTCCCGCATCGGGCTCCCTGCTCGGCGGGGAGCCTGCTTCTCCCTCTGACCCTCCCCCCTCTCATGCTCTCTGTCTCTCATCCTCTCTCTCTCAAATAAATAAATAAAATCTTTAAAAAAAAAAAAAAGTAGAAATACTATATGATCCAGTAATTCCAATCCTGGGCATTTATTCATAGAAAATGAAAACGCTAATGTGAAAAGATATGTTTATGTTTATTGCAGCATTATTTATAATAGGCAAGATATGGAAGCAACCCAAAAGTCCACTGATAGATGAATAGATAAAAAAAGATGTGGGTGTGGGTGTATAAATATATATATTAAGTATACATATTATATATATTAAATATGATGGACTATTATGCAGCCATAAAGAAGGATGAGATTTTTGCCATTTGTGACAACACGGATGGACCTAGAGGACCTAGAGGGGATTATGTTAAGTAAAAGAAGTCAAACTAAGAAAGACAAATACCATATGATTTCACACCTCTGTGGAATCTAAAAAAAACAAAACGAATTAATAAATGAGCAAACGAAAAGCAGAATCAGACCTATAAATACAGAAAACAAACAGGGTTGCCAGAGATAAGGGGTTGGAAGGATGGGTAAAGGGGAGTGGGAGATACAGGCTTGCAGTTATGGAGTGAATAAGTCATGGGAATAAAAGGCACAGCATAGGGAATATAGTCAATGGGATTATAATAGTGTTCATGGTGACAGATGGTAGCTACTTTGTGATGAGCATAGCATAACGTAGAAGCTTGTTGAATTACTTTGTTGTATACCTGAAACTAATGTGACATTGTGTGTCAACCATATTCCAATTTTAAAAATAGAGAGTATATATTTTAAAAGATAAAGCCTAAATTCTACAGCCAGCGTTATTTCTCACTTCCACCCTCAGGCAACCTAGATTCCAACCTTATCAACCTGCATGCCCTTCTCGGACTATCCCATACCTTGCCCTGTGACTTCTCTTCCATTTCTAGGAATTCTCTTCCCCTCTATTTGAAAAATTCATATTCCTTTTTCAAGATGCAACTCACATTACCTCCTTTGTGAAAATGTCTATAAATACTAGGGACAGGATCTTTTTTGTTCTCTTTTCTCTCTTCATAGCATTTGATATTTACCTCTGTTACTGCAACATGTTCATTGTAATTATACGTGTAAACTTGATTATCACATTCAATTTTCTACTCTGTCCACTCCATACTCCATTCAGCAAGCTCCTCCTGAAACCCCAAGTGGATGAAGCACTATGGATGCACTCTGTTTCACGGGCTACACTGCTGGGCTCCTGTGGGTCAAGACATGTTAGACAATCACTTTTAATATCAGTCTTTTTCTCAGCCCCTTGGACATATGCCTGTGGGAGTTAGCAAGAAGGAAAAGCTGAGTGACAGGCTCAAATCCTAACCCTCTCTTTTCTTCCTCAGTGCATTTTTCTTTTGGCCAGGAGATTCTGCTCTCCCCTCATAAGTAATTACCCTACCCCAAAGCAATTCCCATCCACCAGCCTTCTACAGTTCTTCAATGCTAGAATCTATGCAGTTTATGTCAATAGCTGAGGTCTTCAGCATGCTTCTGGTACTTCTGTCTCCCCACAGCCAGTCCCTGAAAGCCAAAACCTTGTCTTTGGTGTCCACAGATCTGTCTGAGCACTGCCATCAGGACTGAATAAATGATTGATGATTTACAATGTCTTTCCGAAGGTTTTTAGCTATTATTATTATTATTATTATATAATCAAATTCTTTTTAATTTCTGACTTTAAGTAAGTATAAGAACTAGAGTGGTCTGTATGTGATCTTGGGATTGCTTGAAGATATCACACAGCATACACTTTCTCTAACAGGAATGAATTTAGATTATAAACATACACTTGTTATCCCCATTGTTGTGATAAATGCATAATTGCTGTCCTCCAAGAATACTTAATCACAGCGGGTAAGGCTTTAAATAATATTACTTAATATATGAGAAATCTAACATCCATCAAAATAACATGGCACTGCCTTATTTATGAGGTCCTATTCTACTGCCATAGAAATTATACCAGGTATCAACCAAAAGGGTATATTTGACTTTTCACAGAACTCTCGCCAAAACAAGAGACTGACTTTACCTCAGTACGTGTTATGTTTGGCGTGAAATTGATAACATTTTGATAACAAATTGATAACTAGGAATCAAAGTTAAAAGAGTAACTTGAGAAGTGCATACAGTGGGTGAATTCCATTTACCTCTTCAGAATTAGACTGAAGAATCTTTTTATTCAACTTAGTTAAGTTCACTGGAATGTAATGAGTCAACCCTTTTTTCTAGAACATTATACACTATGAGCAGTATCTTAAATATATTACTTAAAATAAGACTCTATAATGTTTTCTACACTCACTTGGATGTGATGTAGGCAATATAGAAAAATTTGCTCTTGGGTGTGGTAGAGTTTATATGATTAAATGCTTTATTCATACTCATATGTCAATCTATTAGTGTGCTGTTAATTCAAATGTTACTATGATGTATTTTATCCCCATTAGCACATTCATCACAGGTGGATGTGGAACTTAGACAAAGGTGTATGTTCTCATTAATGATGAGCAGCCTATTCATCTTACTAGAATGTAATTAATGTTAGTTACAATCCTTAATTTTTCACTGTTTGTCACGATGCATATTTAGCATTTCTCTTGTCCTTTATCAACTGGCTCCCTCTTATCACACAGCCAATTCAAAAAGTCATATATTTAACTAAATCTGATGCTTCATTTTTCAAGTATTTTATACGTGTATGTTCCTTAATGTCTGTGGCAATTCCCATACTCTGAGACTTCACATTGGATGTAGTAACTGCAAAAACAATATTAAGAGGATTGTTCAGTCCATTTTATTTTTTAATGTATAAGATTAATGTAATTCACTTGCTAAATTAAATTTTAAAACTTAAAGAGATATTTTTATATCCTGCACTACAGCATCAACTGAATAGAATTTTTTAGGTTTCGGCAAAAAGAGAGCATTTAAGAAACGCATGCATTATTGTGTATTGCACAAATGCATAAATACACACATATACCAAGCATTCTCTCTACTAGGTCCCATAAAATGTGCTCTATATATGATAACTCACTGATCTCTCATAACAACCCCTATGGATATATTATTGAGGTAGGCTATTATTATTCCCATTGTATACCTGAGGAAATGGAAAGACAGAGGGGTTGAGTAACTTGCTCAAAACCACACAGCTAGTGAGTGATGGAGCAGGGATCCAAGCTCAGACTGCCTGACTTCAGAGTTTCTGCACTTAATCCTGCTATGCTGCTTCTCATCTTTGTAATTCCTAATGAACTTGGCGAGCTAATGCATTACACATACATGAAGCCTAAACTAGGTTCTGAGTTTTGTTATCTTTAAAGATCATTTTTTCCTCATTTTGCTTTAATATTACTCTAATGACACAAATGTCTTGAGTAAAATATCTACATACTATTTGTAAAACAGCAAACTTTAAGCTCTGTAAGGTCAGGGAAGGCATTTTAAATGACTTTATCCTCCCTATATCTGGACAAACATCTGCACACAATAAGTGTTCAATAAATATTTTAACATATAAATGACTTTTTAAAGTTTAGAATCCAAAGAACAATGGGAGATAAGTTCAGGCCTGATACAGATTACAGTTTGAAGGCTATACCAATCATGCATTTCCAAGGTTTTCAGACGAGATGTAAATATTTAGCCATGTCTCCTCTGCTCCCAATACTGAAGTTTAAGATTAGGTCAGGCATTTGGTTTCTCAGGTATTGAAATAAGTATATTTCTTAATCCAACAGTCAGGTTTTCAAAAACTGCAACTCCCTCCACTTTTCTGTAACTGAACTAAGTTCCAGTAGAAACTGAAGCCTTCATCCCACCCTCTAACAGAAAACGTTTTCCAGTTCATAATCAAATCAGGGTTTGCCTCACTGGTTCAGGGTAAATTGGTCAATTTAAGGCCTCCCTTTCTCCCAGAGGAAGCATGCCATCTATGTTCCCAGGAGTGCATAGCATCACAGCATGTAGGGGAGGCATCTGGTCCTCAGCCTTCATCTGCCCCCCACCCCGGCATCTTCAGAAATGCATGCATCCTGCCTGGCTCCCAGCTGTCCTCAGCTCCGTGTGCAGGTGTCTACCAGGGTGGCGGTTCTCACCTGACCTCCAGCCCTCTAGCCCCCTCCGTGTTGTGGCTGCCTTCCCTCACACTAGCCACAGGGCGCTCCTAGGTGCTGGCTAGCTCTTGGCACCAGGCCCACGCTGTGTGGGGGGCGGGGAGGCACGCAGGAAAGCATGTCACTGCTCCTGCCTCCTGCCAGGGCCCGTGAGGGCTGTGGGAGGCTCCCTCAGGCCAGCTGCGCACATGTGCTCAGCAGTGAAAGCATAACCACAGTCCCCTGTGCTCCCCAGGCAGCTCCGTGCAGCCCCCCCGCGGCCCAGAGTGCAGGGAGCGGCAGAGCTCCTCTCCTCTCAGACCCCTGACTCATCTGAGGGTCTGTCCCATGCGGGCACACGCAACGCACACACATGCGCGCACCGCACGTGCACAATCAGCAGAAGGCGTGGCGGAGAAGCCCCTTTGGGGAGTACAGTTACTAACTTCTAACTAGTTTGTTCTTCTCTAAACTTTTTTCCCCTCTTCCCTCTGATCAGGAAATCTTTCTTTTGGGGACCTGGAGGTGGTGACAGGGACTGCTTCCCCCAGACCTTGTTCTCTTCCAAATATTTCCTGTTTCATATCCAGACCCTGAAGTAGGTCTGCAGGGCTGAAGATTTTACTCCGCACCAACCCACGCCTTGGGTCCAAGAAAGCCTCCTACCTAATGGCCTGAGTGAGTGTGAGGAGACGCAGGAAGGGAAAGATGCTATTCTGTTATCCCTGTCACAGTATTCTGGAGAAAAAAGTAATCTGCATCAATTGACTATGCCATCCATCTCTTTTAAACACCCATCTAAAAGACAACCTTCACGCTGATTCTTAGTCTTTTCTGCTGTTTATTAGCTATCGCAGCAATGTACTGGCATTCGTCCGTTTCTTTCCACCTTTCCACCTTTTCTTCTTTTCTCAATTAATTTACCAAACGGCTTTCCAACGCCAAATTTGTTGGAACATACAGAAACAGTACAAGCTGGATTAAAACACTGGTTCTCCCTTGCACTGGGGCATGCCGGCCCAAGTTGGCTAAAAATCCTTTTTAAGAAGACCAAAGGTGGGCGCCTGGGTGGCTCAGTCGGTTAAGCGACTGCCTTCGGCTCAGGTCATGATCCTGGAGTCCTGGGATCGAGTCCCACATCGGGCTCCTGGCTCACAGGGGAGCCTGCTTCTCCCTCTGACCCTCTTCCCTCTCGTACTTTCTGTCTCTCATTCTCTCTCTCTCAAATAAATCAATAAAATCTTTAAAAAAAAAAAAAAAAGAAGACCGAAGGTAACGCAGGCTACTTTTAATGCAGATTCCGCTGTAGCCACTGTTGTACTGTCTGCATTTTAAATGAAGGGAATTATTTTAGCAAACGTCTTTATGATAGAAAGTATCTCAAACCAAACTCACATTGCATGTGTTCTCTATGTCCCTACACACCTAGTACGCCTGACTACGGCAAACCCGAGAGCCCACGAGTCCTCTTGCAGAAATGAAGATGGGGCATGTCTTGTCTTATTGGCCCACAAAGCCACACAGGCCCCACACAGGAATATCATTTCAGGTTACCATGAGCTCATGAGATGAACCAAAGGCCACCAGAGAAAGTTGCCAGCTGTCAATTTTGTGTAGACTTTGGGTTGTTGTTTTTTTTTTTTTTTCTTTTCCCTCCAATTACATTCAAAGGAAATTTCTTGCTCACTGGGAAATTATTCACAGCAAATCAGTAAAGACAATAGGAGTCTCCGTGCTTTTATTTTGGAGACACCATCCTCTTCACACCTGAGACTGGAGAGGGGGGAAAATTTTCATCTCTATTTTAAGCAGAGAGAAAGGGGAGGCACCTATTAGTTAAATCACCTTTCCAACCTCAGGTCAGGAAACTGTCAAGGTAAAAACATAACATCTCCCCAGTACCAGAGCGTGCCTTTGAAGTCAACCCCCTTCGGACACACAGTGCAAAGTGGGGAGCCAGCCTCTCTCTGCCAATCTGCAAACCAGCCCCGAGGTGCTGCGCCACCTAGTCTTACTTAATCCACCCCCAACTGGCGGTTAACTAGACTGATGGCAGCGGCAGGAGACCCTGCGTGCAGCCGACCACAACCTCTGGACAGCGGTTCCCTGAAAGGAAGTGGCAGTCCTCCCTCTGGTTTCCCGCCATCCCCAATGTGAGCCATCTGCAGTGGTGGTGGTCTGCCCATGCTGCTGCTGGGCAGATTTAGGCGAATCAATCTCTCTGCATGGAGCTTCAAACCCATGTGTGTCTGCTACATACCAAACCCCGTCGTTCCCTGTCCCAGAAGAGGCTTCCCTGTTGGAACGAAGCTCTAAGCTTTGTACAGTCAAAAGCCTTTGATTAAATCGGACCCAGTCCTTCTACTTGCCATGGCATTGTGTGACCTGGGAAAGCAGCAGGGCTACAAAACAGCCCAATTTGTCGCTAGGTGGGCTGACAAAGCAGGGCTAAACACACGGTTGATTTCAAGCTATGTTACATCTCCAAGTTGCAAAGCTAGCGATAAAGCAAGCCAGAAAAGCATCCCCGTAGGTGAATATTTCTCACAGACAGAGGCCACTCTGCCTCTGAGAAGGCTGTTGTCCTTCCCACTGGGAGTTTTTAAGCCACTTAGGGACAGCGACCGTTTGAACAGAAAATTGTTCCTGTTTCTAAATGATTTTTTTAAAAAAGAGAGAAAGAAAGAAAAGAAAAAGGTCCCAGGAAAGATGCTGCTTTTCTGACATCTAACCCATAAAACACACACATGGTCACACAAAAAGAGACCAGTCTGTAAGAATTAACTCAAACAGAGATTTGCTTACTCTGCTGTTCACCTGCTGCCCGCTTCATCCTCGTGCTTTGTTTCTAACAGTGCTGTGTGTTCTCTCCCAGCCTCTAAGCCCCCAAGACAGAACTCAGGAGAGCTCCAGCTTACACCTTTCTGTACTGGAATCCCACCTAGCAGCCTCCTCACAGCCAGAATGAGAGCTGTGGTGCCCTGGCTAATCATTAGGGGCCACTTTACGTCAATGTCCTTTAAAGACTCTGTAGCATTCATCTCGTGGAAACAAGATGAGCACCGAACAGGTGAAGAGCAAAGAAGACACAGGGGACAGCCCCCCCGAAATAAAACCAAAGCCCCAAATTTAGCTGGTGGTTCCCTTCTCAGGTGGCACTTCCGTTACCACCTATTGCTGCTCAAGCACGCTCCTCGCACAGGGGGTCTCTCCAAACCTTCCCCCACCCTGAGGGGAATAGCAATAGATTTCTTCCAACTATGTGCGTGATGCTCTCTGAAATGTATCTGGAATGCAAGCCTCTCCAGCCCCTTACATTTCGATTATGTTTACAAAACCCTTGTAAGCTGGTGCCTCCAGTACTCCCTGCCTGGCTCAAACCGACTTCAACTCTCATGATCTATCCTGCCTTATCTCTGAGTAGGGCGGAGCTCTGACCCAAGCTGTGGATCGATCTGATGGTGGCGAAGGACCAAGGGACCCGAGCAGCTACAGAAGAACAGATGAAGAGTCAACTAGGATCCCAAACAAGGGGATTAACAGGGTGCAGAGCCACCTGCCATTCTCTGATTGCTGGGATCAGCTTTGCAGTCACTGCAGGGGCCTAAAGTGACCCCAGCACTCGGAGGCCCAGTAACCACCTTCACCACACAGAGGGCCCACTCCCTCCCCACCGAGGTCCACTCACACACATTACTATATGAGGCTGGGCTCTGCAGCAAATGGAGGGACCGACATTTGCTGAAGTTCAAGTTTCATCACTAAAAAAAATTTTACATTGGATATTGGTGTGTATTACCGAGGGCGGTAAAATCAAGGATAACAGGGCATTGTCACTGATACGAGGTGTGTCTGAGGGCACATTTGCAGTGAAAATGAGTTTCCAACACATTCCCACATAGGCGGCTGCTCAGCGTCAGCAAGCACTGGTTAATTCATTAATATTATTCAGTGAAAAACATTTCTTCCATTTCATTTGTTAATAAATCTATTTTCATTCTCATGGAAATCAGCCCCTTTCAAGTTCAGTTAAGAGGAATATTTCATAACTTTCGAGGATGGGAGGTATTTTTATTTAAACACTTGCAACAACTAAATTGAGAACTTACACTTTTCATCTTTAAAGATCTTTTCCTTGTGGTTCTGGAATGCTTTGTAAAGATTGTAAGACTAGGAAACATGACACAGAGAATTAAAGAAGATGGAAACTGATTTCAGTAACACTGGTTTTGTTGGTATTATTTGTTGTCAAACAATCAAATAGTAGGAATTTATTCTTAAGTTTAAAAATTTGTCAGGGTAGCACTTGTCTCATAAGAAGAGAGGTGTCTGAAATAAAGAACGTAAGTAGGGGAAAGCTTGTTGCAAAATGTTTAATTCTACGCAAACCTCGTTGCGTTTTGCTTAGTAAAAATAAATAAAGGTCCAAAAAGATGGATTCTATAGTGTGAAACGCTTCTAAGACAAGTGCTTAACGGCGAGCTTTTGTGGCATCCCACTGCTTCCATATCGCTGTACCTGGGAACCGCGGGTACTGCAGAACTGTGCCTTACCACTTTGTACTTTCCGTTCATTTTAAAACCCAACAGAAGAGGCAACATTTGTGTATGCCTGACACCTGAAGTGGTTAAGTCTTTGTTTTATTTTTTAAAAAGGAAGAAGGAGTATTCCCCCCTCCATCTATTTCTAATGTACTTTTGATGTATAGCAGTAAATCATTTCATCATCACCTTTGTGCTCATTTTGTAGCTACTCAAAGTACATCAGAAAGGAAAGAGAGGGCGCCTGGGTGGCTCAGTCGGTTGAGCGACCGCCTTCGGCTCGGGTCGTGATCCTGGAGTCCCGGGATCGAGTCCCGCATCGGGCTCCCTGCTCGGCGGGGAGCCTGCTTCTCCCTCTGACCCTCCCCCCTCTCATGTGCTCTCTCTCATTCTCGCTCTCTCAAATAAATAAGTAAATAAATAAATCTTTAAAAAAAAAAAAAAGAAAAGTAACTGCCTCCCGGGTGCCTGGGTGGCTCAGTCGTTAAGCGACTGCCTTCGGCTCGGGTCGTGATCCTGGAGTCCCGGGATCGAGTCCCGCATCGGGCTCCCTGCTCGGCGGGGAGACTGCTTCTCCCTCTGACCCTCCCCGCTCTCATGCTCTATCTCATTCTCTCTCTCAAATAAATAAATAAAGTCTTTAAAAAAAAAGAAAAGAAAAGAAAGGAAAAAGAAATAGTACCCTACAATCAGCAGAGGCTTTGCACACGGGCAGCCTGCAGTGGTTTTGAACTAAAGGGGTGTGCAGGAAGCCGAACCCAAGGTTACAACCACGCCGTGGTGCAGCCTGAACAGGGATCACTTCCAGAATGCCTTGGCATTAGTCAACCTGACTTCTAGAAATACTTGTACATAATAATGAGAAAATGTTAATAATGATTATTTTCAGTAGCACAGGACAGCCGAGCCCTCAAAAAGAGAAAGTTTTCATTGGTAAGGCATTTCATTTAAACATTGAAATGTGGTGTAATGTGAAGTATGAAATAAGTTTTGAAAGGAAGCTGATGATTAAGAAGAAATGCAGTGGGCATTTAATAAGTGGAGGAACCGCAAGATAATTAACTGGCATGCATAAAGATTCATGCTTTATACCAAAATTTTAATTTTGCACATAAATGTGCCTGATGTAGGCAGCATTTAATCACCTAGCTGACAGGAGTAACTACT
Organism: Neomonachus schauinslandi; assembly: GCF_002201575.2. NCBI lineage: Eukaryota > Metazoa > Chordata > Mammalia > Carnivora > Phocidae > Neomonachus > Neomonachus schauinslandi. The sequence continues at coordinate 134,764,589 of NC_058405.1, read as the reverse complement.
TTCATTTAACCTTGACTGAAGATCATGAATTCTAACAGGTTTAATTGGATACATCATTTAACAGAATGAACAGAGCAAATTTTTCTCAATTCATAGGTTCTGATTGACATGCACCAGCAATAAGGCGTTGCACAATTACAGCTGCTCTGCATTCCTGCCCTGGGCAGCAATTGCCATAATGATGTGACACCACTGGATCACTGGGGCACGGGCACTATGCTGAAGCTCCCCTTCTTTTGAAAAGGGCAGCACTGAAAAAAGGAAGGAAGGAGGGAAGGAAGGAGGGAAGGAAGGAAGGAGGGAAGGAAGGAAGGAGGGAAGGAACGAAGGAGGGAAGGAACGAAGGAGGGAAGGAACGAAGGAGGGAAGGACAAAAAGAGAGGGAGGCTGAAAAAGAAAGGGATTTGGACACTTACATTTGTTCTCCTATTCATCACATTGATATGCACTGTAGGAGAAGGGGTAGGTCTTGTTTGCACCACATGGAAAGATGGGGGGGAATAATGACGTTGTCTTTTATCTGTTTAGCACTTCTTTTCAGAATGTCAGAAAAAACTAGAGTCCAACAGAACAGACTCAGGAAAGAGAGGCTAAAAGAAAACCACGACAGCTTGAAGTCCCCATTCCCTCTAAAGGAAATGCAGCATGATAGGAACCTTGGCACCACCATCTACCTAGGGAGCACGGGCACTTCCCTTCACATCTCCAGGGTCCAACACGCACTGGAGAGACCCAGACCTGGGTCTCAGTGAGTGGTTTGTTGCTTCACTCACAAAAACCCAAATGAATCCAGAAAAAAATGAAGCAAAGTTTCCAACATAAAATTATAAGCCTTTTCCTCCTATTAAGTGATCAACATCACACCTAAAGACACTGCTCTGGTGGCTGAATCTTATGTTCCTTAGCCAACCTCAAATACCTCAATCAGTTTGGTAAATACGCTAAAGAGAACCAGAAGATCGGTACCTCAAGAAACACCGACAGTCCTGCTAGGTTCAGATGCAAAAATAAAAATTGAAAGCACTAAATTTTAAAGACTTTCCTCTACACATTAAACATCAGTAGTCCCCTTCCTATTGTTTCCTTGCTTTTGCATTCATTATCCTCACTCAGGAAACCTACTCTATTGTCAGAACGCCTCCACTCCTGCAGACTTGGTGGTGAGTCCTGCCCTCTGCCCTCCCCCCATGTTACTATGCGGTAAACACTGATTTTGCTCACTGGTTGTTCTTTCACTGGTTACCTCCTCCTGTACCCCCCTCCCCAGCACCACCTAAACTGGGGACTTCTTGAGGACAGACCCTAAGTTCCTCATTTCCATCACCTGCAGTTCCTGGAGTTGTACCTAGTGGCTAGCCCCGTAACGCCATAATTATTCAATGAACTAGTGAACTGAAGTGTGTTGGCGGGGAGGGAGGTGTCTTAGAGTCCTGAAGAATCACAATGCTTCTGTTTTTCCTCTCCTGTCTTTTTCTTCCCGTCACCTAGTCTTTCTGCCTTTCTCTCTTGCTTTTTCCGGTCTTCCCTTCTCTTTCCTAAGCCTTACAAATATGTATTCACTTGGCAGAGGCTTACCGTGCATCAGCTACATGCCAGGCCATGTGCCGAAGGCTGGCATCTCCGAGGTGAGTAAGACAAAGCTCTCCTGCAGTAGTTCACAGTCTGGAGGGGGAGACAGATGAGACATTTATAATTATAATATAATGTTATTTGTATTGTACTGTGATGAGCAACAAGGCTGTGGGAACTAAGAGGAGGGTGGAGGTGTGACTACTCTTGCCTGGGGTTCAGAGAAAGCTTTTGCGAAGGAGGTGACATATTCGAATGAGGAGCAAGTGTGGAAGCCTGGAAGATTCTGCAGAGAAAACAGCATTTACAAGGTTCTAGGATGTGAAATAGCACTACTTCTTCTAGGAATGGAAAGAAACTCTGTGAGGCAGGGATGCAGGTGGGGGCAGGGGAGAAGTCTGAGAGGCAAGCAGGAGCCAGGCCCTAGAGGCTCCTGTGTGCTATGCCAAGGAGTCTGGACTCTATTCTAGAGATGATGGGGAACAGGAACGATTTTTTTTGCGGGGGGGGCTCAGTCTGTGCTTTGGAGATGTAACTCTGACAAGCGGTGTGAGGGAAAGATTTGAGCAAGAAAAGGATAAAAGCCCAGGGTCTGGCTTCTGTCATTCCCACAGAAGTCCCTTCCTTATCCTCCCTCTCCTCTTCCCTGTGGGGCTTCCTGCGATCCCACCGAATTTTTTTTCTGTCCTTTCCCTGCTTTCCTGTTCCTACCTTTCTTCTTTCCCTCCAGAATGAACTCAAATGATCATCTAAGGAATTGTTGAACCACACATTTTTGAAATTTGGTAACAGCCCACAAAGTGTCCAAGTCTCAAGACTGTAGGGCTGTTCCCATAGAAGTTTCACTGCTCTTCTCCATTTTCACTGAGGAGGAGGGAGAGGGAGGCAGGGAATGGCTTCCAGCTGGAAGAACTTAGGTTAGAAAATGGGATGACATCTGAAGAGACCTCCTGGGCCTACTTTTTCCCAGGGGCTGGGAAGCTGAGGAGAGCCAAGGGGACCCCTCTCCCCAGCCCCAGCACCGGGTCCCCATGGGTTCCTAAGACACCTGTGCTGAAGACAAAACTCCTATCCTGCAGGTGTCTGCCCTCAGTGTTTCCTCTTCCTCCTGACCCCAAACATCATGTGCTCTGACCTCTGACCCACCTTAGTCACAGAACCAGAGGATCATCTACACCTGACAGGGAGGTGATGAGAATCTGCGCCCCTGCTAGGCTCATGGCTGGCAGGGCACCCACAGCAACAACTTCCAGGAAGGATGGGGACATACTCTCCTCAGGCCCATGAATAAAGGGGGGAATTTAAGTAAAGGCCTGGGTCACTGCACTCCTCGCCCTCCCACACCCCAGAAACAAGTGACCCAGGCTTCTTAGCCCCTCAGCCTCAGTGTAGCTGCAATTGGCTATAGATTCCTTTCTTTTATTTGCCCTTATTTGCACACCAACCCATCTCTCTTACTACATTGTGAGTATACGAGTTCAGGGGCCAAACTTTATTCATCTTTGTACCATCCTTCCCCTTTAAGTTCACAGCCCAGTGTTTGGCACCTGGCAGCGGTTATGGGTTGAACTGTGCACCCCCAAAATTCTTATGTTGAGGTGCTAACCCCTAGCACCTCAGGATGTGACTGTATTCGAAGACAGGGTCCTTCTAGAGTTACTCAAGTTAAAATGAGTTCATTAGAGTGGGCTCTAATCCAATGTTACAGGTGTCCTTATAAAAAGGGGAAATTTGAAGACATTCACACAGGGAGAATGCCATGTGAAGGTGAAGGAAGAGATCAGGGTGAACGAGGAACCACCAAAGGTTGCCAGCAGACTACCAGGAAGAGACATGGAACTATTCGCCATCACAGCCCTCAGAAGTTACCAACCCTGCCAACACCTTGATCCTGGACTTCAAACTCTAGAACTTGGAGACAAGAAATATCTGCTTGTTGTCCAGTGTTCCAGTCTGTAGAACTTTGTTAAGGCAGTCCTGGCATACAGTAGCCATTCTGCTAATAGAATCAGAGGGTTCTAGAAAGTAAGGGATAATTGTTCACTTGATGAAAGGTTGCCCATTTTGCCATCTGTGTTATCATCAATGCAAGCTAACAATATAAGATATGGGATAGACTTTGCAGTGTCTAGTCTTTCCTCCGAATTCAGTTTAATGGTCTACATTGGTTTTGTAGGTCTGTAACCATGATCCAGCTGTTTGGGAAAAAGGGAGGGATGTAGAAAATTCAGAAGGTTGGAGGGGGTGGATTGCTTAACTGGCCTGAGGAATTTTAAGTAGTGTCTAGATCAGGGCCAGTCTGAAGAAATAATTCCACAGGCCCAAGAAACACTGACTGAGTTTCTTCCCTAAAGTTCTGTAAAAAATTCTTGTCCCGCTTCCAGTCAGGCTCTTGGCCTCAGTTTCCCTAATAATAAAACAGAATGATACTAGCTCAGCAGCCCTTGGGTAAACAGGCAGTCATCCCAAAGGAACTTTGAGATTCTCCTATGTTACATATCTGAAGAGAGTTTTTCTGGTTCTTACTAATTATTTCCAGGGTTAATGTGTTTTTTCATTAAAATGTCATGAGCAAAATTCTGCCCAATGCCCTATCTACAAATGCCTTCCCAATTTACTGTAAGAGCAGTTTCCCTGTCTTAATGGAAGTACTTTATAAACATTAAACAAGCAGATGATTTGTTGAAAGACAGCAGCCCATCTGAAACACATACACGAAAATGGTTCTTTTGCTACTTGAACACTACTTGGACAATGATTCTTCTCGAATGTTGCCTTTTCTTTTCCAAATCTCCCTCTTCTCACCTTCTTCTCCCCCAAAGAAACAGCCAAGGCTCTGGAACACACGTACACGTGCAACCTTCATTTTCCTACCCGTTCTTTGCACTGACCCTGGGTGGGCTCCACTGTCATCGCAGCCTGCTCAATGGGACCCCCAGTCTCCTTGGTCCCCTTTCTCCATTACATCCCCAGCTGGAAGTCCTGCTCTTGCTGGCACCGCCCCAGCTCCCGGCCTGGCTCCCTCCCTCTGAGCTGTTGATTCATCACAGCTCTTCAAATCTCACCTTAAAAGCTTCCCCAGGGTTTTGTCTTGCCGTCAGCGCTCAATGCAAAATGTTTGGGGACACTGTGTATTAAGTGTGTTATTGGCACTAACAGTTCACACAAATCAATTGTGTTAAATCTTCATGGCTTCAGGTAATTTGTCTGGGAAAATGGCATTCTCCATTTCCCACTAGGATTTTGAATTTGTGTGTACGTTCTTTTTTCCCCTCGGTGCTGTTCTGAGCAAACAACAAAAATTACATAAACTGCCGAATATCCTTTTCTTCCACTTCCCCTACTGAACCTTCTCATTGTGTGAATTGGCACAGTCTCCTGAACGCGGTTGTGTTTACTTCTGGGGCACACTGTATAATTTAACTTTCTGCAATATAAAATACATCAGTGGCGATATTTTTACTTGTTCTGACAATGTCCAAAGTTGTCTCTCACTGTTTTTATTTAAAGGAACTAGACACAAACCTGGCTGCCTTCGCCACGGCCTCTGGGAGGGCTACAGCTGAGGAAAATCCGCCGTCAGGAAGAAGTGAATAGAACTAACAAGACTATTGAGCTGGCCAACAGATTAGTGAAAGGTCTGGAGGTGAGGTCCTACAGGGCAGACTAATGAAGCAGGCTGCAGAAAGCACTTCTTTGTCATACACTACTGATCTGGCAATAACAGCAGCACTTAGCAAAGAGCCTGATGAGCTGAAAAAATTATGTCATTAGCATTCATTTTTTTCATAATAGAAACATGTTTTTGACCTTTACATTTTCTTACATTTTACCATGCTGCGGCCCGAGTACCTAGTGACTAGCATATTCACAAAGCCTTCCAGGAAAGGAAACAATCACTCTTTCTTGAGTATTGACAAATAAAGTTGATGCAATAAAAAAGGCAAAGACTTTATTTGGAACAATTAGACAATGCTAATGATAGAGCCCTAGGTTGGTGTACCACGAAGCACAGTGCAATTTGTCCGACTTAGTTAAGGAATATGATAATGTCCTAATTATCTGTCTAAGATGTGCCCTGGATATTACAGAGGAGACAAAGAATAAAGAGTGGCAAACCACGAATTATCCGAAATAATCCATATTGTTAAAGGTTGGCTCCTGAGAAAGTCTGGTCACTGGCGGCTTTCTCATTTGCCATTCAGCTATTGTTAATTTAATCTTTTGTATATATTCAAATTTTTTTCCCTGGGTTAACATTTGTTGGGAGAATGTCTCTTCTTGTTCCCCGCCATTGCAGGAGGCAGATTTTTCCAACCAACAGCTCTCCTTGCCTTTCTTTTATTCTGGTAACTGGACTTGCAGTCCAAGAAAGCATCAACCCACCACTAATTAAACAGATTTATCCAACTGGATATTATTAGGAGAATTTAAAATATAAATTGATGAGTGCTTGTTTAGTGCCATTTGAAGTAAAAATTGAAAGGATTTATCGGCTGAGAAGAACAAGTCTCAGTGTCTCAGATGAAAGCTGGAAAATCTAATGAATTTAAATGTATCCCACCAGGGTAGCCATATTTCTTCTCACTGTGAGACACTGATGTCTCTCAAATTAATGGAAGTAAATTACTATCTTAATCCGACAAATCTATCACTGTTTTATCAAATCAATTTGCCAGTTCCCAAATAGATCAGGGGAAATAGTAGAGGAGTAGCAATGAATTTCTTTTTTTCCAAAGAGTAACATGAGTCGCCACACTCTAAAGGTACATCCATACCCGAACTTTAACGACTTAGTTTCACTCCACTTGATGAAGCTTCTTTGTGCAAAAAAAAAATACCTGTTGGCACAAAGCTCAGGGCAGCAACCACGCTCTAAGCCCAGAGAGTGCTGGATCTCTTCCAATGTTTTCCATGTCTCTTGCTCTATCCTTTCTAACATAATGAATCTGTGGCCTCCAAAGAACATTCTAGCGGGACTGTGAACACAGGACATCTGAGGGAAGACTTGCCTTCCCTCAGCGGCTTTGACGTCGTGCTGGCTGCTTGGCCGGCCAGACTCCCATGTCACCATGATGAACCCATCAGCAAATAAATTTTACTGCCCCACGGTGGAGATGCTTGGTGGGACTACTCCAAAATCTTCTTTGTTGAAATACTTGTGCCATTTATTTTGAGGCCCTTTGTAACAAATGAAAGCATTGGAGACTGTGTGGAAATGCAGAAATCCATGTGCGTCTGTACATCCGTGATGACAGGAGCCAACTACACGAGGGTCACAAAAACACTGCCATCCCTACTTCTCTAGCAACGTGGGCAATTACGGCTCATTTCCTGCAGGCATGTCTTTCTTAACCTATGTATTCCTAGTACTCAAAAATGTTTTGCTATTTAGCCCCTCGAATGTTACCATCCCAGAGATGGAGTTTGCGTAAAACGTCTTTTCTCTTTTTTGCCTGTGTTCTACTTTTGTGCTCTTTCATATTTTCTTCCTTTCTATTTTCTGTTTCTTTGTTACTCTCTCCTTCCTGTCTCCTTTTATTTTTATTTCAGCTTCATAGAGGTATAACTGACAAATAAAATGATACGATATTTGAAGTGAACATCATGGTGATTTGATGCATGTATGCACTGTGAAAGGAACTCTCCCCATTGAATTAACTAACACACCCATACCTCACATACTTATCTTTAGGGGCGGGGGGAGAACTTTCAAATTCTACTCTCCTGGCAAATTTCAATTATACGATATAGTAGTTATCAACTGCAGTCACCGTGTTTTGCACTGCATCCTCAGACCCTTCTCACCTTACATCTGGAAGTCTGTACGCTTTTACCAACCTCTCCTGATCCCCCCCCCCCCCCCCCAGGCCCTGGTAGCAGTTTTCTACCCTCCATTTCTAGGAATTTATTTTTTTTTCTTCTCAGATTTCGCATAAACGTGATACCACGCCGTATTTGTCTGTCTGGCTTATTTCACTTAGCATGATGCCCTCAAGGTCCATCCGTGTTGTTGTTACAACCACTGGCAGGATTTCTTTCTTTCTCATGGCTAAATGATATTCCATTGTGTGTGCGTATGTGTGTGTGTGTATAGTTATAGATGCACATGTACATACACATACATGCCTATATATATTTACATACGTATATATACGTACGTGTGTGTGTGTGTATGTAAGTCATGTATCTCATATCTTCTTTACCCATTCTTCTGTGGATGAACACTTAGGTTGTTCCCATGCCTTGGTTATTGTAAATAATGCTGCAATGAACATGCAAGGACAGATATCTCTTCGAAATTCTGTTTTCATTTCCTTTGGGTAAATCCCCAGAAGTGGGCTTACTGGATCATATGGTAGTTTTATTGAATTTTTTGAGGAACCTCCATACTGTCTTCCACAGTGGCTGTACCCTCCCTTTTTTTTTTTTAACCTTTCTGACTTCTTGTTCTCTTTCTTTCCTCCTTTTCTCTCTTTCTTCCTTCATTCCCTCCTTCTTCATTCCATGTCTTTTTCCTTCGAGGTATTTTTTTCCACTGCATCTTTCTATGTGAAGAGTAGAAATCTAATTATCACTGATTTCTTTTTTTAAAGGCAACTCTTTTGGAGCAGAACCATTTTGTAAAATACAAAAATGGTTCATTACAATAAGTTCTGTGTTTACAGTTTGAAATTTATGTTTAGAATAATCAGGGTCTTCATTTGTAAGTTCTGAGCATTTCTCCCTCTTTGGTACTGTACTGATAGCCACTTCATTATCATTTAAAATAATTCTTTCGTATCACTCATTATTAAATGTTGTTATAAGAATTGTTTTCTCCAAGACTGTTTCATTACCATCATAAAATTCATTTAATTAGCATGTTTTTTAAATTAGAACACATTAAAAAATGAAGTGCAGAAATCTTACTAAGACTTGTTGCTTTAAAACACACTGTTATCTTTCTGAAGGAAAATTTCAGAGCATTAAGTGTATTTACTTTGACCCAGGAACCTCATTGCTAGGATTTTACCCTAAGGAAAGAAGAACATGGCAAGGATTCACTACTATAATATTTATTGCAGCACTGTTTATAATGGCTAGTCGTTAGAAATAACATCAATGTCCCCAAACTGGGAACTGGCTAAATAACTTACAGGTCATCCATAATATGGAATAGCACTACCCATTAAAAATTATGTGGTAGAGGGGCGCCTGGGTGGCTCAGTCGTTAAGCGTCTGCCTTCGGCTCAGGTCATGATCCCAGGGTCCTGGCATCGAGCCCCGCATCGGGCTCCCTGCTCGGTAGGAAGCCTGCTTCTCCCTCTCCCACTCCCCCTGCTTGTGTTCCCGCTCTCGCTGTGTCTCTCTCTGTCAAATAAATAAATAAAATCTTTAAAAAAATAAAAATTATGTGGTAGAAGAATATTTTTACCACATGGGAAAATGTCCTTAGGATATTTCGAAGTAAACAAAGCAAGTTACAAAACGAGATATATGCTGCCATCTCAGTATGGCAATATATTGCCTCTCCTCTCCAGATCTACTCCATTACCCCTTCTGCCTTAATAGGCCCGGCCCTTTACTCACTTCTCCTTTGCAGCAAGCATGATGTTAGGTTTGTCAGTAGAGGGCAGAGGAGAGACAGTGCAGGAAGAAGAAGCTTCCTCTCCTGATTCCAAGACTTTTCTTTCGTTTTTCTTCTTGGTCAACACCGCTACCAGAGGCTTCTGCCCCAGCCACACACCTAGAGCATACGGTCCCTCAGCAGGCGCTCAGTTCCCCCCACCCCGCCAGCCAGTGACCACCTTGCGGCAGCCTTCCCAGCAGGGACACCATCACCGCAGGCTTCCACTTGTCTTGCCAGCAAGCCGACTCTTGGTAACCCAACTGCCTCTGAGCACCTGCCCTACAGAGGTATGTTCCCTGCTTGCCCAGCCACAGTAGCCCAGTGCTGGCTCAGGTAACCGAGAGAATGTCACCATCCAGGGGGGTTGTCATCTTCTTCATGAAGGCCTGCATCCACTTTGAGAAAGCTTCCCCCCCCCCCCCCACTTCAAAGTTATTCCTCCCTTGGATGTTCTTTCTCAGCCCTAGGGTATTCTTTAGCGTTTTCTTTTCATCTTCCTAATCACCCTATGTTAGAGTTAATAGTTCTTTATAATAAACTTTCCTTGTCCAAATTACTGTGTGATTTCTGTCTCCTGATTGGACCCTGACTAACACATATGTTTACGTACAGGGAGACAGGAAAAAACACTGAGACAAAAAGGCAAAAACTTAACAGTAGTTGACTCTGGTGTGATAATAGGTCTTTTTCATGTTGGTCTTTGTGAATCACAATCTTTTCCAAAATATTTTGTGAGTTTATTCATATTCATTTCTATTTCTTTTTATTTTATTATTTTTTTAAGATTTTATTTACTTATTTGACAAAGAGAGAGAGCACAAGAAGGGGGAGCGGGAGAGGGAGAAGCAGGCTCCCGCTGAGCAGGGAGCCCGATGTGGGGCTCGATCCCAGGACCCTGGGATCATGACCTGAGCTGAAGGCAGACACTTAACCAATTGAGCCACCCAGCCCCTATTTCTTTTTTTTCCTAAAGTTTTTATTTTTTTAATTTTATTTTATTATGTTATGTTAGTCACCATACAATACATCATTAGTTTCCGATGTAGTGATCCATGATTCATTGTTTTCCTATAACACCCAGTGCTCCATGCAGTACATCCCCTCCTTAATACCCATCACCGGGCTAACCAATCCCCCCCCCTCTAAAACCCTGTTTGTTTCTCAGAGTCCATAGTCTCTCATGGTTCATCTCTCCCTCCAATTCCCCCCCCCCCATTTTTCCCTTCCTTCTCCTGATGTCCTCCATGCTATTCCTTATGTTCCACAAATAAGTGAAACCATATGATAATTGACTTTCTCTGCTTGACTTATTTCACTTAGCATAATCTCCTCCAGTCCCATCCATGTTGATGTAAAAGTGGGGTATTCATCCTTTCTGATGAATGGATAAAGAAGATGTGGTCCATATATACAATGGAATAAAGATTTTATTTTTAAGTAATCTCTACACCAAATGCAGGGCTCGAACTCATGACCCCCAAATCAGGAGTCCCATGCTCTTGAGACTGAGCCAGCCAGGCACCCCTTCAGGTCTATTTCTAAGATTCATTATTATGCTAGCAAAAGTTAGACCTTGATATGAGTTTATGTTCTTGTTAAAATTCAGATTCAAAACCAGAGGGGTCATATCAAGGCACCTATGCCATCAGCAGATCGGACGGGGCTGGCCTGATAGTGGGGTCACACAAAGTCCTACAATCACTCCTAAGAACTGGCCTCCGTACAGTGACCGCAATCTGCTTCCCCAACACAGGAGATACCCTACAACTTTGGTTTTATAATCACCCTGTGAATGCAAAGCTGTTAAGAACTGTTGTAAACAGAAAATAATGTTTAAAAAATACTGCAGCAATCTTGAAAAATTTATCATGCAATTTTATTGCAGTCTTCTGCTATTTAATGTGTCTACACCTGTAGCAAATCGGCTTGGTACTATTTCAGCAGAAGTACTAATGCAGAAGGACCCTGTGGTAGGCTGAATTCTAAGATAGCCCCTCAAGGTTCGCAGCCCTTAAGGTGCCAACTCCTTCTCCCAGTTATTCAATCAAACACTGCAATGAGAGGATTGTGCAGATGTCATTCAGCTTCCAAACCAACTGACCTGAAGATAGGGAGATTATCTCTAATTATCGTATTTTAGGACTGACCTCATCCTACGAGCTCTTTCCAAGTAGGTTTTCTCTGACTGGTTGCAGAAATGGAGAAAATCTAAGATCAGAACACAATGGGGATTCAACATGGAAAAGTTCTCCATTGTTGTCTGAAAATGAAGAAAACAAGTAAGTGGCAAGGAATATGAGCAGTCTCCAGGAGCTGAAAGCAGATCCTGCCACTTGCCCTGACGGAAAAGGGGAGCTCAGTTCTACAGCCACAGGAACTGAATTCTGCCAACACGAACATACCTGGGAGCATGTTCTTCCCAAGAGCCTCCAAATGAGAATAGCGAACAACTAGAAGGCAGACAGATTGGATCTTGCTGGCCACTCCTATTCTTTTTTTTTCCTTTTTTAATTTTATTATGTTATGTTAATCACCATACATTACCTCATTAGATTTTGATGTAGTGTTCCATGATTCATTGTTTGTGCATAACACCCAGTGCTCCATGCAGAATGTGCCCTCCTCAATACCCACCACCAGGCTAACCCATCCTCCCACGCCCCTCCCCTCTAGAACCCTGTTTGTTTTTCAGAGTCCATCGTCTCTCATGGTTCGTCCACCCCTCCGATTTCCCCCCCTTCATTTTTCCCTTCTGCTATCTTCTTTTTTTTTTTTAACATATAATGTATTATTTGTTTCAGAGGTACAGGTCTGTGATTCATCAGTCTTACACACTTCACAGCGCTCACCATAGCACATACCCTCCCCGAAGTCTATCACCCAGCCACCCCATCCCTCCCACCCCCCCACCACTCGTTGCTGGCCACTCCTATTCTTAAGGATTCAACAACAGACATCGATTTAAAAACTCCTAGGGCTGGGGGGGGGCGGGCTACAGATTCCTTGGAAATGTGAGCCTTAACCCTCTCGCATCTGTGTGGCTGTCCCTGGGGAAAGGCGCTCTGACGCTACCAACAACACCCAGAGTGTCTGGATTATGGATTCAAGTTTTGGATTAGAGAGTCCGCACAGTCACTCATTATTGGATGTACTGGGACTGCCCCTCTTGATTCACACTCCTTGAGGGTTTGCTTATAAAAAGTGACTTCACCATAGGCAAAGACTTGGCAAATGACCACTAAGTTTTTTATGTTTTGGTTACAATTTTGCAGTCGAGTAAACCTCTTACTCAGTAACAGCTTTCTGTCCTAACACTTTTACTCCTCCTACGAACCCTCTCCCTTACCCACAGTCCCTCTTGCTCTTACTTTCCTAACATGATCTCTCTAATCGGGTTCCTTCTTGCTTTTGTTTTTAGTTTTCTGTATAGCTGTGTTTTTTCTACTCTGCTTCTAGTTGCACAGGATAGGAAATAAGAGCTGTACGTTTTACCAGAAGCTGGTTTTTGCCTATCAGCTTTCGAATCCTAAATGAAAATTTGAAATCTGGTTCCAGATCACTTTAAGTAATTTCTGCCAGTTATCAAAGAAAGAGAAGCTAAGCTCTTCATAGAGGAGAATGAATCTGCAAAGTCCTAAAAAGAACAGGTTTTTCTGTGTCACTTTGAACTTAGATGTCACCAGTGGGAAGAAATGCCCACCCTTGGACAGGAGCTGCCAAAAGAACCCACAACCTGTCAGCAGGACTCCCTCTGCCCTCCAAGTGAGTTTGTTTTTATCCTGGTTTCCTGATAGGTATTAATCCTGGTTCACTAATTCCTAATGCTCCCTTTGCAAATGGCTATTTCTCTAGTCTCCCACAGCTATTTCAAGAGCAGGGCAAAACAAAGCTTTATTTCCCTTTTAAAGTCAAATGGGAATTGAACGACAGAAGCCATAAAATAACAGCTAAAGCCCTTGAGACGATCAAGTTGGAAGGGCAGTGATGCATGTTTCCTCTGTTGACAAGACTGACATTATAGGTTTGAAAACTCTTTATTGCTGTTTCAGTCTGCACTCACCAAGAAGGATGATGATTTCAAAATCCAGTTGAAAATTCAGCTATCAGAGTAGTCCCCCACCTGCCTTCCCGCCGCACAGGATGATTTCCTTGGGCACATTTTCCTATTGTAGAGGCTGGAAACAACCCCAATGCAGCAGCAGGGGTCGGAATAGAAGTTTCATATACAGGAAATCTACTTGATGAGTGTTACGGGTTGAATGGTATCCCCACCAAAATGCTTCTGTGGAAGTCCTAACCCCCAGGACCTCAGAAGGTTATCTTATTTAAAAATAGGGTCATTGCAGATGTAATTAAATAAGATGAACACAGACTGCACTAGGGTGGGCCCCTAATCACTATGACCAATGGTCCTTCTAAAAAGGGAAAATTTGGGCACAGGGACACACTCATAGAAAAAGGCCATGTGAAGACTGAAGTTTATGCTACCACAGACAAGGGACTACCAGCAGCCTGTTCCAGGCCTTTCTCTAGGACCTTCAGAGGGTGTGTGGTGCTGCTGACACCCTGGTTTGGAACTTTCGGCTTCCAGAACTGTGAGACAATAAATTCAGTTGTTCTAAACCACCCAGTCTGGGGCACATTGTTATGACAGTCCCAGGAAACTAATAGAGTGAAGACAGTTGTTCTCCCTGCCTCACTTTTGAGTGCCCTTGGCAAAAAATACATCCTCACTGCCCGTAAACCCACTGCCAAAATTACAAGACATTTGAACAGGAGGAATGGGCAAGGCTGCACGAGGCCTTTGACCTAGGAGCAAACCGGAGATCTCTGGGAGCTGCCCAAATAGATCTCTGCATAGTCCAGAAATGACTCCTCATAACATCCCTCGCCACCAGCATCTCACTGTAATGACTGAATCCTGGAGCTGCTGCCCCATGCTTGCTTATGCTCTAACTTTCCTCCTCCTCCTCAACATCGGATTTATGGATGGTTTTATTTATTTATTTATTTATTTTAAAGATTTTATTTATTTATTTGACAGAGAGAGAGACACAGCGAGAGAGGGAACACAAGCAGGGGGAACGGGAGAGGGAGAAGCAAGCTCCCCGCTGAGCAGGGAGCCCGATGCAGGGCTTGATCACAGGACCCTGGGATCATGACCTGAGCCAAAGGCAGACGCTTAACGACTGAGCCACCCAGGCGCCCTATGGACGGTTTTAGCATCAGATTTCAAGATGGATACAAATCAGCGTGTGTTATCATTCCACCCTTAGCTTTGCCTGTACCATTCTCTGGGGTGCAAACCTGCAAGGGGATGTGTGGATGGCTCAGGGAGGGAAAGGTCCTTATGCTTGTTTTGACGTCTCGGACTTCTCAGACTCCTGCCTGAAATTTATTTCACCTCATTCTCCAGTTTCCAGTATGAACGAGTAACAAACGTAGAAGAAAAAAAAAAAAAAAAAAGTACCTTTATCAACATGCAAAAGGGACACTTTGTGGTAACAAAAGATGAAAATTCTAGGGGCGCCTGGGTGGCTCAGTCATTAAGCGTCTGCCTTCAGCTCAGGTCATGGTCCCAGGGTCCTGGGATCGAGCCCCGCATCGGGCTCCCTGCTCTGCGGGGAGCCTGCTTCTCCCTCTCCCGCTCCCCCTGCTTGTGTTCCCTCTCTCGCTGTGTCTCTCTCTGTCAAATAAATAAATAAAATCTTTAAAAAAAAAGATGAAAACTCTAATTTCATAAAGGAGGAGGGTAATTTTTAAATGTATGATAAAAATTGGGGTGCCTGGGGGGCTCAGTTGGTTAACATCTTTGGCTCAGGTCATGATCTCGGAGTCCAAGGATCGAGTCGCGTATCGGGCTCCCTGCTTAGTGGGGAATCTGCTTCTCCCTCTGCCCCTCAACCCACTCGTGCTCTCTCTCTCTTTCTCAAATAAATAAATTTTAAAAAAAAATTTTAATGAATAAAAAATAAATAAAATAAAATGTATGATAATCACTAATACTTAGAATTAGGAAAGAAGTCAAAGATTCCTTTAAAACATGATTTGGCATCTTCTTGCCAGCCCCAGTTTCTTGTGGAATTTTCTTCCTTGTACATTCTGTTATTTCTAAGTTTCCACCCCAGGACCCTCTCCAAGGAGGCTCAGTCTATGTCCCCCAGTCTTCCTCAGGCATGTCCAGTATCTTCACAGTAAGCGTCTTTTCCAGAAGCATGTTTACCACATCACTACTTGGCTGTAAGGCAATTTTGCCATCAAAGAAAAAAATCACAAAATATAAAAGAGTCATTCATTGAAAAGGACATATCGAAACATGAAACATGAGTAACAAAGTTAAAAAGATTTTATTGTAAACACAAAATATTTGAACACATTTAAAATGGGTGTAGATTCACGGCAATACTGTGCAAATGTGGATTGTACCTAAGCACATGTCTTCAGGGTCTTTCTTTCCTAGTGTTTTATATCCATATGCATATTTTCCTTGTTGATGCATCTCCTTGTGCATCACTCTTTTTCTTTTCTTACTAAAATTTCTTTCTCTGTTAAGAGAAGTATCAGCTTACAAATACTAGGCTGCACATTTGCAACAGAGCTTCGTATTGCACTGTGAAAGCCTTCTTCACTGTTCTTTGTTCTTGGCCTATTATCACGTGTCTGTTGATATACTTTCCAAAGTTCTATGGGAAATGCAGGTTAAAACTTCCGTGCCACCGTATAGACCATTATGAGGGCTAAGATTTATATAATACAAGATGGGTGTAACTGTGCCAATGGAGAAATGAAACCAAACTGCCAGCCACTTGATGGAACCAACAAAGTGTCAAACCAACTGTCAACCAGCTCTTTTCAATGTCTTACTGCACAGTTGCCTTATGCCAGTTAGTTATGGGGCAAAAATGCTTGCAGCAAAGATGCTGATGGGGAAACCACCAAGAAACTTCATTAGGACCACCCTGAGGTGGTCATGGGGACAACATAAAGAGAATGCATGGACACATCAGAGAAACACCTTTCTCCTCCATTACTCCTCCATTATAGCAAAACCAACTCAAAGAGCACACCCTTCGGGGAGAGGATCACAAGCATCATCTTTTCAGATGACAGACAGTACATTATAATTTCACAACTATCTCAGTGATCTCTGGCCAGAATACTTGTGTTTGTCACACACACACACACACACACACACACACAATGTGATCTGTGGGAAATAGGAGTAATCTTGCAAAATGTAAGACTCTCCTCTCGACTCACACTTTGGTTAAAAATATTTCACTACGAAGGAGTTTTCTTACCAGCTGGATGTGGTTGATTAAAGAATTTGTCTGGAACAGATAAGCTATTCCCACCTATGTGTGATTTTACCTTGTCATTTAGGAATTTCTGAATATACAAAGGCCCCTAAGAGACTCAAGCAGTGAGTATAAATGTGTATGTAAAAATCCAGAAAAATACAGTGCTGTATTTTTTATTGCTTTCTGATTCATCAAGGCAGACTGAAACAGTTAATGCCCCCCTAAAAGAGAACAATTTAACTCTGGTCTCACAAGTAGGATCAGGGCCAATAAACTGTAACAAAGCATTGTATTTAGGACACACATATAACTCCACTCAAGGATAACATAATCTATACATGATTCATAGAGCTAGTTCCAATCAATTCTCCTCCTGTGAATACATGGGGCTAATAGATCTACTGTGGCCTTTACATTTCCATCCACATTTTGATGCATGTGTTCACTAGAAAGCACAAATTATTAATCAGAAGTGTCTCTTTCATGCTTCTATTATTTGTACCCAGAGCCATCTGGAAGGCAAAACAAGAGGAATAAAATTCAGAGGTCAAATCATATCCGGTTTGCCATATAAAATTAAGAGCTAAGATGGAAAGTTTTAAAAAAAAAAAGCAACATAAAACTTTTCTCCATCCACTTCTAGGACCCTGTTTTGGTTTCAACTTTATGACTGCCTGTTGCTAGCCTATCATATGAAATTAGCTATCAGGCATTTGAAGGTGAAGAGCTGATTTTACAGCTCATTGACGTTCTAAGGGATGCACTGCATTTAATTAAGATAGTTCTTTACATAGGATTTAAAAACATTTATAATGTTTCCCAGACTATCAACAGGTAAAGTTAACCAAATAAGTGGGAAAAAAATTTGCCTCCAGATAATAATGAACCAGCCCCAAATTTACATACTGTTTTCACCTACACACACATAAAAATTCTTCTGCTTAAAAAAAGTGATAGGGTAGATAGAAAAATTACATAGATAAGGGAGAGTAGTATTTTTTAAAAGATTTTATTTATTCATTTTGAGAGAGAGAGAGAGAAGGCACAAGTAAGTGGGGACGAGGGTAGGACAGAGGGAGAGAGAGAATCTCAAGCCCACCACACTGAGCGCAGAGCCTGACTGCATCCTACAACCATGAGATCATGACCTGAGGCAAAATCAGGAGTCCAACACTTAACCGACTGAGCCACCCAGGCGCCCCAGGGAGAGTAGTATTTTTAAAACACAGCAAGTATCCAATTAAAGCTGATTTAAAATGTACCATCAAATGGATTTAATCACAGAGAAGAGATTACCAACTAGGAATGGAGTCTGTGCCATCCAGGAGGTAGAATGTGGGAGTGCGGGTCAGGTGACTTTTTGACTTAATTTGATACCTCTTTACTGCCAGGTGACCTTAGGTGCGCATGCTTTGGGCCCTAGTTCACCACTAGTGGGAAAGCACCCATCTGACAATCTAGAACAATAACATTTACCTTATACCTCTTAGCTTTAATATTGAAGAATTTTGAGACTATACCACAAATGAAAATATAAAT
This sequence comes from Neomonachus schauinslandi, assembly GCF_002201575.2. Taxonomy (NCBI): domain Eukaryota; kingdom Metazoa; phylum Chordata; class Mammalia; order Carnivora; family Phocidae; genus Neomonachus; species Neomonachus schauinslandi. Next base: position 134,746,568 of record NC_058405.1, on the reverse strand, counting down.
AGAGGAGTTTACTATGACTCTCCACAAAGTAAGAAAAAAAAAAGCAAGAGGCTGTGGTTTTAGAAAGGTTTGAGAGAAGTCCCACCAATTAACGGGAAGTAATAATGATACCTTGACATATTGAGATTTACAATCTCTTATCTGAACTCCTTTGCACCGGATGTGTTTCAGAATTCAGAAATGTTAGGAATTTGGAACTATAATTGAGTACCTATGTCATATATTATATAATATCTCCATTGCATTATGGGTAGTATTCCATAATTAAACACACTCATACTCCTGCAACTAAATGTATGTTTGTACTAAGTGAAATAAATAAAAATGATCAATATCAGGTCATGCCATGTTTTGCTGCCAAGGGAGTTATAAAATAACTTCCAGTTTTTAGAAATGTTTTTTAAATTTTAGAGTTGTGGCTAAGAGCTTATACACCTATATTATCCTTTTCAATGCAGCATCACCCACAAATTTCATGAGCATCTGTAAAGATGCTGTAAAGTTGGTAAAATAGGTAATAGCATCCTTATATGACAATGTGGAACTAAGGGTTTAAAGGCGAAATGAGGGGCACCTGGATGGCTCAGTTGGTTAAGCATCTGACTCTGGATTTTGGCTCAGGTCATGATCTCAGGGTCATGAAATCCAGCCCCAAGTTGGGCTCCGCAGTCAGCATGGAGTCTGCTTGGGATTCTCTCTCTCTCCCTCTGCCCCCACCATAAATAATAAATTAATAAACAAACAAACAAATAAATGTGAAATGATTTGACCCAATATCTTACAGCTGGTTCTTGGAAAAGTGGGAACCAAGCATTAGTTTACAGAAATGCTCAAATACCAGGAAAGCATAATGAAGTATCACCCCAGCACTGTCCTCAAGGTCCACACTCTTGAAGGAAGAGGTAATGACCTCATCACCTGGCCCACTGGCACTTCCATTAATAGCTATCATCATGGTGATCCAATTTCCAGCCTTATAGTAAATTCCATGTGTCCTAGTCCATGTGCAGAGAGATTTTTTAGATACTTCTAGATACTTCTCTAAAAAGGAACTTCTCTAAGTAAAAGTAATTGCTTCTATTCTCTTTTACAAAGTGCCGAAAGATTTTTCTTTCCTTTTTATAACTTCCAAGTAGAAGAGCATAGAAAGCAGATTTCTCTTATTTGTGCACAGAGTTCCAAGCTCCTACTGAGAGGCAGGAAAAGGACATATAAAATGACAAGAGTGAAACAAAACCTACGAGAATGATTATCAAAAGAGCACTCCTGGGGTGCCTGGGTGGCTCAGTCAGTTAAGTGTCTGCCTTCAGCTCAGGTCATGATCCCCAGGTCCTGGGATCGAGCCCCACATGGGGCTCTCTGCTCAGTGGGGAGTCTGCTTCTCTCTCTCTCCCTTTGCCTCTTCCCCCGGCTGTGCGCTCTCTGTCTCTCTCTCAAATAAACAAAATCTTTAAAAAAAAAAAAGAGCACACCTTCCCAAAGAGTGCAGTATTGCAAAGAAGAGGCAAGAGTACCACTTCTATGGAGAAATCTGACAAACACTTCCTCAGACAGGTGATAAGTCATGTTGATACTATCTGCCCTTGGTATGATATGATGAGAATGGCACTTTTCCTCTGTGTCTTCTGCAAAAAAAAACAAAAAACAAAAAACAAAAGACAACCATAATCCCAGTCTAATCATGAGAAAGATATCAAACAAACCCAAACTGAGGGACATTCTACATACCTGACCTGTACACCTCATGACTGTTGAGGCCATCAAAAACAAAGAGGTCTGAGGGGGAGATGAACCATGAGAGACTATGGACTCTGAGAAACAAACTGAGGTTCTAGAGGGGAGGGTGATGGGGGATGGGTTAGCCTGGTGATGGGTATTAAAGAGGGCACGTACTGAATGGAGCACTGGGTGTTATACGCAAACAATGAATCATGGAACACTACATCAAAAACTAATGATGTAATGTATGGTGATTAACATAACATAATAAAATTAAATTAAAAAAACAACAACAAAGAAGTCTGAGTAACTATCATAGTCTAGAGGAACTTAAGTGTGATGTGATATCCTGGGTAGGTTAGTGAAAGAGAAGGACATTAACTAAAAAGGAAATCTGAAGAGAATATGGACTTTGGTTAATAATGTATCTATATTCATTCATTAGTTGTGACAAATGTACCATATTAATGTAAGATTTTTTTTTTTCTTTTTTAATGTAAGATGTTAACAACAGGGGAAATTGGTGTTATATGGAAAACATCTGTACTAGATTTGCAACTATTTTGTGAATCTAAAACTGTTCTAAAATAAAAAATTTATTTTAAAAATATTCTTCACAGTATGCTGGATATACATAAACAGTAAAATGGAAAGAAATATTTAGGGTAAGAAATAGCTTAACTGATACAAAAATACTCCTATAATAATGTTCTTCATTATTTGTGATTTATAAAACTGGATTTCTAGAAATGTTCATTCATTGTTATTCTAAGTTTTCCTATTTAAAATCTGAAAAACAGATCTGTAGAATTTGGAATTGTATAGGATTTTGTTCACCTTTTTCTATCATGTTTGCAAATGTAACTCATGCATACCTCAATTGTGCAAAGAGAGTAGAGTTCTGTCCTTTTGGCTCTTGCTAATCTTCCTTTTGACTTCTTACTTTTTCTGGTGGGAAAAATAACTTCTTGTTTTATGTCATTCAAAACTTAGTCTGTTCCTACCATTTAAAAATCCCTCTATATATTTTTTTCTGGTGTGTTCATCATTTATTTTTTTTAAGTTTTCATTTAAATTCCAATTAGTTAAATATAGTGTTACATTAGTTTCAGGTGTATAATATAATGATTCATTACTCCATTCATCACCCAGTGCTCATCACAAGTATGCTCCTTAATGCCCATCACCTATTTAATCCACCCCCTACCCACCTCTCCTCTGGTAACCATCACTTTGTTCTCTATAGTTAAGAGTCTTTTTTTTTTAATTAAGATTTTATTTCTTTATTTGAGAGAGAGCAAGAGCGAGAGAGATCACAGAGAGAGAGGGAGAGGGAGAAGCAGACTCTCCACTGAGCAAAGAGCCCAATGCGGGGATTGATCCCAGGACCCAGAGAGCATGACCTGAGCTGAAAGCAGACACTCAACTGACTGAGCCACCCAGGTGCCCCAAGAGTCTGTTTCTTGGTTTGCCTTTTTTTCCCTTTTGCTCATTTGTTTTGTTTCTTAAATTCCACATATGAGTGAAATCATATGGTATTTGTCTTTCTCTGACTGACTTATTTTGCTTAGCATTATACTCTCTAGTTCCATCCATGTCATTGTGAATGGCAAAATTTCATTTTTTATGGCTGAGTAATATTCCATTGTATATATATATCTCTCTCATCTCTTCTTTATCCATTCGTCAGTCGATGGACCTTTGGGCTATTTTCATAATTTGGCTATTGTATACGATGCTGCTATAAACAGTGGGGTGCTTTTATCCCTTTAAATTAGTATTTTTGTATTCTTTGGGTAAACACCTAGGAGTGTGATTGCTGGTTCATAGTGTAGTTCTATTTTTAACTAAAAATCCCTTTAAATATTATTCACTCTCTTAAGAAAGAACTATTTTCAGACACTCAGTTTGCTCTGTCTTCTTTCTGCTTCCCTTATCAGCTGAACTTCCTAGATGGTGACTGGGTGCACTGAGGGAAAATGTGGCCTCTTGCAAACATGCAGTGGAGGGAAATGTTGGTGCCTCTGGTCTCCATGAAATCTGCCCACTAGGTTGGGAGGCATCTATAGTCTCTGATGCTAACTAAGGACAATTACTAGTGAGCCTGGCATCCCTTCTTTCAGCTCAGAGAAAGCATGCGAGGAGTCTGAGCTTTGGCTCATCCTACCAGGTTACAGCATCCAATATTTACTCCAATTCAAGATACTCCTCCCAAAACTGCATTTACCTTTCAAAGGGATCAAGAATATTTTTTAAGCTACAATATCTTTAGGTCAAAATAAAACTGTCAGAGTTAATCTCTTCCTATGCGCTCAGATACGTCTTAATGCTGGAGATCCTTCTTCTTCCACAGTAGGGGATTTTCATTAGTCAGACCCAAAATAGAGTTGTGTAGAGTTGGATTATGTCACTTGGTTTCTCTAAGGTCAGATGTCATAACCCCATGCTTTCCAAAGGGCTTGCTGTGTACTTGCCCAGCAACTAAAGGGGCTGGTAAACCCAGTGTTTCTGAAGCTGTGTACTCAGACTCCTAACTGCTATTGACAGAAGGATTAGGTTTATAAAGAAGACCAACCAGGTCTTTTATGGATTAACACTTGGGGGAACTTGGAAGTCTTCCTTGTCGGGCACTGTTTGGACTTGCCTAAAATGCAGACAGACACTGGGCCCCTTCCTACTCTGAAGCTCCCTCATGAATATAATAGGGAACCTCAGGCCTTCCCCTTTCTTGTGAGCAGTAGAGCCTGCAGCTGGAAAGCTCTTTGTGTGCCTTGTCATGCCAATAAAGTTACTGAAGTGAGGGTGACAGGTTAGAAATATATCAGGAACAATGAAGGGAATGCTGTCCCCTCCCTTCTGATCCTTTGAAAGGTTTGATCTTTCGGTGCCACATGGAGAACTTTAACTCTCCTATCCTTTAGTTTGGCAGGACAAGGGAAAAGTTAAAGAGATTACAACTTTAATAGAAGAGATTTTTGTTCAAAGAGGAGACTCCAAGGTAGATTCAACCTTCCCTTGAACCCACTACTCATTGCTTCACACTCCTTGAACCAGTGGCAGGATTAACCAATATACAGAACTGGGCAAAGGCTGACTTCCATGGACAAATAAAGACTCCAAATACCCCATGATCACTGAAACTAGGTCAGAGACTCCTGAGTCCCTCACCACCTCTCTTCCACCTTCAAACCTTCTATGCTCTGTGGAATCCCATTTATCCCCCAAGGGCCTGCTGTAATATGTCCCTTCTAGGAAGTCTTCATTTATCTCAATCCATCCTTCTCCTCTCTGCTCGAAAATTCATAATTCCTTCTGGGCTTTTCTCCACTCCCAACATCACCTTAATTCATCTTATCACATTGCATTACAATGAATTGTTTGCACTGTTCTCATTTCTAGGAGATTGGGAACTCCTTATGCACCTCTCTATTCCCAGTACCTAGCTTGTATCTGGTACAGAGCACGTGCTCAATAATTATTGGTTGAATAAATGAATTAATGGGTACTAGGGGCAGCAATTGCAGAAGAAATCCAGGAATTATGATTGTCATATGTTCTTAGGGAAGAACAGTCCCTCCCTTAGCCTCAGAAGATTATGACTGGTGTAAGGCTATAATCTTCCAACTACTCTTTCCCAGTGATTGAACTAGGAGGAGGCATGTATCTCTTTCCTGCCCATGAAACAAAAGAGAAGCCTCTGGAAGACTTCTAGGAAGGCATCTGATTTCCTGACAGAGAGGATGAAAACATGTAATGTTCTCCTTTCTACTCCTTGTCTTCAGCATCTTTCTATTCCCAGTGCCTACTTTAGTATTGGCACATGGCAGGTTCTCAGTAAATATTTGCTGAATGAATGAATGACTACTAGAAGCAACAATTGCACTACTTTGTCCAGGCACTACCTTGAATGTGGATGTGGTGGCTGGTGCTGCAGGAGCCATCTTGCCACCATGAAGAAAAGGCTGAACGTTCTAGATATATATTGGGCTGCTGAACTGACATCCAGTCTCTGTCCTTTTGCTTTGTGAGGAAAGCAAACCCCCATTGGTTTAAATCACCATTAGTCAGGTTGTTCTGTTACTTGCAGCCAAAAACATCCTAACCAATACAGGGATCATATTCTTTTCATTGTTGCCTCCTTACCACCTACTGTGTTCAGCCACACCTTTCCTATGGGTGCATCTCCATAGTACTGAGAGACTTCATAGTCCCATGAAGAAGAAAGCTTGAGATTTTCTAGGTCTACAAATTTCTATCTTAAGTCTTTTGATATGACCTAGTTGTTCACAAATCTATCTAAGGACTGCAAATAAAAGATTTTAATGCAAAGTGTTATGTGTTATCCTGGAGGTTTTGATAAACAGTTCTGAGAGCACCATACACACACACACACACACACACACACACATGATTACTACTAATATTGAGCAATCTCACATGTGTTGCACTCTCTATTTTCAGCAACAGGGAAATCCCCACCCCCTTGATCTCTTGCCACTTTGTGTTTCCTTCTGATAGTGGAGAATAAACTCTCTTGTTTTCATTAGGTCTCTGTCACTGGCAAATTTTAGAAGTAATATCACTGGGGCAATAACAAATAAGTGAAATAAAGTCTTCACTGTTCTATTTCCTCATAGATGAGCTTTATAAATTCAGGACCAAAAAAAATATTAGTTCTTATTCCAGTTGACTCTACAAGAGCAGATCTAAGTGATTATGTGAACAACTCGTTTACTCTTGAAAATTTATTCACTGACTTTCCTACAACTTTTCTCTCTCTTTCTTTCCCACAACAACTCTCCCTCCTTAATCCCACCACAAAACAATATTGTAGATGGGACTCTTCCAACACTGTGACAGAGATCAATAACCTGATGGATGAGTTTCCATTTCACTTTCATTTTTGTCCATTGTGGTCTAACTGAGACTACATCTACTCAGTAGGTATCTTGTTTTCCCACTTCTTTAAATAAAATACTTGTGATGAATGTATGTACATACTGGGACCACATGCATTAAAGAAGTAAACTGTGATGCTACTCCCCAGTTTTTTATTAGCACAGATAGGTTCTCTCACATTACTCTTTCATTCATATTTCTTGAGGACAGGTCATTTTACAGGTCTCCAAGAGGTTACAGTAAAGCAGCTATGATTACAAATTTCACTTTTAGTACCACATGCCTTCTTAATATGGAATTAACTTGACCCTCTATGATAAAATGTTTACCTTTTACCGAGGAAGTATTTATGGTCACTATACAAGATTCATTTTCTAAAGATGAAGGATGGTAGAGGAAATCCTGAAGGAAAGTGTTATACATTAACATTTATAATAGGACAATGTTTACATTTTTGTATTTTGCATGAATGAGTTATTGACTACTGATAAATTACTGTGTGTGACTATTACCAGAAACCAGACATTACATGATCACTGTCTCACCAAAAATTTAAAATCTTCTCAAGTCTGATAAATAGTGGCAGAGTTGTTCCTCAAAAAGAAAATTTTTTTTAAATGCAATGAACCATCAAGAAGGGTTCTGAAGTGATAAGTAAGAAATGGGGAAAATTCTCAAGTGTATGTGCCTGAACTTCTCAGGATGAGGAAAGAAAGGAGAGAACAAGAGAACAAGGTAGGAAACCAGAGATCCTGGATGCTTGGGTCTGCCGTGCCATATGGGCTCCCTGGACAAAAGCCATCTGGAGTGGAACAGATTGTTTCATGATGTTAAAGCTGCCAGATCACAGGATTTCTGGGATTTCTCTCTATTCCCTGGGGCAGGCTAGAAATTTTATTCTAAGCATATCCTAGTAATGGGATATAAACTGTGTGTCCTTAACCAAGGAAGGCAGAGGGTCTCATCTTTTCCATCCAATCTTGATTAGAACTCTAGAAATGTAACTCTCTGCGGGGGGAGAAACTTAAGGGTCAAAAGTTTGAGAAACATGTTATATTATCCCTGGAGGATATATAATGGACAGAGCAAATCAAAAATCTTGAGACATATCTGATTTGAAAGAAATCTTGTTTTAGCTAGTATTTCTCATACTTACTTGATTTACAGAAACTTTTTGGGTTTGCATTTGGGGAAAAATTGCTGTAGAGTGATGGACAATAAAACCTCTTTTCTAGTACTGCCTCCACATGCTTCCAGACCCATCATTCAGATGTGTGTAAATGTCAGACAAATACTCTTGCTGTTCTTTGGAAACACCAGAATGCACATATTCTGACTGGGAAGTTCAGTATCTTTTTCAATGTCTGTTGAATGTAGTTTTTAATAGGACCTATGCTTCTGAAGTTAGGTTTTGTTCAGGGAAATTATTTTCTTAGTAAATACAGATTTAGGCAACATAGACTCCAGATGGGCTACAGGAAGTGCCCTCATGTTGGAAGACTGGAATTGACATAGCCCAAGCTTGACCCCTCCGCAAAAGTCCCAAACCTGAACCACTAACCCAAATTCTGGGACATATATGACATCAAACCAGTGAATTTTCAAGTCACAGGGGTGGAGTTGCCCCTAAAAGAAGTAAACATATTCAAATAACCATAACCTGGGGAAGGAACAATTCTTACACAAAGAAAGAGGAGAAAGACCTAGTTAAAGAAGAATGTTTTCCTTCTTCTTGATCTGTACAAGATTGGGTCTGGACTCCAGTGAGAGAAACATAAAAATGCTATGTGGGGCAAGGGGACACTATCTCCCTTTTAAGAAAGATAAGTAGGTCCTGCAAAGTGGTTGTTGACAGAGTCTAGGAAGAAAGGTGTCCAGGTGGGTATCGCTGTGATGGATGGGGTGATAGATGTTGAAAGCAATTCTGTCTGCAGTCCTGGCCTCTGGGATTTACTTCATTTCCCTTACTCCCAAGCCCTCAAAAGTTACAGCCTGGTGTCATCTTCCACTGGGGGATTGCAGGAAGGGTCTGTGTACACTCTCAGGATAAAGTAGGATAGAGAAAACAACAGAGAAGGAAACTGGTCACAAAATGGGGGGAGAGCAGAACAGCGGTCAGGAGCCAGACAACTGGATTAGACAAGAGACAGCCAGAAGAGATATGTGGAAATTACAAGACTGTTCAACAGAATGGGGTCTCAGATGATGTGATGGAAACCCCGGAGTGATGAATTGGGAACATTTTGGATACACATTCAATACAAGACATCCCTCATATATTTCTTTGACAAATAAGGAAACAGCAATGGTTCTAAAGAAAATACCATCTTGAAAGAAATGTCTAGTATTTTTCCTCTTGGCAAGGATGACAATATGAATGGTAGCGGGTATTTATGAATGTGTTGTGGGAATTTCAAAGAAGGGATTAACGGCAAGAAAAAATATGAATGTGTAATATGCAGTATTTTAACCCCATATATACCTGGAGATAACTGCGTTTGTTATTTCATATTGGTAAGTTATCATGACCTTGTTTTTCAGAGTCACTTTCAAGTCAAAGTATGTTACACACTTTGTGACCAATCCTCTCAACTTTGGGGTCTTCTATATCTTCTCATTAACAGAGTATTAAATGAGCAAGCATTTTTTAAAAACAAAAATGAAGGACATTCTCCAGTAATTCCAGAGATTTGCTTGCTCTTCTTTACTAAAGAAGGCATTCTATAACGTAAGACCCAGAAGATCCTTACCTCTGGCAGAAAAGCATTCTCTTGTCCAAACACAAACATACTATGGATTCTCTGCTTTTAAAAGTTACATTATAAGTTAACTGTCCTGTGTAAAGAAGAGTAGTGAAGTACTGACCAAGTTAACTAACTCATTAAAAAAAAAAAAAAAGGAAAGTAACTCTAAATACAGTCTAAACTTAGCTGGAGCCAAGGCAGACCAAGCTGCTTTGATGGTAGTGTTAAAATTTAGGACACCATGAATATTAACTCCAAGTTTGCGACTCACTAGGGAGTTCTGTCAACCAATTTGCTTAAATGCAGAGGCTAAAACACCTTTTTAAAATGTCAAACATGTGTAGGATATAAAGGAAAAGAGCAAGGTAAATGCAATTAGCAAAAATAGAAATTTGGGTAAAGTGAAATTTTGGCATTTGTATTTTGACCTCACATAGAGATAAGTAGGGGCTGTGAGTCAACTGAGCATAGGACTTTGGGTCTAAGCCTTGCCTTACAGGGTTGTGCTCTAGAAGCTTCCATGAGAAACACATGTGTGTCAGCTTCATGTATTGGCGGCCTCAGGCTTGCCAGCAAGGGACCAGTGAATAGCAATTGTGTCCCATATTTCGAAAACTGTACATAGGGCATTATTTTTGAAGCCTTCTAACCATACAGTTTTTAACCTAGAACGGGTTATTTACATCTTAAGTAGTAATAAGTAGCACTTCAAAATAGCATTTTAAAGATACATAATGAGTATATTCAAAATAGTATTTAAGAGACATAATGATCAAATTACATTGATTCTATGACATGCCTGTGAGGCTCTCTATAGGTTTTTCTACTTTTCCCGACTTAAAATGTTTCTTGTGCCTTTGTGCCCCAATTTTTCAGGGTGGTCCTTAAATGACAAAACAGGTCACTCTGAGGAAAAATGGTGGTAAAAAACTAGAATTAATTTTGGGATTTGGGAGAGGTTTTGAGGAGGTCTGGGGAAAACAGGGTTCTCCTGGCACTACTTTGGAGTTACCACAGGGTGACAAGAAGTTCGTTCAGTGGCTACAAAGAAACCTATAAAAGCAGCCCAAACTAAAGGCTATGGGGAAGGGCATTTGTCAGTATGTCTCAAAAGATTTTAAATTGTACATTCCACTCTAGGAGCTTATCATCATAACTAAACAATGAGAAGTTACAAAAAGATGGAACAAGGAGGTTCACTGCACCACTGTTAATAATCATAAATGTTGGGATCAACCAAAAGTCCAGCAATAGGGGATTGAGAAAATACATTAGAGTATATTCAGAAAATAAAATAATCTGCCAGTCATTAAAAATAATGTTAGATAAATGTCTTTATCAGCAATAAAGAGCTGTTTATATTGTTAAGAGAAAATGCAGGTTACACAACAGAACATATAGCACAATGCTCTTTTTGTTTACACACGTGGATGGAAAAGTGGAATTATATGCATCAAGGTGGGAAAGTGGCTAACCTCAAAAGGGTGGAAGAATGGATACTTTTTATTTCTATTTGTCTTTTCAGACTTTTCCATAATGAGCATATACTATTTTTACAATAATAAGGCGCAAACATTTTTAAATAGCAAAAATAAATAAATAAGCACCTGATGAACTTTCTTTTAATGCAGAAGATACACTTGTGGTTAATATTTTGAAAAATTAACTATACTGGCATTTTTGCTTTGCCACAATGATGAAGGGATCTGCTGGCATTTGAAAGGATGGGTCAATATGCTGGACAGTCCATACAAGGAAGAACTGTTCCACCAACTGATGTTTCTTGATGAGTGCCTTGCCACATGGTAGTAATACATACATTGGACATGATACTGTGGTATTGTGCATAGATCCCTTTTTCTTTTCACAATTTTCATTAATGCTATTACATATAAAATTTATCTGGAAGTGAGGAAGTCAATGACTTCCCTCCCATATAGATCCCTTTGGAGAAACTTGTGTAAATGATCTGAATTGAAGAAACTAGAGAAACCCAAATATGGAAATAGAGAGTTTATTCAAAAAACATTTAACTCCATTTCCTCCAGGCACTGTGCTGGGTGCCCTAGAGGGTGGAAAGATGAATAACATATGGCTCTTGCTCTTAAAAAGCACATGGCTTCTGGGGCGCCTGGGTGGCTCAGTTGGTTAAGCCACTGCCTTCGGCTCAGGTCATGATCCTGGAGTCCCGGGATCGAGTCCCGCATCGGGCTCCCTGCTCGGCAGGGAGTCTGCTTCTCCCTCTGACCCTCCCCCTTCTCATGCTCTCTCTCTCTATCTCATTCTCTCTCTCAAATAAATAAACAAAAAATCTTAAAAAAAAAAAAAAAAAAAGCACATGGCTTCTATGCAAAACACACACACACAAAATCAGGTATAAAGAAGTGAATGTCATAAATGAGATGTGTGTGCTGGTGAGAGAGAGAGGGAGAGAGGGAAGGAGAGGGAGGGTGGGAAGGAAGGAAGAAGGAAGAGAGTAGGGGATGGAGGTGGAGAGGGGGAGGGAGATAGGGAAGGGGGAGAGAGAAACACAGAGAGAGGGAGAGGGAGGGAGGGAGGGCGAGAGAGAGAGAGAGAGAGAGAGAGCTCAAATCCTTTCCAAAATCCCAGAATTAATTCAATGCCCAGAGAATCTCTGGATTTTGTAATGTAAATTAAAGGACCGGCATATAGAGGTACCCACTGAGTGGTGCTGGTACTTATCCATCTGTCCATCCATGTATTAATTCAATCAACAAAGATATACTAAAGCACATATGTGCCAACTCTGGGAATACAAATAAGAGGAAGACCGATCTCTACCCTCTACATGGGGACAGATGGGTAAACCAGTTAAGTGCACTAAGGATTATAAGGCCCACAAAGAGAAGAAGAGATGAGAATGAAGAAATAGAGAGCTGTGTGGGCACAAAGGAAGGAGGAAGAGTTGATTCTACTTGGGACAGTCAGAAAAAGCTTCATGGAAGAAGTAATCCTCCAAAGAAGGGTAGGCAGAAGATGTAGGGAAGCTAATGGGAACTCTTTGGGTTCTCACCCAGGACGGCAACAGTCATGATTCTATTGATTCTAAGTGACTGAGACCCAACCTGACCCAGCTTAGGAGAAAATGGGAAGGTGCTGGCTCAAGGACCTGAAGGGCAAGAGTGTGGCTGGAGATGCCTGGAGCCAGGGACACAGGCTAGTCAGACTCTCAGGTCTTCCTCTCTCTGTAGATCTGCTTCTCTCTCTCCTACCACAGCCCAGTTTTCCTCACAGAACAGAGACACGGCTGCTGCAACTATGGGCTCACATCTCCCAGCCTTTCTTCAAGAGAAAAAAGTTCTCTACCACCCAGGTCTAGTTACTGAAACTTTAGGGGAGTTTCTGATTGGTTTCTTGAGTCACGTACTGGGGACACGTCACTGTGGCCACGGCAGTGACTTCCATGATTAGCCCACCTTGGCCAGGGGCCTACCTTTTGACCAAACACTATGTACAGGCAAGCGGGATCATGTAAAAGTATGAATTCCCCATTTGGCCTATATAGGGTAGCTAAAACAGCTCCCCCAAAGAAAGGGGGTGCCATTCCAAGAAGGCCAGAGGAACACAAAATAAGAAATATCCACCATGCCAGGACTCCCCAAGGCCATTCCTAGTTCCCAACCACTGACAGAATCTCTTGTTCCGGGGTTCACATTACAGCAGCAAAGCTGAAGTTACAGCTGTTGCTGCCTGTGTCCCTGGCTCCAGCACTGGGCTCTGGCAAAGAGCAAAACTGCAGACAGAGAAGGAATGCTGAACTTCTGCCAGGGGTAAACACCCAGAATGCCCATGTTGTCAAGGCCACAGTCAAGGCCACTGACTGTTGCTGCCCCGAAGAGGATGGGCTAGAAGGCTGAAAGGCTGCAATGAACGCTCATGTTCACAGAGCAATTAAGAATCTTGTGGGGCTGGAGATGAAGGCGGGGCTGTGAAAGAGGGAGTGTTGGAGGGGATGGGACTTGGAATGGGCAGCAGAGTTCCAGTGGCAGATATTAACCCCCTGGTCCCATCATACTCAAGTAGAAGGGAGGCTTTCTCCACATCCCTTCTGGCACCATCTCTCACGATCTCTCATCCACCCTTCCCCACTTTATGGTTTCTCTTGCTCATTCATAACTACCCTTCCCACTACATATTTTCCTTATTTCCCTTTTTTATCTCTGTGTCCCCAACTAGATTGTAACCTCCACGAGGACAGGGATTTTTGCCTGTTGCTCACATCTGAGTTCCCTAAAACAGTGCCTGTCACATGATAGGTACTAAGGATATTGGAAAACTATTTGTTAAAGGACCGAATTCCCGAGAATTCAAAAGGGAGGTTGCCACCTATTGAGGAGAGAATTGTTTCCCCACTCCTTACTTTCTGTGGGTAGGAAGCTACCTGGCATCACATTCCTGGGCTCACCTGTCAATTCCTTCCTCCCCTGGGAAGGTGGAGTGATGTACTCAGGATGCGATGGAGGCAAAGAACAAAGCCTCAGTCATCCTCAGGAAGGGTCTGCCTGCAGGAAGCATGCCTTCTGCTTCACGCCTACCCATGCACGTTCTGTGGGGCAGGCTGGGCTCCAGCACTGCGGGGGCTGGGAGCAGAGGCACTTCCACCCTATTTCTGTAGATAGAGGTTCTAGTCCTGCAATCAGCTTTCTCAGTAGTAAAGGTGATGCTTTGATCCCACACTTGCCTAACTTGTCTGTCCTTTTTCTCTATTAGTTCAAAACTATTTATTGGTCCCTGTCGAGTTCTAGCACCACCTAAAAATGACATCATCAGTACAAATGATCTTGTTACAAAGTAGCATATGGCACCACCTGAATTATGCCCTGTCACAGGTCAGATTCCCTGGAAACAGACCTTAAGACTCTGAGATTTGCATGCAAGAGGTTTGGGGGGGACAGTTCTCAGCAGCAACTACCTGTGAGGGAGTGAGAGGAGAGGGACTGGCAGGGGGAGAGGTTGAACTGTGATGTGGTAGCAGCCGGCCAAGGCTGCTGGGCCTATTTCCCTCTTCCTCTCCTTGGCCAGTCACTGCATACAGACAGCCTGAGGCACAGGCATGCATGACCTTGGCCAAGGGCAACTCCCTGCGAAAGACTGGCTAGGAGTCATCAGCAGCACATTCTAGGCCCTTGAAGGGGGATCTGTGTGAGCACCACAGAATCCATCCACACACCATCCCCCTGTAGCAAATGAGCTATAATGCAGAGGAGGGAGCGAGGTTGGTAAGGGAATGTTTTGAGGTTAGGCCTGGAAAGGGGAGTGAGTGACAGCGAAGACAACACTCAAGTGACATCACATGCACTCAAATTCAAGTGGGTCAAGGGGAATGCTTGTTAAAGAGACTGGGGCTTACGAAGAGTAGAGAAGTCTGGAGTACCTTCTGTGCGGCATCATCCAAAGAGCAGTTGCTTTGTTCGTGGGGATAAGCAGCAGGAATTCATACTCTCACTTGCAATGCTCTCCAGGCTAGGATGGAAGCAGGGAACAATGGGTTCTGTTTTTCCAAATTTCTGGAAAAGTAAAAGAAATCTGCAGGTTTGTGAGTGACCCCAAGAGGTGATTCCAGGCTCCCATAACACCCTGGGCTTGCCTCGATTGCTCTCTGTATGCTCTGAGCTGATACAGACGAAAGATTTTAAAGGGACACATCTGATCCCCTCCTGTGTTTAAGCACTGGAACCCGTTGGCAGGATTGGTTGAAAAACGTCTGCACTTCTCTGCTCAGTAGGGAACCTGCGCCAGGTTTTCTCTCTCCAACTCACCTAGCTCTACGTAACCCCACCTCAGTTGTGCACACTAGGATGGGCTCAGCCTTCAAAAGAAATTAGAGTAGATCCAAGAAAAGTCAAGCCGGGGAAAATACAAGATTTAATGAAATCCACAATCTTTTTTTTTTAAAGATTTTATTTATTTATTTGAGAGAGAGAATGAGAGAGAGAGAGCATGAGAGGGGGAGGGTCAGAGGGAGAAGCAGACTCCCTGCCGAGCAGGGAGCCCGATGCGGGACTCGATCCCGGGACTCCAGGATCATGACCTGAGCCGAAGGCAGTCACTTAACCAACTGAGCCACCCAGGCGCCCGAAATTCACAATCTTGCCGAGGACTATCTTCTGTCTGATAATTGGGAGCTATTACATTAATTATTATAAGCTTTACACTGGAATGGCCAAGGCCATTCTGTGAGAAGTTCAAGGATTTTTATGCTTCTCAGTAGACTGTCAGTAGTGTTCCAGGAGCACACATAGGAAGGGGATCCAGTGATACAGCAGCGTATTTGTGGTTAAGCCTGGCCACTGTGATATGTCACAAAAGTTGTCCCGTGCACATTATACACAGATGACTTTGAGTGAAAAATAAAAGCTCTATTCAAACAAAAGAATGTTTAGGCTCAAATGAAATGAAAGGGAAATTACTAACCAAGAAGTGTACACTATTAAAACAATTAGGTGCATTAATTGAAAAAAAAAGTTTGAGTCCACAAGTAGTTCAACATAAAATAACTCTTGAAATCTACAAGGCAATTTCAATTTTAAATGGATATCTGAGATTTTTCTGCTCCATTAATCTAAATTTTTAAAACACAGTAAAAATCCCCAAGGAGGGGCGCCTGGGTGGCTCCATCGTTAAGCGTCTGCCTTCAGCTCAGGTCATGATCCCAGGGTCCTGGGATCGAGCCCTGCATCGGGCTCCCTGCTCAGCAGGAAGCCTGCTTCTCCCTCTCCCACTCCCTCTGCTTGTGTTCCCTCTCTCTCTGTGTCTCTCTCTGTCAAATAAATAAATAAAATCTTAAAAAAAAAAAATCCCCAAGGAAATATGAAATAGGATCAAAAATTATATCAGAGTTAAATTTGGCTCTTTAAAAAAATCAGTGTAGAATCATTAATCAATGACATTTAGAGTTTAAAATTTGACAATTCTTTATTGCCCTTTTAGAGTTTAAAATCTGACAATTCTTTATTGCCCTTTTGCCTTTTGTAATCTGATGTCTAGCCAATTTATGGTATGTATAGAATGTACTATAATACCAGAATAGCACATTCAAGTCTTAAGTAAGTATCTAATCCACTCACTCATATCCTCTAGCAGTGTTCAAATGTTCACGGAAGGGGCGCCTGTGTGGCTCAGTCATTAAGCGTCGGCCTTTGGCTCAGGTCATGATCCCTGGGTCCTGGGATTGAGCCCCGCATCAGGCTCCCTGCTCTGCGGGAGGCCTGCTTCTCCCTCTCCCATTCCCCCTGCTTGTGTTCCCTCTCTCGCTGTGTCTCTCTCTGTCAAATAAATAAATAAAATCTTTAAAGTAAAATAAAATAAAATAAAATAAATGTTCATGGAATTTCTAAGAAAAATAAATAAATAATCTCCTTTTTTTTAGAGAGAGTGAATGCATGTGCTCAGGAGTGGGGGGATGGGCAGAAGGAGAGGGAGAGACAGAATCTTAAGCAGACTCCATGTCAAACGCAGAGTCCCACATGGGTCTTGATCTCAGGGTCCTGGGATCTAGCCCTGCATCAGGCTCCCCATTGGGCGTGGAGTCTGCTTAAAATTCTTTCTCTCCTTCTCCCTCTCCCTCTGACCCTTCCCCAGCTCATGCTCTCTCTCTAAAAGAAATAAATCTTTTTTTTAAAAAAAGGGGGTACTTCAGATAAATAAAGATTAAGTTTTGTTTGAACAGCTGCAAACTCTAGTTAAATGATGTATCAAGAGTATTCAACAAAGTCTCGATGAAGATGTATAAATGCAATGATGAATTAGGGCTCCTGACTTCCATATCACTACTCAAAACAGTAAACTTTTCTTAAAGAGTAGAGTTTGAAGATTAAATTCAAAATATCACTCATTTGATTTTATAATTCCACTTCTGGTAATACTCTCTAAGAAACTAATTCTAAAAATAGAAAGTGCTCTGTGCACAAAGATTTGACCCAGCATTAG
This sequence comes from Neomonachus schauinslandi, assembly GCF_002201575.2. Lineage (NCBI taxonomy): Eukaryota > Metazoa > Chordata > Mammalia > Carnivora > Phocidae > Neomonachus > Neomonachus schauinslandi. The sequence continues at coordinate 134,729,256 of NC_058405.1, read as the reverse complement.
TTATAGTTGAAAGGTTTTTTTTTTAAAGATTTTATTTATTTATTTGAGAGAGAGAGAATGAGAGAGAGCAAGCACATGAGGGGGGGGAGCGTCAGAGGGAGAAGCAGACTCCCTGCCGAGCAGGGAGCCCGATGCGGGACTCGATCCAGGGACTCCAGGATCATGACCTGAGCCGAAGGCAGTCGCTTAACCAACTGAGCCACCCAGGCGCCCTATAGTTGAAGGTTTTAAAATAACTGAAATGTCCAATGATATTGGGAACATGATCTTGAGTATATCAGCTCAATGGAATTATATATGGCCCTTTTTGCATATCAGAATCACATAACTGGGACATACTCTGACCCAGTGTGAAGATCACTGCAACTGGATCATTTCTTCAGGGATGTCTAAAAATGTCAAAGACAGTACAGTGTATCTTTTCTATTTTGAGATAGCAAAAAGTGATCTTTTGATATCTATAACCACTTCTCTCTCCTGTAATTTATTCTCACATGTTAGTTCTGAAAGTATGATCAAATAAGTCTACACATTTAAAAGAATGCCTGGATATTTTGCCAAATGTCAATGTATTATAGAGTCGACTCTCTGGTTGACCAGAGTAAGGGGCATACAGCAGAAAATAGACCATAAATTCCCTGTTCTCAAATTGTTTATGCTCTTGTTAAGCTAGCACACTAGAAAAATTTTTGAAAACATCATTTAAGCCTACTTTAAAATATAGTATAAATGAAGTGCATAAACACTGAGAGGCTTTGGCATAAAGGGGCTAATCAAAGTCAGGTGGTGCTAATCAAGGCCAGCACACCGGAGCTAGGCACTGGTCAGGACCCACACAGAGCTTGCTGCAGTGTTTTTGCAAAGTTTTAAGGGGTATGAACAATGTACAGTCACTGATCCAGTCGGTGGCATATTTGGTCTCTTCATAATCTGCTTCCTATATAAGCTGTTACTGAATGGAAAACAAATGCAAACGCATCAAGTCTGTGAACAGATGGTGCTTCTGTATGACGAAGAAAAAATGAGGGTGAGAGGGACAGCAAGTTTAGAAAGGATGGCTCTCTCCCCTGCCCCCCACTGTCTGCTGGTTTCCTCCTAACTCTCCTCCTGTTAGCCCCAGCTCTCTCTTCAGCTCCTCCCACCTTTGTTAGGATGAAAGATGTTACAGGTTAGAGAGAGAGAAGATGATGCTTAATCCTAAATCCCCTTTATGCATTTTAGTTGAGCCCTTGTCTCCCAAAGTAAAATACAAAGGCTAAGGCAGCTGTAAAATGGCAGCAAGGCCATGCACAAAGAGCACAGGGCATATGGTGACCTTCCTTTTTCCGAGATGGGTTGAGCCTCCGTTGTCATGCTAGGGGGTTGTTCTTAAATATCATTTGGAGGCTATTGTTTGTCTGAGGCCCAGAAAAATGTGACCGTCTTGCTGAGCTGGAGGGAAAAAGAATCTAAAAAGGATTTATGGAAATGCCCGGAAATTTTGCCAAAATGTCAGTGTACTAATTGTCTGCTGAATTACATCTGAGGCAGCTCCATCTCTGTGTATGGGTTTGAAAGTGTATGTGTACTTTCTTATTGTCCTTTCGTTCTTTTTGCCTTGTTCTAGATCAAGGTTCTATAGTATTACAGTAAGAGTGTTGCTGTATGTGTTATAACGAAACATTACATTATACTGACAGGGACCACACTAATCAAATTTTCCAGAGTTGTTCTTATTTCTATGTGTCTATTTAGTACTCTCCTACTTGTCAGATCATATGTTTGTCCAGGTTTTTAATTCCAAATATAAATCACTACTGGTTCCTTGTTTATTATGAAACATGTACACAGGAGGCATGAATAAATATGGAAGGAAGGAAAGAAGATAATGAATGAATGAATGAATGAATGAATGAATGAAAGTGCTATGCTAGGAGGTGTCAGGATGCTTAGACTTTAGTTCTAACTTTACCACTAACTATTTGTGTGGCACCTGATCAATAAAAGTAACCTTCTAGGTCTTTGGTTTCTTCATCGAGAAAATGTCTGACATACCTCATTTATTTCTGAGATCCATCCAGACCCCAAAAACCTATATTCTAATAAAAGATGGCTTCATGCATCATTTTTAAGTCCTTTTTCTTGGTTCCTGGTCTGATGACTTAACTGTGACTCATCAGATTTACTGGTCCTCAACCAAACACAGGCAATGATATTTAAGTTTCTCTATCCTAAGGTAGGTGGCAAGCCCAGGACTGGTAATCACTAAAAGAACAACCTATCATGGGAGGAATATATGCAGAAACAAGATCATTTAGGCCTACTGTGTTTCTTTAAGGAGAAAATAGGTATAAGCTTTAGGGCAGAGGGGATATCAAAGAGTAGAGGCAAAAATTAAAGGAAACTTAGTCAAGAATTTTAATAGATGATTTAAGAATAATATACTAAGTGAGTCGAAAGACATAAAAGTGAAATATGAGCAATTTGGGGCTTGTGTGGGACTGTTCCATAATGAAGACAAGACATCTGAACTTATAGCCAAGGAAAGAATGCCTTGTAGTTAGCTGCATGCACTCAAAATGTGGTCCAAGTTATAAAAGAAGACATGAAGAGTATTTTTGAAAATCATTTTTATCCTAATATTTAATGCTGCTGGAAAGAATGTTGTAATCGAATGCAGTAGTTAAGTAAAAGCTCATAGAGATTTAAGAAATGCATTCTTTCAGAGTCCAGGGGCTCTAAAGGGCCTTCCAAGCTGGAGCAAGGTGAGAAATCCTAGGCAAAAGAGCTAGCAACTTCTCCCTCAACACCCCTTCCCCCCAGCAGGCTGAAGGAGGATTCCTGAGGAGGAGGAGGAGGAAAAGGAAAGGGGGGATGAACTCTATGTTTATGCATGTTTGGGGGTTCATCTCCCAGGGAGACCCAACAATACTAGTATACATGCACAGAATACCAACACTGAACAAGCAGTGTATGCTATTTGCTACATTAGCAATAGAATTAACTTTTTAGTTAACATTCCATTTTTATTCATTGCTTTTTATTGATCAAACAGGGACATAAAGGGTTTTTTTTTTTAGAATAGATAATTTTTTTAAAGAAAGAGAATGATGGGTGCCTGGGTGGCTCCATCGGTTAAGTGTCTGCCTTCAGCTCAGGTCATGATCCCAGAGTCCTGGGATTGAGTCCCACATTGGGCTCCCTGCTCTTTGGGAAGCCTGCTTTTCCCTCTGCCTCTTTCTCTCTGTCTCTCATGAATAAATAAATAAAATCTTTAAAAAAAAAAAAGAGAGAATGATGGACTGAGTGCTGGTGACACAAAGCTACCCGATCGGTCAGAGATGGCAAGGTGGAGGAGACATTGAAGCCACTTCAGAGACAGAAGGGAGTACAGGGAATCATCATGGTGAACACAGAAAGCATTCCCATCAAGAGCAGCACAGACAAGTCCACCACTACACAGCATGCCAAACTCATGCACAACTTCATATTGAAGGCCTGGAGTGCCATGCGTGAAATCAACCCCCAGAATGACCTCACCTTCCTTCAAATTAGCTCCAAGAAAAATGAAATTATGGTTGCACCAGATTAAGACTATTCCCTGATTGTGATTCAGAATGTAACTGAATCCACTCTCTTGGCTCCTTGCATCATTCCTTTATTTAATACCCCCAAGAATAATAGTGTTAATAGTGTCAACCAACTGGCAGGTGGACATCACCTTAGAGCCTATTTAGACCAATCCAGTGACCAAAGTCATCAAAGTCATCCCTCTGCTGGCCAATCACCCTTGAGTTCTTGGGAGGGACTTCTCACCTCTAGATTTTGGAGCAAGAGCTTTGAGCAGCCCACACCCTGCTTCCTTCTTACTTTCAATTCACTTTGTCATCCTTGGAAGCAGCTGTTTTTCTTTAACTAAAAATAACTGAAATGCTAAAAAAAAAAAATAATAATGAATTTAAAAAATAAAAGAGAATGAGAAAGAAGGGAGAAGGAAGGAAAGAGGGGAGGAAGGAGGAGGTGGGGGAAGAAGGGAAGAAAATGTGCTGCAACCCTTCTGTACCCCAAGTAAAAGGTCTTTGTGTTGTCCAAGTCTAGGCTCAGAGTATGGTTTCTTGCTAAACTCTTAGCCTATGGCCCTGGTCAGGAATATAAACTGCTGACCATCAGGATATAACTCTGAACTTGTCTCCAGTATCTACTGAAGTTCCCAGGGCAGCATCTAGGGATAAAAACAAAACAACTCAAGTTTTTGCATTGCCCAGAAGCAAGGAGAGGAAACAGTGAGAGGCTCTCCACTTCCCACTACCTGCCTCCTGTGAGCCCTCTCCTTGCTTAGGAACATTCAATTAAGAATGAAAATCTTTTTTAAAACATAGGCTATCCACATTAGACTTTGTATAATTTAACTAGCTCTGCCATTGATCTAAGTATCTATTCCATTTAAAATAATAACAAAAATATCTATCATATATTGAGAACTTACCACGTGCTAGGTAGTATTCTAAGCACTTTTCATATATTAACTTCTTTAGTCCTCACAACAACCCCATTGGGAAGTTACCAAATATGAATCCCATCTGCCAGATGAAAAAATTGAGGCAAATGAGGTAAAGTGGCTTGCTCAGGTCATGTGACCAGGATCAACTACCATCATTCTGGCTACAGTATCTGTTTTCTTAATCCTGATATAGTGTGATGTTAAAAGCTTTTTGTGGGAATTAAGCCCCCTTATTTTTGCTTATCTTCTTTCTTGTTAAACGATACATAGGGTTTTGCTTTTATTTCTTCAGTGAAATCTGGAATCAGAATCAGGTAATATACATATATACATATCTATCTATCTATGTGTATGTATGTATATTGAAACAGAGTAGTTCAAAGAAATTCAAGTCTGAGAAAGCTTTGGAAGCATACTTTGTTCATTTTAGAAGATTTTCAGCAAAAATGCCAGTGTTTTTAATCTCTACTCCCATATGTTTAAAATAAAAGGCTTTTATTAGAGCAAGTCATTGAACTAAGATGCAATTTTAAAAAGAAAAAGAAAGAAAAAAAAGGAAGAAAGGAAAGGAAAAAAAAAAGGACTCCTGAAAATGACCCAGAGCCATTGTCTTCCAAGAAAATGATAAATAGGACTACAAATATAAACAGTTTTAAAAATCTAAAAAATGTTTGTGTTTGGGTTTAGTTTGGATTTTTTTTTACATGTACCTCTAATCAACAAGGACGGTCATTGTTAACATTTTGGAGCATTTCCTCCAATAAGCATTAATATTTCTAACCACAACCATATTCTTACATCATTTAACTCTTAGATTATGAGTGGGTTGTTTTTTGGTTTGGGGTTTTTTTGTGGAGAATTTTTGTGCCTTAGAAATAGCCCTCATGGCCTTGGGGAAAGTAATGGTACTAACGTGTTAAAAGAAAGTACTCATGGCACCAAAAACAAAACAAAACAAAACAAAACAAAAAGAAGTTAGTTATGATTCAAATGCAAATCCACGTTTAATAGCATTTAGGTTTTACCATGTCTCATCCACAGAATGGACGTCTGGAGCACCAGAATAGTTTGCCAGGCGAACAGCTAGATTCTAGTTATTAAAACAAAGATCCAGTCAAATAAGAGTTTTGAGATCATGAAAATGAAGAAAAGAAATTAACAATCGGAAATGTCTACATTTTAAACTTTAACCCAATTTTTTGACCCTGTGGTCAAAGATATAGTTTCATTTGATCATTTCCTTTCTTGAGTTTCTTGAATGGATTTGGTACAATACAGCCACTACTAGAACATAGCTCAATGAGCTTATTTAAAACATATTAAGACGCTTGCTGAATTGGAAAAAAAAAAAAAAAGAGGCCCATACAATCCAAAATCTCCCTATGAAATGCCTAATGCATGAGGAGTTTATAGAAAGGATTGATAAATGTGTTCAAGGGCATCCACTTTTTCTTATCTGTCCCCCAATACAAATGGCATGATATTAGTCAATTGTGACCTTACATAGTTCAGGTGAATATATGTAACTTACAGTGGGGTTGTGATTTTGTGGGTGGTATGCTGTAACCCAGTGGTTTCTTAACCCTAGCTGCTTAGTAGGATCACTGGGTGCGTTTCTTAAAAATGCCGATGCCCTGGCCCCAGTCCAGACCAATTTCTTCAGAATCTCTAGGTGGAACAGGGGCAATGGTATATTTTTAACTCACAGAGAACACTACTCTGCATCGAGGCTTGAAGCAAAAAAAAATACACAGGCTTTGGAGGCAGCTAGTGCTGGCTTCAGAGACTGGCACTGCCCCTGACTGTACAAATTTGAATCTTGTTTCCTTGTCTGGAAAAAGAAGGGGATAATACCTACTTCCGAGGGCCACTGTGACTATTAGATAAGAAAATATGTGGAAAATGCTTGGTAAACAGTAGATACTATTAATGCCAAATTCCCCCCATATATCTTCAATTTGTTTAATACTCTAAAACAAATGTGATTTTGCTAAATTATTTCAAGAAAGTAGCTCAAATATCCAATGTCTTTTCATCCTGTCCCAAGGAATTGCCTTCTCGAAGCTGGAGGCCCTGGCTAAGGAGCTTGTCTGGTAGGATTGTGCAAGAACAAGCCAAATGTGAGTGTCACATTTTGGAGCAACAAGTCCATATCCAATAATACCGTCACATGCCTCCCCATGGGAGGAACAGAAAGGTCTTGCTGTTGTCTATATCTGATCAGATCTAACATGTAGACTCTTCTCCCTTTAGGAAATGCCTCAGAACAGCCCAGAGAATGCCTGCAAATGCTCCCTGTTCAATGACTTGCTGAATAATAACGGTTCCGGTATCCCCTTCCGGTGATACTGGGATGCAATGGGAATCTGACCCAATGGATTTTCTTTAAAATAAGATATACAATGTGGCATTAAGACCACAACAGATCTCATTTTAATAACCTTGAGAAGCCCCATGAGCTTTGTGATGAGGCACAGAGGAAGTAGATACCGTTGGGTAAGTCAGAGGTCATCCTTACATGTGGGCCTTGCAAGGGCAACAGCTGTGTTTTCTTGGCAGCCTGACCCCGGGGGAGGGGGGGCAGCGAGCCCTTTTCCTAGCAGGGCCCTTTTCCCATCTTCCATTCAAGTCTTAAACAGTAAGGCTTCCCGTTCCATTCAACATTCTGGAAAGGAACAGAAATTGTGTTGACTTCTGTGTTCACTTCAGAAAGAGAGAATTATTTATATTTTTATTATCATATTTCAATGACTTAAGTTAAACATGATCTTCTCTTCTTTAGTGCTCATTATCTTGCCATGAAGCAATATATGCATTTTGGGGTTCGAGTTTGCATTTTCACCAGTTAGAAAAAGCTCATAATGTAATTGTTGAGTCAAAGACAGGGAACTTGAGTACCAACAACCATGGCAACTACATCAAAAGAAGGCCACTGGATTCTACTTCAAATACGTCCACACTTCTCATCACATCTGTGGTGCATTGCAGGATTGAAGTCTGTAGCTTTTCAACATAATATGTGTCTAGATCAAACAATATTAAATAATCATTAAAATCTGCTTTGTCCTTGAAGAGCCTCACATTGTGCTATGTGTATTAATGGAACACTGGATGTTATATAAAATGTGAATTGCAACTGTCTTGTGTGGTAGACAGTTTACTAAAGTATTATCCAGAACACATGCTATCTGATTTACTAACTTATTATCCATTAAAAAAATCCCTGGGTAAATAAATGTGTAACTAAAAGAATTGTTACTCTGTATAATCAGATGAATAGATACAAACAGGGAAGATTGCTGTCATTATGTTGTATATTGTGCTAAACAGATGCACATGATTTTTTTCAGACAGTGTGCTATATCAAACTGCTTCCTTCCGTCGAGGCTTTGCTTTTATCAATAAGATGTTTCGTATTTCAAATCAATCGTTGTTCTCTGAGAAGTCCATTCCTCTCTTCCCTCTCCTGCCTTTCCACCATGCCCCAGATCTTTCAGTCAAGGGGCTTGGCACGGAAGACAAATGACTGGAAACGTCGAGTCTATAATGTGTTGTTAGCACTGACTCTGCCCTTACCCCAAGGAGCATATCAAACCACAGGGCACACCGGAAACTCAACTCAAATCACAGTGAGTGGAAACTGAGTCCTTGGAAGTTTGTCAGTTGCCCCAGATAACTACTCCAACAGTAACAGGCTAAACCACATTAACATCATTTGTGTTTTGGATTCTTCTGTAGATCACAATGGTGGAGCTATACTGATCTACCTATTCCTCATTCATTCTCCCATTGGCACACATATTTTAGGGAATTGGTAAGATTTCTAAAAGCAGGCTGTAGTCATGGGTAGAGACAATGGCCCTTTCCTTTCATTCACCCCCTCATTCCAACCCATCCACCCATCCCATCCACATAAAATTTCATAGGTACCTAGATCATCAGGTAGAATGATAGGAATGGAAATGAAAGGCCCTCAGAGACTTGCTAGCAGGGTCTCAATTATAACATGGAATAATAAATGAGATGCCCAAGCATGAGATGCTTTTGGAGCAGAGAGGATGGGCACCTGATCCAGACTGAGGCCCAACTACCGCACTCATCAGTGTTGGCATCGGAGAAGTAGGTAATCATTAAATTGAAAGAGGTGGGGATGTCAGGATGAATTGCAGAGTTAAGATCTGGCAAAATGGGTAAAAAGTGAAGGCACTTATTAAGATAAAACAATTAAGGAGGATATAGTATCTGCCTAGTCCTCAGCCCCTTCTATGGAAAACTGCCCTACCAAACACTCTTATTTTAAAACACCTTTATTCAGATATAGTTCACTTACCATACGATTCATCCACTTAAAGTGTACACTTCGATGTCTTTTAGCATGTTCATGGAATTTTGCAACCATCACCACAATTGATTTTAGAACATTTTCATGACCCCAAAGAAACACCACACTCCTTAGCCATCATCCTCCAATTTCCTGCCCCTACCCCCAGCCCTAGGCAACTACTAATCTCTGGTCTGTTTCTATAGATTTGCCTATTCTGGACATTTCACATAAGTGGCATCATGCAATATGCAATCCTTTACAACTGACTTTTTCACTGAACATAGGACATTTGGGTTGTAGAAACACACTGGGAGAAACACAGCCCCGAGGTCCCACCCTTGGCCAGAGCTGACTGGATTGGATCTGACCCAATGATAGACAATCCATATGCTGGTCAACAGCTAGCAAGGTGGCCTGGCAAGAAAAGATGTGCCTGGCAGTCAGATTCTCTCAAGTTTGAACTGCAAAAATACTGAGAGCATGATTCAGGGGGATCCAGTGGGAGCATTCAGTGGGAGCTAAAGCTGGCAGAATGCACAGAGACTCCATGAGCTGGAGTGAGGGGACAAGGCAAGCCAGGGTTATGCAGAAGCAGACACTATGGGCAAGATGAGGAAGAGGAAAGTTAACAGCGGCTATGAGGTTAAAAAAAAAAAGCCACACAGTCTGTAGAGTGGACCAGCCACGCAGTAACAAGTACAAAGTAGGGCAGAGTCCGGAGGATAGCTGAATAAGGTTAGCAATGGCAACCAGACTGAAAGCATGCTAAGTCCTACTGTTAATGTTCCAAGAGCTGCTCTGGGGTCCCCCTTTTCCTAATCCACTCTGGTTTCTCTTCCCCTGGGGCCTGGCTTTGTTTTTTGTTTTTTCAGCTTTAACAGGTTCTCTCACATATGTATCCTTACAATAAAACCATCGTTACTTGAAATGATTCAAATGAGCTTAAAATGAAAAGCAGCTAAGCGGGATGAGGGAATAATGAACTCAATACAGGATATGCTATGTATGAGGTGTGGGGCTCTAGGCTGAGGAGGTGTTGATATAAACGCGCCTGCAGGAAGGAGGTCGGTGCTGTGAAAGGGATTTGCGAGTTATCAGCATAGACAGAACCGTCAGATACAGGAAGATGAAGGTGAACCGAAAGCCCACCAAGGAGACTAAGAAAGGACAGCCAGAGCGATGGGCAAAGAACCAGGAAACAGTGGTTAGGGACAAAGCCACAACTCTGGTGTCACTGTGCTCCAACACAGATACCATCAGCCTCCGTAGTGTGGCTGCTTCATTTATTTCCTCCACCTGCTTAGGAAAGCAAACTGATTTCCTCACTCTCAGCTTTGATTTCCAATTAACTCAATGAACATTTACTGAGAACCAACTTATGCAAAGCACTATACTGCAGGGAATATCTACATGGTAGGGGGCGGCAGGGGGGTGGGGAGCATGATTAAGTCCCTAGGCTCAAGGGAAAGGGCAGAAAGACCTAGCGTTTGTTGTGAGCTCACCACGGGTCAGTCTGGCTGGCACCATGCTAGACACTTGTTTATCTTGTTTAAACGTCTCAACGACCAATGAAGAAACTGGATAATCACAAGCTAAAAGCAGACAAAACATGGCTAATCTTGCGAGCAGCATCCGTTAGTGACCGTGAAACCCTGCTCTAAGCTCCTCTATAGAACAGGGTATCAGCACATGCCTCTGGGGCTGTCAGGAGTATTACCTGAGTGCTACAGACTGAATGTTGGTGTCCCCCAAAATTCACCAGTTAAAACCTAACCCTCAGTGTGATGGTATGTGGAAGTGGGGCCTTTGGGAAGTGATTAGGAGCTCTCATGAAAGGGACTGTGCCCTTATTAGACACCCCAGAGGGCTCGCTTGCCCCTCCCACCAGGTGAGGACACAGAGAGGAGATGGCCATCTATGAACCAGGAAGCGGGCCCTCACCAGAAACCCAATCTGCTAATACCTTGATCTCAGACCTCCCAGCCTCCAGAACTGTGAGAAATAAATGTTTGCTGCTTAGAAACCACTTTGTCTCTGGTATTAGCGGCCCAAATTGATTAAGACAATGAGATAATACGCATGCGATTCCTCATACCTAGAAAGTACTGAATACAGGCTAGCTGTTACTGTCATTGTCACCATTGTCCACTTGCTTATGAGGGGCAGACCTACTCTTCGTCCCAGGTGTTCAGACTGAACACGCATCTACTACACCCCATTACAGGCTATGAGAATGAGGGATGGATCTGTCAAGAACCACGATACAAGGCAAAACATAGGCGGGGGGTGGGGGGAGGGCTCAGAAAAACCCGGTTCTGGCCCTGCTACCTCTTCCACACTCTGCCCAGGTCACCCGTCCTTGGCTTCCCCACCACTTCCCCCGACTTCACCTGGTGATTCAGCAGCTCAGCTGACACCGTGCACGAAAGCGTTTTGTTGACTGTAAAAACGTGTGAGGTTACAATTTGAGAGAACTGGGAAAGACCAGTCGAGTTAAGCTTTGTGAAGGACTTTTGGATATCCAAGATCAATTTTTCATGCAAGTACACGCTGGGGAGGGGTCCCACTGGGAACACTTACCAGCTCCCACCTTACGTAGGCAGTAACCCTGTAGCAGGGAACACCTAAGCTGGCCTCCAGGACGGGCAGAGGTAGAGGCTCCAGAGGCAGATATGAGGATGCCGGGAGGAGAGGTGTGAGAGGGACAGAGACACAAAACCACAGCCACATCACTCATTTCCCTGTGGGTCTCTCTGAAGGAGCCGAGACGCCACAGCCCCGCAAATCCTCTTCTGGGCCACCTGGGGTGTTGATGCCATCTGTGGCTATGGTGAACTGACTGAAACCCTCAAATTAGCCACAAACTAGTGAAACAGAAAAGGGAAAAGGCCACATCAGTGGAAGTTGCCTTTGCAGATGAATTGAGACCACCCAGAAAGGCACTTAATTCTGTGGAGTTTAACAAATCTTAATGCACAACATTATCAATAACAAATAGAAGCAACTCCAAATCAGACCCTCTAATTCTGAAAGAGAAACCAACTGAAACAGACGGTAGACATAACAGATAGTTATGAGCACATACTGCACACCAGATATCACTGGCTTATTAGTCTGAGGTGCAGAGAACTGTTGTCAGAGGGATTCCCCAGATTCTGTTGTGATTTGCTATGATTTGGTGAATTGTACTTATGGAGGCTCCACACGCAAGGAAAAGAGTGTTGGGATGCAGCCCCTGCTCTCGTGAAGCTTACTGCCTAGTTAGGGATTCATATGAATCCACAGCAACAAGGAAAATATAATGAGGGCTAAACTGTGTGCCCCCCCCCCCCCCCAACTAGAACAGTTTAGCATTTGGCAGATATTCTGTGAAAGCTGGAAATATCAGGGATGTGTCCAGAGAGGAGCCAGAATTTGAGTCGGAGCTTGGAAGAGAGGACTTCTCACTTAATGGGAATAAGCACCTGGCACATAGTAGGCGCTTTATCAATACTTGTTGGATTTGTTCAACACTGTTGAACAAGCACATGTGGGGGTGGGCAAGATGGATGTCCAGTAACTTCATACTGCAAAACTCCATTTCTCTTCTTTCTGATACACCTGGATCAACATCCCCAAGGGACAGCATTCAAGGTAATACCATTCCCACTCCCAAGTGAAGGAGAGGCAAGGGTTTGGGGAATGAGCAGAAAGGTCCTTTTAACACAGAGGACACAATCATGCTAACCATCGTCCCTTACAGCTACTTAGAAATAGACCTTCAGGTGTATGCCTTCCAACCTGCACCATTTCATTAATGTCGGTCCCTAACTACCACGGGCAGGTGCTCTGGATCATGCTCAGAGGAGCCTGCAAATCCTTGCAATTCATGGAATCCCTGTTAAAATTCTGGATAAATGTCCTCAAAAAAGTAAAATCCACTCATTACATAAATTAAAACACAACCCTTGCAGTCTTACACATGTACATGCAAAGAATGTACAATTGTTCTATGGAGTAAACAAAGCGGACAGATAGAAGGAGCCATAGGATTGGCATGGTTTATAAACCAAACACAAAGAAAGAGGAATATCCTCTTGCCGTATGATTTTGTCTGTTCATAAACAAAAGTCCACAACTTCCTTTCAACATAAATGTGCAATCAATTTCCATGTTCAGAAGCACAAGTTTTAGGAACTCTGAATGCCTTTGAAGATCTGGCATTCCCCTTCCAGCGGAGAGCTACACAGATTGTAAAACTGGAGGAATGGTCACTCTGCAGAAGAGAAAACTAAGGACCAGAGGGGCTAGGTGACTGGTCAAAAATAATAGCAACAGTTAGATTTAGAGCCAATCTGCAGAATACATGTTTCTTCACCCCTAGAATTTTGCTTTTTAATCCGTACTCAGCATTTTTCAAAGTGTGCTCCACAGAACACAAGGGCCTGGGGTGTAGGTACTCTCTGGAGAGGAAAAGGTATTTCATGGTCAGATAAATCATGGAAAGGCTGGATTCAAGCAAATTCAGTGGTTTTTTTTTTTTTTTTTATTCATTTGAACTATAGAATTCCTAGGACTTGTAAAAGTTTCCATGGGGGAGGGGGAAATGTTGCTCTGAGCCATACAGCTTCTCTGATATTTCATGGGCTGGAATGGTTTTTATACTATGTGTCTGAGTTTTGTGGGGCTTTCTTCCTCTCTCTGTAGAACCTTCTGCACCAAGTACAGAAGACATAAGAGGTGGAGTCTCTTGGCCCTGATACAGTTACAGCTTAAGGGTTTTGTTTCTCCTTCCTAGGAACCCAAAGTGAGAGCAGCAGGGACCCAGCAGTGACCCAGAGCTGATTGATGGCATGGAGAAATCTAGTTCATCCCAACCACAGGCAGCTTGCACAAGCTGGGATGGCTCCCCCCTGCTAAATGGATTTTCTACCTGTTGGATCAGACCCAAGTACCTGACAGAGAAACAGCTGTGCCTGGGGCAGAGGGAAGGAAAAAGAAGGAAGAAGAGGCTTTTTCTTTGCTGTCTTTGGAAGACTTTGGTCACCAGCTCCTAAAATGCCTCTCTTACTCTGCCAAGGAGTCAGCTCTGTTTCTATAAAGGTATTAACTATTTTCCTCATCCAGGGACCATGAGAAGGGAAACCTGTTTCTGGTTCAGTGACATTACCTGTGCATCTTGTTACTGACCTCTGTGACCGAAGTCACAGGAGTGCTGAACAACAGTACATGGAAAGGTCTAGACCCAGTAAATAGCTTTCCGTGACCACTGACAGGTTTCCAGAGTTAGAGCTCCCCCTGCTGGCAACCAAAGCACCCAGTAACCCTGCCTGGAATTGCTTGATTCCTGCACGAGTGTGAGAAGCCCTGATTGAGTCAGCTTTCAGCCACTTTATTCTCATATCGTGGCTTTTCCCAAGGACTTGAGCTGACATTGATGTTCGGCCATTTGTGAGTCTTAATTCCCCTTGGCGATTTCTCCTTTACCCAAAGATTGTCCAGTTTGCCTGGTCCATATAGAACTGGACTCCTCTAGGCTGCGGATTTAGGTTTGGGAAATTTCCCAAATTAGAGCCTGGAAGTCCTTGTAGGACAGGTTTCTAATTATAAAATTACATTTCTCAAATATCACATACTTTTCATTGCCCATCTAGATGGAAAAAAGGAGAAAGAGAGAAAGAAAAAGCCCTGCTTTTCTATCACGGGAACAAGACAGGTCTTAAAAACTGTTTCCTTTAATTGGGATCCAGTAGATGGGGGGTAGAAAAATACCTCAAAAAAGTTCCCCTTTGAGTGAGGTCTATAGCACAAACGTTGAGAATCTGGTTTCACTCTGCTCTGATTGCTAAGCCTTTCTTTGCCATGGGACCCTGTGGTTTCTGCTTAGTTGAATGCACAATAAACCTTCCCTCTTTTCTAACTTCATCTTTAGAGCCCAGATTTTCCAGAATCCTTGGTGGTTGAATAATTTCATGACCCATGATTTGGGGAATTCCTACTAGATAAAACTTTAATAGACACCATCCTATTTTAAATTGAGAACTTTGTGTATCTTTTTATTTTCCAAAAGGGAAGATGAGGGAAAGAAGGAAGGAATAGAACCAAGATACTCTGAAATGGATATCTAGCTTTATGGAGCAAGATAGAAGCAAGGTTTTCTGCTGGTTTTTTCCATCAGATGATGATCTACTGACACAGAATTTGGAGGCTCCTTAAGGCCTGAGAATCAGAGAGTATGTTTGCTGTGTTTCCTTCCTCTGAAGGTGAAATGTGTGCCCATTTGAGAGCTCCTTGAAAATAAGAAATGGAAAGACACCAAATGCAAAAACCTAAATAAAGGCATACCTCCTTCAACCCAATGAATAATTATTCAGATTTACAAAAATGAATAATAAGGGAGCAAATCTTCATTTTACAGAAGGATGCACCATGGGATTCCTTTACATTCCAAATTCCCCTGATGCATAAAACATATGATTAGATTTAGAAAAACTTGATTTACACTTTTTTTTTTTTTTTTAGGAAAACATCTTTGCAGAAAGATTAGGTATGATTAGATGCAAGAGCTCTTCTGTCTGGAGGGAAAACAAATGAGCTTAGCTAACAGGAGATGGTAGAGTTAATAACCAAAAACTCTTCATGCCATTTGGGAGAGTTGATTTCAATTTTGTAGAGTTTTAGGAATTTCTTAGGCAACTCCAAATGACGGCTCACAAGTATAGAAACAGAACTCCTCCAATGGACTGCCTTACATACTGGGTGGTGGTCAATCTGTTCTGAACTTAAGAGTTCTAGAAAAGTGTGAACATAGCAGCTGGGAAATGATGGAATCTGGCCCCTGGCCAGGCAAAGGGAATCTGCACACTGTCCTTGACAACTGACATACCCCCTCTCCTGAACTGCTGCCCCTCCACTGCCATGAGGCAAACACTGTTAGATGAGAGACAGACAGACCTGTGTGGCACTGAGACAGTATGGCGGAGGCTAAAAGAAGAAATCTGTTATTCCAAATTAATCAATTTGTTCCACAGAGGTCTAAGAAGACTCTCAGAGCTTGCAGAATAGAGCTGTTTTTTTCTAGTTGCGATTTCCATTCTTTCCACAGACACGTCTCCCTACAAAGTTCTGCCACATAAAGGCAAACAATATGGCCAAGTAGATGGTATGGAGGATGATCTCTCATCTAAATCCCCGAATGGTCAGAAATCCACTTCATTTTTAAATTTAGATTCAAATGGTGATTTGAATATGTAATTTGGTAATGGTAATCAGCCATTCTAACCTTAAAGGAAAAAACCCCAAACTGAGTTTACACACTGCCTTTTCTAATAAAGAAATACTATCCGGATCCATTCTGAAATGTCTAAAAATCTCTGTCACGTTGTGGCCTAATCCCTGATCTGCTTGTAGCTTTCTGATTTGAGAGGGAGCTACGGAAATCTGTATCTAGGTTCTCTCACCCTTCTTTCTCCCCACAGCAGCACTCTTTCTCTTCTCTCTCTTAGACTTAAAGCCACAATGCCGTTAAAAACCAACGCAGATGTCCACTTCTGTTCGCTTCCATCTCTCTTCACGCTACAGTATTTGTTTATGATTTTGCACCCGTCTGGTGATGCAGCACATTTACAGCTCATGAATATTTGATACTGAATTAAACCATTTGTCATTCTATTACATAAAGAACACAATTTAGTTCAGAGCGAACCATTTGAAAGAGAACTCATTATTATGATACCACGATTTTATTTTATTTTATTGGAGTGTTTTGATTGTCAAATAGACAATACATGTCTTTCTTTCTCTCTCTGTTTTAATTTTTTTTTTTGTCTAAAAGATGAAACCCTGCCTTTTACTTTGCAAACTACATTGCTTGTTTTCATTTAAATAAGGGAAAGTATTTTTCTAAAATATTAAATTGCTTAATTTGGGACAAATGGAATAATAATGTTTTGCAATGAGATAGTGCTTCAAAAATGAGAGAGGAAACATGTGCCCCCTCTAAAAAGGGGGGGCATGTTTGTATTTAATAACAATTCAGCTAAAAGACAGTTCAGAGAATCAGCAGCAGCTCAAGTGAGAATGTTTGTCAATGAAAAGTCCATAATTGTGTTCTGCGCACGTTGTTTTAATGATACGGACGCATTCAGGCATGCACGGACACATTATAAATGTTGGGTCATTATCAACATGACTGCTCCAACAGAATCACTGGCTTGTGCATCCGACCAGGGCACCTACTGTGAACAATGATGAAAATAACCTGGGGTTTCGCTGGGTGAGCTGGACAAGGCAATGGGTTCTTGCCCTCCCCATCCTACTTTGTGGTGGCTTCTTCAAGGGGTTTCCAGAGCTGAACTAGGTGCAGGAATGAAAGAGTGCCTCAGGAGGGCCTGACCCTGTGTGTCCTGTACCCTACTACCCTCCTGACAGTGACACTGGGTAGCCTGTTCTACAGCCTCATCATTGATGAGGGGACATCCCTGGCAGTGAGTGAATAGAGATGCTCAGAGAGAAAGATCTGTAAACACACAGGGATGGGAAATAGTTCACAAAAGTGGTAAAGCATGTGTGTTCTTCAGTATGGTCATCGATTTCATTTAACGTAGCTATTTTCTTGCTTGATTTTTCTTTTCCCTTTAATTTGACAAAAGCAAAGCAGGAAATGGCTTTACAGCTTAAAAAAAAAAAAAGCCAATAAAACAAATCAACCTACATAAGCCACTCTGAAATCATAAAGATTTTTCCTTTATTTTCAATAATTTATAAGACATGGGCACGTAGGAAATTGTGTTTAAGGTAGAGAACCAGGTCTCAATATGCCATATCAGTGTAACTTCCCCAAATATTTTCATTTCTTCATTTTCCTCCCTGTAAGACTTTCTTTTCCAAGAGCCAAACTGTTTTATAAAAGTCCAGGGTGGGGCGCCTGGGTGGCTCAGTTGGTTAAGCGACTGCCTTCGGCTCAGGTCATGATCCCGGAGTCCCTGGATCGAGTCCCTGGATCGAGCCCCGCATCGGGCTCCCTGCTTGGCGGGGAGTCTGCTGCTCCCTCTGACCCTCCCCCCTCTCATGTGCGCTCTCTCTCATTCTCTCTCTCTCAAATAAATAAATAAATAAATCTTTAAAAAAAAAAGTCGAGGGTGATATTGAGCATGCTCAGCATTTGCTGATTCTCATTCTAATATTGAACATGGCTTTTTTTTTTTTATTCAAATGCCTCATTTGGTATATAATTTAAATGAAACCATCTTCATACATAACTAGGACAAACAGACCCCTGCATTCTAATTTACTGTATAAAACACCAAAAACATTTAGAATTCCTCTGTTTTCTCTTACATTTGATGATTCTCCTACATAGCATTCTTTAAAAACTACCAGAAGCACATGACCTATCTCTGACATTACTCCCAGAATAGCAGATAGCTCTCTGTAACTTTCCAGAATAGAAAACAATACTGGTCAAATTCTGCTTTGCCTTCAATAATCTATTTTATCTCAACAGGTACTGTTCATATGTTCGTGATTATTTTCCTCATGATTAACATTATATGGTAATCTCCTGTGTGCATCTAAATTGATCAGATATAACAACACCGAGATCATTACAATTTGCCTTTTTATATTAGTTGCCCCTTATTGTCCAAAAGGTAGCTTTTATATTTTAAAGATTAATAGCAACAAAAGCTGCTGTCATGGAGTTGGTTAAAATGAAGTGCTCTGTGTTTGTGTGTGTTGGTTGCTCTGTTGGTTTTGCTAATTTGAGGACCCAGTGTCCTCAGCTATAAAATGAGAAAGTTGAACACAATTACATGATTTCTAGCTTTCTTACAATTCTGCTGCAATCGGAAGGTTGGTTTACAAAACAAAGTTTGGCTTACTCAGGTAAAATAATTTAGGCTAACACCTCTGTGTGGCCTCATCAGCCACCTGGTGTCACTGTCAGATCACCTGGTGGGTGTTGCTGCCCTCAGGAAATGTGGGGAGGACTCTGAGGTTTGACGTCGTTGTCTGGGTTTGGTTGTTGCCATTTTTGTTTTGTTTTTCACTCAAGTAATTTGATTTCTTTACTTGGCCTTCTTATTGTTCTCTCTCCTTTCCAGTATCCCTGATGCCTTTTTGTAGCCTGCTTCTTTGCCTCCTTTCTTTTTCCTATTCTTGGAAGCGTTTCCTTCTCGGACTTTCTGCTTATTCACCATTTCCCTCAACTACTTGTTTCTAAATCAGTTTAGTTGTAGGCCCTCCTGAAAACTTGCTGGTTTGCCTCAGTACTCAAGGGGTTAGAGGGTCACGTTACCTGTCACGGAGTCAGGAGCCTGCCCAGGGTAGAAAAGGTAGAGTTGGGTTTTATTTACAGAATATGGTTTTTCATGGTCATGAAGACGAAGTTCAAGAGAAGACAAAGCGGTATCATTGTGAGGTGGGTTCTCTAGGGGCTCAGACAGGTCCAAGAAGCTTTCAAAAGATAAAGACTGGCCCCAGGGAAAAGGAGTCCATTTCTCACCCAGAGGTCACCTAAATGTGGGAAGACCCAGACCTGTGTCTGGCCTCCTCTGTGAGCAGAGTGATGGCTTCCCAATGTCTTTGAAGGCACCAAATTAGTGACTGGCACAAACGCATCATGTCATTCCCCCCCACCCCCCTGCCCCGACCAGCAAAGACACACTGATGGAGCTCAACTGTATACTGTAGCCCTCCCATCACTGTGAGTAGAAGGCTCTCCGCAGCCTCCCATCCAGTTGTCTTTAACAGAACAGCTTTAAATGGAATGTAAACCACCCAGGGATTAAAGATTAATCACACCGAGATTAAACTGCTTTAAGTCTCAGGAGAAAGTATGGCATTTCAAAAATAAAGTGAACTACGTCATTAAATAGGATGTAATAGTAGAGGCCAGCACCCACAGAGCAGGAAGAAACAGTTTCTAAGAAATGAGAAAACCACTCTTCGCCATTGTCATTATTGGTATTTGATAGTGAGCATGTTTTCTACCAACAGAACGTCATCACCCACCTACTCGGTGCTTATATGACTGACAGTACACAAAGTTCAGAAGACTTTCTTCTTCACACAGCTAGTACCTGGCCTTTCAGCTGCATTTTTAAGAACCTGTCTTGATTCACTGGTAGCCTCCATCTTAAGCTCCAAAAGCAAAAGTTAGTTTGTGCAAATGGGAAGGAGCGGCAGAGATCCTTGGATCCCTGGGGCCTAGAATAAGAGGCCAAGGCTCCGTCAGAATCCTGTCTTGAGATCCATGCTAAACAAAGCACTCTAGAGCCCTCAGCTCCTCTGCATCAGCCAAGTTCAGCAAGCATTTCTTTTATATATATATATATATTTTTTATTCTTATGTTAATCCCCATACATTACATCATTAGTTTTAGATGAAGTGTTCCATGATTCATTGTTTGTGCATAACACCCAGTGCTCCATGCAGAATGTGCCCTCCTCAATACCCACCACCAGGCTAACCCATCCTCCCACCCCCCTCCCCTCTAGAACCCTGTTTGTTTTTCAGAGTCCATCGTCTCTCATGGTTCGTCTCCCCCTCCGATTTCCCCCCCTTCATTCTTCCCCTCCCGCTACCTTCTTCTTCTTTTTTTTTCTTAACATATATTGCATTATTTGTTTCAGAGGTACAGATCTGAGATTCAACAGTCTTGCACAATTCACAGCACTTACCAGAGCACATACCCTCCCCAGTGTCTATCACCCAGTCACCCCATCCTTCCCACCCCACCCCCCACTCCAGCAACCCTCAGTTTGTTTCCTGCGATTAAGAATTCCTCATATCAGTGAGGTCATATGATACATGTCTTTCTCTGTTTGACTTATTTCACTCAACATAATACCCTCCAGTTCCATCCATGTCGTTGCAAATGGCAAGATCTCATTCCTTTTGATGGCTGCATAATATTCCATTGTATATATATACCACATCTTCTTTATCCATTCATCTGTCGATGGACATCTTGGCTCTTTCCACAGTTTGGCTATTGTGGACATTCAGCAAGCATTTCTTGAGGACCCACTTCAAGCCCAGACTCTGAAGACACTGAGTAGAAACAGCCTGACCCAAGGGTGGGTTCCTACAGCAGGCAGTTGAGATTGGGAATCACCTATGCCCCGGCTGGAGGAGCCCTGTCACCTGCTAGACATGGCCCAGTTTGCCAAGGGCTGGAGAACTTCTAGCAGCCCTGTGGCGGCTGGGAATGCTGTGAAAACGCAGGGTCAGCAAGCAGGAAAACAGGTGCTCCAGGTGCCGTGTGGACTTGAGCCGTTTGTCAAAGCATTCTCACCTCCAAATGCAACCTGTTCACCACAATCTACTCCCACACGTTCTGGAAGCGAGCCTGCCAAGATGACCTGAAAATGTTGGAAACTGGTGCCATCCCTACAATTAATGAGGGTAACGGAGGCCGCAGGTGTGGGAAAAGCCTCTCTAGGGGTCAATTTCCTATTTGGATACACTCAAGTTCATCCAGTTTGTTTCAGAATCATAATAAACGCCTTCTTTGAATCCAATATACAAATTCCTGCTCCCGGGGCTGTGCCAGCCTCACACCCCACTCTGGGTTTCTCAGGAGGGGTAGGTTTACACTGGTACACAGTGTCCTCTTGTGCAAGCTATCAGTGGTCATAATAAAGCACCTCGGGGGGAAGACTGCATGGGGGGAAGGCGTGGAGTATTTAAGACTTCTCTTGAAGCCGTGGGCACCATTGGTGAGAGAAGTAGGCTGTCTTCTGAGATATCCCGAGGCTCTCTTGAGGTTCAGATCCGCTCGCCTTCTTAAAATAAACAAGCCTCATCAATTGTGTGAGCTGAGGTTTTCTTTGCTCTTCACCATTTAGCTACCTTAAGTGTTTTTATGGCAACCTCCCTCCCCACCCCACCCCACCATTTATCACGTCATCTTATCACAGTCTCTTTTGGAGACGCAAATAGCACACTAATGTTTCCTTTTGTTAGGGTGAGTTGTCAATCTCTTCAGAAATGGAACAACTACAGACAGCTCTTTCTTTTGATCATCTTTCTGACACTTGCCTGAGCCAGGCTGATCCATCACAGAGAGCCTGGCTCAGAGCAGAGAGGCACATGCCGACAGTCAATCAGTATGGATGTCACTTTGTGTCCATCAAGAAAATATGTGATGTGAACTATCGTGTATTTTATTCTAGTAAATAGCCTTCCTTCTTCCTAAATCTTGTCTGTTTTTCCTGGGCTGACAATATAAACACAACACCCAGAACTCTGCCATTTTAACACCCAAGTCTGAAACCTGACCTCTGCGTGCAGCTTTCAGCTGGCTTACTGATGACGAAGGAAGGGGGATACAAACATGGAGACTTGAAATGCCATGCATTTGGCTTAAGAGCGCCTAGAGTTAGAAATGTTTGGGTTTGGTGTGAAATTGCTACAAAGTTACATCACCCACCACATACACCTTCCAGACAACTGGCAATCCTCTCATAGACAAGAGTCACTGCGTTCCAGGTGGAGAACAATCCAAAGACTTTGGAGAATTATAGGGGAAAACTATGTGGAGTGTGGAGCCAGAAAAATATAATGTGGTCAATTCTCCAAATGAGTCTGTATACATCAGCCTAGTTCAAGCCCCAAACTTTCTCTTGGAACCTTTTCTTCCCATCTGATGGATGGGAAGAAAGGGAAAGACATGTGGGAGGAAGAAGTTGGGGAGGCTGGGATGGAGAAGGGAAGAAGAGATTTTGTATTTACATTTTTGTACTGGGTAAGCAGGCTAGGCACTGGCTGTGGATTGCCCCATTCCTTTCTTTCTAGGAATAGAAATGGATTAAAAAAAACACACACACTAACCACCTATTGTGACTATCCCTGAGCCTGGCTAAGATCTGTGGCTAGAATTATTAACTGGCCATGTGAGACATTTAGAATAAATAGATAGGTTTTAAAGAGAAAAATCTGTAGAAAACCTAGATGCCCATTGATAGAAAATGATTAAACAATTACAGGGATTCATACTATGGAATCTTCCGATGCCATTCAAGAATGAGGTAGATCTTGGTTCTCTGCTATAGGGGTGGAAACATTTTCCCTTCTTGCCTTCTAGGTTCTTTAGCTGGTCTAATAACTAAATTGACCTAAGACAGATTAACAGGAGAAGAATTTAATTTTGTACATACAGGAGCCCCAAAGAGAGGAGACTCAAGGACAAGTCAGGCCGTTGAGCCTTACGTGCCATCCTGAGCTAAGGAATGAGCCAGGGGCCTGGGGCTTCAAAGGGGAGGAAGGCAATTCACAGGAAGATAAGAAGAGCAGATGTTTGATAATTAGAAGCTTGCCCTGCCATGCAGATAGGTCTTTCAGATAAAAAGTTACCTCTCATAATAGCTCTCTTTCTGGGCTAGACCCCCTATCTAAATTCTTTTAGGCAGTCACAGGAGGGGTAAAAGTTGTTCCTGAGTCTCCTGGGTCTCAGTGGTATTTAGGCTCAATATAATCCATATACCAAAGTGGCATATTTTGGGGTGACATATTCTGCTCCCCTTCACTGCCACAGAGCAGTATCCAATTTGGTGTGGAGTGAAAACAGCTTTCTGCTTTATGATATGTATAGTGCAATCCCGTATTTGATTTCAAAAGCATGATACAAACACCAACTCTTAATAATGATTAACCCTCAGGTAATGAGACCATGAAAGAACAAATTTTATTTTTTTACTTTTCAGATGTTTGAATTTTTTAAGACAAGTATTTATTTGCTTGGCTATTTCTTTTAAGCCAGTAAGAAAATTTTACTTTCTTTCATTCATACATAATCTTCTGAGACAGGAAGGGTTTTAGAGAGAAAATTCATGTGCTTTTGTTGCTTTGGAGAAGAGGGTCTGTCTGTCTGTCTGTCTATCTACCTACCTACCTACCTACCTATACCTCTGGGCCAAAAAAAAAAAAAAAAAAATCCATGTTTTAAAAACTTCCAGGCAGTCTTTGCTCTCCTTGGCTGAGAAAATCAAGATTTTGCTGCGCTCAATCTCTTCTCTGCCAATGCAAGTGAATTGAATTGAATTTGTTTAAATGGAAGAGAAACTGGTTATTCTAGGCCTCCCACAAAGATCTAGGGATTCCACGACAAAGAAATAACAATCCCTGTGGCTTCTAGACTAAAAAGAATTCTGTAGAGTCAATATAAACAAACATCCTAATAAAAACCCCTTTTACTTTAAACACATATCTCTGAGAATTATTTTTACTTGTCTTTTTGACTGAAAATGAAAGACGTCTTTAAAAAATAAAAATTTTTAAATGAACCCCTGATTTGAAAATTCGGCAAATGTGCCAACCCGCAGGACTGGAGTTTTGTATGAGAGACTCTAAGTCCTAATAAAAAGCAAGGAGTATTATACCAAAAGCTGGGGGGGGGGGGGGGCAGGGTTTGAGAAACAAGGGCAGTGATATTCATGGATTAGAGTAGAAAAAAAAGTGCACTGTGTGTATCCATGGAGGTGCTCTCCAGTCAAGTGGAAGGGGTGACATTACAACAATTTGACTGCATCAGAGGACTTGAGCCAGATACTTTATTTTTTTGCTCCTGTGCACTGAAAGACTAGAATGATCTGTGAAGAAAGGAAATGCAACCTGATGAGAATTTTTAAATGACTTCTAAAACCTCCTGACATGGTGTGTGGACCCAAACACACTTTCTGTCTCCTGCTCCAAGACTGGCCTGGCTTGGGGCTGCTGCGTAACAGAAGCACAGAATGCACACTCGCGCATGCATGCACACACGGTCCTCCTGGCTGTGCTATGACTGCATGCTAGAAAGAACAAAAGAGATGGACAATACAAAAATGTGGAAGTATTTAAGAATATTCAAACTTAATAACAGAAAAAGAGGATTACAAAGCCTTTGGAATAAGTTTGACCATAGATGCTGCCCTAATGGCAATTTGTAAATATAATCACAAGAGAACAATGCTGTGTCTATCCATAGGGAAGTAGTTTACAAATTATGGTACATCTAATAATGGGATGCAGCCATTACAAATGATGTTTTATGTTTACTGACATAGAACGACATATAAAGCAGTAATTATATAAATGACATATCTGTAATAATGTAAACGTGAGATTTTATTGATATTTTAAGGTAATATATATTTTACCAAATACTATATAATTAAAATGTACATTTTATTATACTACATAAAGTGAGAAGATCTGACTGCAATATTCCATAAAGAATTTGATCTATTTTTGTAAAAATGTCTGATATACGTAAAACAAGGTGTCAATGGTATAATACAGAGAGAACAGAGTATAAAGATGTGATAGGTTTATTACACATGTTGGAGGAGAGACCACGGCGACGGTACTGACTAGGAGAGGGCACAATAGAGTTTGCTATAGCACAAGAAATGTTTTAATCTAGATGGTGGTGACATGGATGTACACTATCTTTAAAGATCTTTTAAATATTGAGATGTGTACTTATGATTTGTGCACTTTTCTACATGTATTTTATATGTCAATGAAAAAAAAACATAGGACCAAGATATTAATGGTACTATCTTGGGAAAATAGGGTTGATTTTTATTTTTCATAGTCTATCTTTCTCTATTAGATTTTTTACAAGAGCCACCTATTTCTTTTATATTCTGAAAAAAATAATAAAAAAAGCAGTTACTTAGAAAACAAATAAAGTCATAGAGACCAGGATTGCAGTGATTTTTCAGAATCATGATAGAGTGTCCCACGGGCCGACTCATTTCTGGATTGGCAGTAGATGTAGATTATCCATATCATTTTTTCTATACATTGTAAAAATTTTCCCCAATCTCAACTAAATCAACAGTTTTCACTTCATGGTTAAAAGGTATAAGTAACATGGAGACCTAATCCTCCTGCCTCATTAGGAAAATATCCAACCAAAAGAGGTCATCAACCAGAGCAGTGTCCAGCCCCAGAGGGAAGTGAATGAGAGAGGAGATGAAGGAAACCCTGTCTCGGATTCCTGCAGCTCTGGCCTACAAGTTGAAGGGCTCCGTTGAGGTGTGTTGCTGTGTACGTGCCAGGTTATGTTTATTTCATGTTCTGAATGATTCCTTTTTAACCTACCAAGTATTTATAGCCCATAGAAACTCAGAGATGAAAGTTTTTCCAATGTGCAAAAGCCACAAATGACAAAATCTTGTTAGAGTGGCCGAAGCCAGGAGGGCTCTCAAGCCTGTGTGTGCGTCTGTCTGTCTGAAGCCCCGTTCATTACGACTGAGCTTTTCTGGGCTGGTCCTCAGCAGAGAATGGGTGACCCTAGGAAACCATTGCGACCACTGTGTTATGAGCTGAAGGAGAGCCATTGAACACAACAAAAAGAATGCTTCAAGGACGCATTGCAACACAATCAGAACCATGCCACGGGCTCTGATGGCTAGGAGGTGACAGCAGGAGTGACACAATTAGGGACAGGAGTGGTTCAATTTAGGGGGAAAAAACCAACAGAAGTATGCTGTTTGTGGGACAAAGAGGCTGAGTTCTAAAGTACCCCCAATAAGCAGCTTCCACAAAAAGCTGACCATGTGCACGTGGCAGGCTCTGCAGACGGCTCTTTCAGCCACACTCAGACCTGGCACTCTAAAAAGAGTCAGGGGCAGCGGGCTTGCAGGCAAGGGAGCGTGTAGCCGCGTGAGAATATACGTGTGCCCTTGCCTACCACAGACAGTCCAGGCCAAACAAAGGCGTGCCTGGCAGGACTGGTGAGTCTCCAGCCTGTTTCTGCTCTTCTCCTGCTTCTTCCCCATTCTCCCCTCCCCAGAACTCCCCGCTTTACACATTCTGAAGTGATAAGCCAGTATAGAATCCCCACATCTCATTTGTTCAGCCATTTTGGTTACAAAGCTCAGTCAACTCATCAGTGAATGCTTTGCCTCCAGACAAAAATTTACAGCAAATAAGAGCTTTATAATCTTCTGGAAGTACAGGCTGGAAAAAGCTATGTCTCACCCAGAAGGAATACTAATGAAGTACATTATGCCCTCAACAACGACTAATATGAAGAATAACGAGGGGAAGATATCAATGAAGAAGACAAGTGGAATAAAATATGCATTTAACCAAGCCAATTCCCTGGAATACCAGCCCTAGATTAGTCCTTTATAAATATGTTCACAACTTGCCCATGAAAATTATCTCAGCCATGCTTTGATATGCTGTTAACAGTAGGACCGCCAAGGACACTCTTTGGCACTTCATCCTTACCATGTAACTCTTGAGTATGGGGAAATGGAGTGGGGAAATGGAGTTCATGGGTGTCAAAAAACCAACTGTACATACTCTGAACACTGATATCTTTGACTTCTAGAAGGGTTCAGGGTATAAATTTTTAACTTTAGCAATTCTTAAAGGAAAATTTTCTTCTTCAAATCCGAACACAGCTCACCATAACATTAGTGAAAGGAATCTATATGCATCTTCTTTTTTTTTTAAAGATTTTATTTATTTATTTGACACAGAGAGAGATAGCGACAGCAGGAATACAAGCAGGGGGAGTGGGAGAGGGAGAAGCAGGCTTCCCCCTGAGCAGGGAGCCCGATGCCGGGCTCGATCCCAGGACCCTGGGATCATGACCTGAGCCGAAGGCAGCCGCTTAACAACTGAGCCACCCAGGCGCCCCTCTACATGCATCTTTTGGGAAAGATAAGCCCTGTAAATCGTATCAGTTTTGGGGAACATTCAATAGCAGGAGGCACAAGACTCGTCTGCCTTGGAAAAAAAGAACAGACTTCGAATTGACCACTTTGTAGGCACTTCAAGAACAGTGTACTGGATTCAGGGATTTTGAGTATGGTTGTATAGTTTATATACTGAACAAATCCAGGGGGTACTGCTCAAATAAACTATGATGTACGAGCTGACCTACTATATGTGAAGGTGCTGCTTAACACCAACAAAGTAAACGAATGTTTAGTTTGGGATACTGTTCTCCTGAATCAACGTTAAGTACTTGCTCTTCTGTTCTCTTGGGCATCCTGATTTGGGTATAATGGCGGTGGCATACTTGCACATGCCTTTACCTTTGTCTATCCAACCCCTGCCCCCAAAGTCCATCTAGCACAGGACAGGTAGTTGGGTGTCTTCACGCTGCCACATAGCAATAGATTGCAAGACTGGTTGTTTCCATGCACCAAATTTCTACTACGTGCTGAGGCCTTCACAGATTGTGACTTAGTCCCTCACAACTAAGAGAGGTTGACTGGCCCCCAATGAAACTCAAGTCTCTCTGGCCCCAGAGGTCAGCGCTTCTTTCCAGTTCCTCTGACCTTCCACCAGTTACCGTGGGTACCAAGCACTCTTCAGCCCAGGAATGCCATTTCCTGTGCCTCCAAAACCCTCCGCCCCCACCTTTCCCATCCTAACCCTTCCTGCTCCTCCCCCCGAGTTCTCAGCTTCCGCATCACTTCCTCAAAATAAGTTAGGCCTCCCCAGCGCTTCCTCCACATGGACGGTGGGTATTCATTTGTACTTGTACTTGTTCAACACTTACCCTCCTACCCTGCGAGCCTGCCAGGCAGGCCTGTGCCTGTGACCCACACCATTGGGTGCCTGGTGCCTGTCACATGGTAGGGCTTATTAACACTTGATGGATGGATGGATGAATGAATGAATGAATGACTGAATAAATGGCCAAGCAGGGCAGGGCAGATACTAAAGTAACACTCCTCTCCAAATTGCTTCTAGTTCAGCCACAGGTGATTTTAATTGTGGAGAAAACTCACAAATTGACATATACTCCTTCCTTCGAAAACCGTTTCCTGAGTTCCTATCAGGTGCCTCTATCAGCCTCCCTGAGGAGCCCCCCACTCCCTTCTGCTCTGCTTCTCCCAGCACAGCCCTTGGCTTGCCCCTGCCACTGCCCCTCCCTCTTCACAGAGGGCTTCCTGACCTGCCCTGGACGATGACATCCCGCAAGGTAGCCAGCTGTCTTTCCCAGATTCTCTGGTAAAATGCGAGGCTTTCACCGTTCTTAAGTTAATGTGACTCAGTCCCACCACTAAGTACAATATTACTCATGAGTTCCGTGTACAATGATCATATTATAGTGATATAATACACTGTGACAATCTTGATACTTTAGTCTGACAAGCCAACAAACCTGACAATCTCGTTTTAAGGCATCTGCAATTTAAAGAAAAAAATGTACACTCTAATGTCATTGCACCCTCCCCACGAGAGGAGGGGCTGAACCCGCCTGGAGTACGACATTCTGAGATGCTGTCAGAATTCTTAAAGTTAAACAAAAATCCTTTTGGCGTTACAAGTAAGAAGACAATAGCAGCCGCTACCTGAATAGATAGCTGTCACTCCAGACGACAGCCTGCCTGCTATTCAGAGACGGTGCTTTTGAGGGGGACGCTACGCTGAGGCTTCGGTGGGCGTTTCTGCTGGTCTCCAGACTCCAGCTGCTGGTGGGTGGGAGGCCCTCACCTGGTGTGGCTGGTCCCTCACGGGCAGGCCATGGTTCTGTGTCTAGCGAACAAAGGCTACTGTTGTGAACTGACACGGCAGCCCTGTTATGGGGTAAGGCTGGTATCCACTGTCTATTATTAATCCAGAAAACTATAGTACCAAGCTATGTTGAACCATACCTTGTCAAGATTTAATGTTCCCATTTAACTGTTACAGTATTTTTTTAAAACCGTGCCTGCCCTCAGATCAATGTACTTTTTTTTTTTTTTTGGCTTTTTTACATATAGGCTCTCAATCAAATTAATTACTCACATCCCTTAAAAACACACACACACAACTTAGCTCCATGCTATAAATAGAAGAGCAAAGATTCTAGCTAGTTCTGAGACTTCCGAGGAGGAAGAAACCCCCAGGAGCTTGTAAAAACCATCAACTGTGCTTGCATTAGAGCAGGCACCCGCTCAGCGGCTGGTTTTGACAACGCTGAGCCGGACCTGCACCTCCGCGGTCAGAGTCAAGCCCTCAGACTTGAAGGGCGGCGTTTGTCTGGAATCATTTCCCAGCCTTAATAAGAAGCTCTGTCCTTCCCAGGCATAAGATTAGTGCTCCTCTGTGACCCCAGCATGCCAGCAACTCCAAGTCGCTGAGATGATGCTCACCTTTGGGGAAAAGAATGCTCTAATCTTGATCCTGTTCGAAGCCACAAGAACCCCCCTCCCGGGTTGCGTGTCCTAGGTCTTTTTTCTTGTTTGCTTTTGTGGTCTGGGTACACTGATCCTTTCCTGCCTGGGTGAGAGAGCAGTGCTGGGCCTGTGGGGCTCCCTCCCTCACATCCTCATCTGGGTAGCAGGCTTTTTCAACCCCCAGTCCTTCTTCACAGGTAGGAAGCACATCACAACTCATTAGTAATTTACTGCTACAGTAATTTTTATAATTACTGCCAGGAGGCCTCATTAAATTTGATCTAATGAATAAATATTGTATTTTTCAACGTGATTACCAGAACAGCTTAAGCTGAGTGCCATAAACAATTATTTTCCTCACTACTCAGGATGTCGGTGACTATTGATTTTCATTTCATAAAGAATTTACTGTAGTAATACCAATATAAATGACTTCAGGAATAGGCCACATGCCCCATGTCGATGCGCAAGCAACATACAGCCCCAGAAACAGCCGAAGGGGAAGAATGGGAGTCAGGAGGAAAGAAAAATCTGTCTGGAATTGAGGTCTGCTGAGTGTCTGTGGCCGAGGCAAAGCGAGGGGGGCACTGGTCGGGGCTGCTCTGACTTCCGATTATGAGCAGAGATGGAAACTTGTGATTCCTGGCATGTGGGTAATGAGCTCCCATGCTGAACGATAACGCCAGCAGTTGATTTTTGCATTTCATAAAATAGAGTCAAATCCTGCTCAGTTACAAATTTCCAAAGTAAATCATGAAGACCAGGCTACAACAGAGCTGGCAGCCCTAGCAATAACAAACCCTAGTTATTCATGTGCATTTCTTCACTTCCATTAAGTATCTTGTGCTTTCCTGTTTTCCTTTTTCTGGTTTCCAATGTCCTGTAGTAAAATTCTGCATCTTAACTAGTGGGATGGATATTTCCCCACATCTTCTGCTTTTTATTCCACTTACTACCCCATTCTCCTCATACCTAAGCTACTGTGAAACATGAAGGGATTCTCTGTGATTTTTTATTTCTCCCCCTCTAACCAAAACAACAATTTGCTGCCCCAAGTGACCCTCACTTCTCCTGGCTGGCTCACTGACTGCTCTTGTCAGATCTCTTCTGCTCCCCAGAAAGGTCATCCTCAGCCCTGGCTGCACATTAGAATCATGGTTAAAACATGGTGATACCCAGGCCTGCCCCACAGATTGTGATTTAGTTGGTCTGGGGTAGGACCCAGCTATAACTTGTTTGGAACTCACCGGATACTGATGGGCAGCCAGGGTCTAAAACCACTGCCCTGGGACTCAAGTAGTTGAAGGCAGGAGGTAGATAAACGAGACATGAGCCAGAGCTACAGGCCCAAGACCACCAGAATGTC
The DNA here is from genome assembly GCF_002201575.2 of Neomonachus schauinslandi. Taxonomy (NCBI): domain Eukaryota; kingdom Metazoa; phylum Chordata; class Mammalia; order Carnivora; family Phocidae; genus Neomonachus; species Neomonachus schauinslandi. The sequence continues at coordinate 134,697,984 of NC_058405.1, read as the reverse complement.
CTGTGGGTAGTTTTTAATGGGCTGAATTCTGTTCTCCCCAAATCCATTGTTTAACTTCTAACCTCCAGTACCTGAGAATATGACTATATTTGGAGATAGGGACTTTCAAGAGGTAATTAAGATAAAATGAGGCCATGTGAGTGGGTTGTAATCCAATATGACTGGTGTTCTTCTAAGAAGAGGAGATGAGGACACAGACAAGCACAAAGGGAAGACCATGTGCCATCTGCAAGTCAAGGAGACAGGCTTTAGAAGAAACCAACCCTGCCAACACCTTGATCTCAGACATCTAGTTTCCAGAATTGTAAGAAAATATGCTTAAACCATCCAGTCTGTGGTACTTTGTTATGGCAGCACTAGCAAACTAATACAATAGGCTTCCCATTTATGGAGCCTACCGGCTAAGAGTTGATTCTGGAGATAGAGCCACATGCAAACCCAAGGGCTGTCACTTACCAGATGTCTGTGCCTTGATTTGCTGGTTACCTATCACTGTGTATCAAACGACCTCAAAACTCAGTGGCATAAAGCACCTCTTTGTCACACTTACAGATTCCATGGTCCAGGAATTTGGACGGGCATAATGGGGGCAAATTAGTTTCTGTTCTATAATATCTGGGGCCTCAGCTGGGAGACTGGGAGGATGAGAATGACTCCAAGGCCTGTTTTCTCACATATCTGGTGACTGATGCCAGCTGTTGGCTGGGACCTACACTGGAATTGTTAGTCAGAAAATTGACATATGCCTCTTCATGGAGCCTGGGCTTCCTCACAGCATGGCACTTGGATTCCCAGGGCAAGAATCCCCTCAGGGAGAGAGACAGTAAGAAGCTGTTCTACCTTTTTAAACCCAGCTTCATAAGTCATGAAGCAGCAGTATTTCCAGAATGTTCTATTCATCAAGGCAATTACAAACGCTTGCTCAGGTTCAAAAAGAGAGGAAGTAGACTCCAAGGCAAGAGGAAAGGGTTGTGTTCTGGAAAAGCAGGTGGGACAAGAAATATTGTTGTGGCCATTTTTTGGAAAATATGGTCTGCCACCTTTGCACTAGTTTCTGTACTTCTTTGAACCTGTTTCCTCATCCTTTAACTAGAATAATGTAAATAGACTCATCTGATTGTTATAAGGATTAAAACGACAACTTAAGAGCAGAGTGCCTGACACATAAAAAGTGCTTAGGAAATTCTGGTTGCTCTTAATATTTAGGGCCAATGCCCCTTAATATCTGGTAAGACCTTGAGAGGTGATGAGAAAGTAGGGAAAAGAGGTCAGGAGGTCAACAGATAATGTCTAAAGTTGATAAGAAATATCAGGAGAGAAATAATATCTGAAATATGGTGGTTATCCCTCAAAAGTTATAAAATTGTTATTAAAAGTGGCTGCCTCCTGGAGAGTAGGACTGGGTTCTGGAAAAGTAAGGAAAAGCATTATTGTTTTTCATTATGAATCCTTCAGAACTATTTGATTGTTCTAACCAAATGCATGCATTACCTTAATTTTAAGAAAGAAAAAGAAGGACCCATAAAAAGACCTGCCAGAGGTGGCTGTCCCAAATAAATGTCAAAAAATTACTATTACTTATCCTTATAGTGTATTTAAATTAGTGTTTCCTAACAGTGAGGCACTATTACACAACTTTGATGTAAAAAAAAGGGGGGGGGAGATAAAAATTATATGCAGAGCATAATCTTAGCAATGTTAACAATACTCATGTTCAGCATCCATGAGTAACCCAAATATTAACTGTAGTTATCTGTGAGTGGTGGAATTATGGGTGATTTTAATCATGAAACTCTAATTTTATATAATAAGTAATCAAAAGACATTTTTTATAACCATCCAAATATACTGAAAAAAATAAAATAAGAATTTACTTAAAAATAAGATGAACATAAGCTTATTTCCCAGATCTCTCTTTTTTCTCCTCCCCAACATTTCAGTCAGCATTTTCAAATAAAGTATTACCTATGGTTAATTTAAGGGCATAACTTCTTGTTAATAAAGTACTGTTGAAATGCTCATATCGGGTGCCTGGGTGGCTCAGTCGTTAAGCATCTGCCTTCGGCTCAGGTCATGATCCCAGGGTCCTGGGATCGAGCCCCACATCGGGCTCCCTGCCCAGCGGGAAGCCTGCTTCTCCCTCTCCCACTCCCCCTGCTTGTGTTCCCTCTCTCGCTGTGTCTCTCTCTGTCAAATAAATAAATAAAATCTTTAAAAAAAATAAAATAAAAATAAATGCTCATATCAAGATGGGTGAGACTAAGGAGGGTGGCAATATCCTTCAGCATTTAGAAAGACTGAGGGTCAGAGAGTGACCATTAAACCCAAAGAATTAGCAAAAATTCTCAAGGATGCACTGGTGGGAAAACAGTTCCATTAATAATAATAGTAACTTCAGGGCGCCTGGGTGGCTCAGTCGTTAAGCGTCTGCCTTCGGCTCAGGTCATGATCCCAGGCTCCTGGGATTGAGTCCCACATTGGGCTCCCTGCACTGCGGGAAGCCTGCTTCTCCCTCTCCCAATCCCCCTGCTTTTGTTCCTGCTCTCGGTATGTCTCTCTCTGTCAAAAAAATAAATAAAATCTTAAATAATAATAATAATAGTAACTTCAATATACAAAAATGAATTATATTTCTATATATAAGCAATAAATGATCTGAAAATTAAGAAAGTAATTTCAATTATAATATCATCACCAAAAATAAAATCCTTGGGAATAAATTTAACCAGGGAGACACAGGACTTGTACACTGGAAACTACAAAATACCACTGAAAGAAATTAAGGAAATCTAAATAAATAGAAAGATATCCCCTGTTTGCGGATTGGAAGACTTAATATTGTTAATATGGCAATATTCCCTAAATTTAACTACAAATGAATGCAATCCTTATCAAAACTCCAACTTCCATTTTTTTGTAGAAATAGATAAGCTGACCTTAAAATTAATATGAAATTGCAAAGCATCCTGAATAGTCAAAACAATCTTGAAAAAGAAGGTAAAAGGTCACACTTCCCAATTTCACAACTTAGCACAAAACTGCAGTAATCAAAACAGTGTGGTATTGGCATATAGACAGACATAAAGATCACTGGGATAGGACTGCAAATCCAGAAATAAACCCATGTATCTATGGTTAATTGATTTTCAACAATGGGAAAAAAAAGAGTCTTTTCAATAAATGGTGCTGGGACAATGGGATATCCATATGCAAAAGAATAAAGTTGAATCCTTACCTCACACCATATATAAAATGAACTCAAAATGGATCATAGACCTAAACCTAAGAGTTAAAACTACAGGGACACCTGGGTGGCTCAGTTGGTTAGATGTCTGCCTTCGGCTCAGGTCATGATCCCATGGCCCTGGGAAGGAGTCCCGCATCAGGCTCCTTGCTCAGCGGGGAGCCTGCTTTTCCCTCTGCCTGCCACTCCCCCTGCTTGTGCGCTCTCTCTCTCTCTCTCTGACAAATAAATAAAATCTTTTTAAAAAAAGAGTTCAAACTATAAAACTCTTCGAAGAAAACATAGATGTAAATCTTCACAGTGTTGGATTTAGCAATGGATTCTTAGATATAACACCAAAAGCACAACCAACAAAAGAAAAACTAGGTAAATTGGACTCTATTAAAATGAAGACTTCTGTGCATCAAAGAACACAATCAAGCCTTTGAAAAGACAGTCTGGCAGTTACTCAAACAATTAAGAATAGTTATTATATGACCCAGCAATTCCACTCTTAGGTATATACCCAAGAGATCTGAAATCAGGTGTTCAAATAAAATCTTGTAAACAAATGTTCATAACAGCACTGTTCACAATAGCCAAAAGGTGAAAACAACCAAAATATCCATCAACTGATGAATGAATAAATTGTGATATATCCATACAATGTAGTATTATTTGGCCATAAAAAGGACTGAAGTACTGATACCTACTACAAGATGAATCTTGCAAACATTATGCTAAGTGAAAGAAGCCAGACACAAAAAGCCACATATTGTATGTTCCCAGATGTCCAGAACAGTTAAATCCATAAACACAGAAAGCAGACGGGTGCCATGGGCTGGGGGGGGTGTGGAGAGAAAAAGGGGAGTGACCATTTAATGAGTACCCAGTTTCTTCTGGGAATGCTGAAAATGTTCTGGAGTTACATAGTGGCAATGGTTGCATGACATTGTGAATGTACTGGACGTTACCAAATTGCACATTCTTAAATAGTTAAAATGGTAAATTTTAAGTTAAGTGAAGTTTACTTCAATTTTTTTAAGAAAAAAAAGTAACAGAAATTTAAACAGTAGGCAAAGACCCAGCAAGCTTGATACTGAATTATTTCCAAAACACAGTTCTCTGGTAAAGCAAACCAAGTTGCAATAGAACCTCTCCCTTACCAAGGGCAGCTCTCCAATTCTGAAGAGTCCCACATCTCGCCTTGCTGAACTCAATTAATAGAGTTCTTGGTGTCTGCCCTAATCATCATGCAGACAGATAAAATTTAGTTAATATCCTTCTCTCCCTCCCCAACACTGAAAAATAAGATAAATAGAATCTATCTCCATAATTTTACTTAGTCATTTAGTTCAGTAGCATCTGTTTATCATGATTTACAAGAATTTGGATGGCAATGAGAATTGCAGGAAACATTTGCATAAAGGAATTTTATTTACATATTTTTCCTCCTTAAGCACTAGGATACTCAAAATGGTCACGTCTTGGAAATTCAGGCAAGCTCCAGCGGTGATTATTACCTTTTTAAAAGCCATACTGTATCGTCTTCAAGAAGTGAGAAACATTTACAGCTATTCAATTTAAAAGACAAACTTGAGGAGCAGTCTATTTAAGAACATGTAATCAAATAAAAATAAGGGGAAACTGAAACACTAGTTCCTGCTGAAATGGCTTGCCTAATAAGCATGCATGAAAAGAGAAATCGACTTTCCTAGCATAAGCTTACAGAACAGTTTGTCCTTGGGTGTCTGAGTAGGAGAGAAAACGACTCTCCTCCACATCTTTTTATCTAAAACTTTAAAGCTTAGTTCAATGTTCATATGTGTGAGTACATTTCAGAATTCTTTATATTCTATGTATAATAAAATTAATGTTTCTCTCTCCTATACATACAGTTAAACAAAAGAGGAAAGACAGAAAAAAGTATGTAGTGAGTAATATGCTCCCATTTATTTGAGATGGCAAGAGGAGGCTACAAATATTTATACATATTTGCTTACATTTTTGAAAATCAAAGTCATAAAATTTTATAAATGTTTACCTATAGAGGGAGAGAGGATCAGAGTGAAAGGATAGAAATATCAACTAGTTTCTCTAAAAACATCTTATTTTGTAAGCTTGACTTTGAAAATATGTAATTGTTTTACATCATTATAAAACTAAATTAAATCCTAATTTTTAAAAAAGCAATCTTTAAAATCAAAAGCAAAATAAAACAAATGGACATCACAATGTATTAAGTTTGTGGCTTAACCACATAAAGAGGAAGTGTTCAAAATGATTTTTAAAACAGTAATTTGGGGGCGCCTGGGTGGCTCAGTCATTAAATGTCTGCCTTCGGCTCAGGTCATGATCCCAGGGTCCTGGGATCGAGCCCCACATCGGGCTCCCTGCTCAGCGGGAAGCCTGTTTCTCCCTCTCCCACTCCCTCTGCTTGTGTTCCCTCTCTCGCTGTGTCTCTCAAATAAATAAAATTTTTTTAAAAAAATAAATAAATAAAACAGTAATTTGTACCAAAGGACTTACACTGAGGACCAAACCTAAAAAATATTAAACTGTTCTCAGTAAATGATTTATATTTTAGTAATAATATTGGTATTATTCTGAAACCATATAGATATGTATATATAGTGATATTACTAATATATTACTAATAAACATATAAATACTAAAGTATATATTGCTTATATATAAGCACATTTATATAATAGTGTATACATGTATATGTATAATATACAGATAAATAGTAGATATACATGAAAGAAATGTGTTTTGGAAACAAAACACTTTGGAGAAATGATTGATTCTAGGTTTGGGACAGAGAATGTATAAGGTAAGCCTAGAACATTTTGTCTTACCAGAAAACAAAAGAAACTATCAAAAAACCACTGGGGTCATATCAGAAGGATTTAGGAGTCTACCTGAAGAGGCTCCCACTGGGCCAAAATTGGACATCAATAAGAACAGTAACTGCAATGGAATGCAACACATCAAATATTTGAAAAATTCAGGAGGTCATATGATACTTAAAAATAAACAAACAACAACAACAGAACCCCCAAAAACTTTGGTAGGCACCACTGAAGGATCTAGAAACCTAATTTTTGATTCTGAAAACTGGTTAAAAAAAAAAAAATCAAGTCCTTAATATGCTTTTTCTGTACAAACTCTACCTTGAATAATTAAATCATCCACGAGGGAACATTTCCAGTTGATTAATGAAGAAGGAAAGAGAATTTACAGGAAATGTTCATCAGTGGCTATTAACAATACAAAAAGGGAGACAACAGTAAGTCTTCTGATGTTAGTACACAACATTAGCTATAAGGTATTGTTACATCAGAATCCGATCAAGTTTCTGGATCTCACGGAGAAGACAGAAGAACATGTTAAATGAGACCATGGGGCCAATTAGTAAAATGTGGAAAATTCTACAGGAAAATTAACTGTTTTTTTTTTTTAAACAAACTGCAAAGGAGATAAAGGGAGAGGAAAACTATTAATTAAATAGATAAATAAGAGTTAACAGTCCTGAATTCAAATTAAAACAACTATATAAAAAGGGTGAGGGGTGTAGGATAGTGAAAATTTGAAATATCCATATTTGATACGTATTTATTTATTTTTATTTTTTAAGCCCAATGTGGGGTTTGAACTCACAACCCTGAGATCAAGACCTGAGGTGAGATCAAGAGTTGGATGCTTAACCAACTGAGCCACCCAGGTACCCCACAATACTTTTTATGACTTGACATAATCAAGTCAAGGGACTTGAACTCACAAGCCTGAGATCAAGACCTGAGATCAAGAGTCAGAAGCTCAACTGACTGAGCCACCAGGCACTCCTCCATTTTTGATATTTAGAAACTCTTGTTTATTTCATGCAGGTTTAACAATGATATTTTGATTAAGTTTTTTAAAAAAAGAATCATTATCTTTTAGAAATACTGAAGTCTGGGGGTGCCTGGGTGGCTCAGACAGTTAAGCATCTGCCTTCGGCTCAGGTCATAATCCCAGGGGCCTGGAATCGAGCCCCACATCAGGCTCCCTGTTCAGTGCAGAGCCTGCTCCTCCCTCTCCCTCTGCCATTCCCTTCGCTTGTGCTCTCTGGCTCTCTCTCTCAAATAAATAAATAAAATCTTAAAAAAAAGAAAGAAATACTGAAATCTGTATGAATGACATATAATGTCTGGTATTTTATTTTTTCTTTTTAAATTTTATTTTTAAGTAATCTCTACACCCAATGTGAGGCTCAGACTCATAATGCTGAGATCAAGTGTTGCATGTTCTTCCATGGCAGGGGGAGGGAGGGTGGGGGGTGCAGGGGGCCTGGATGGCCCAGTTGGTTGAGAGTCGGACTCTTGATTTTAGCTCAGGTTATGATCTCAGAGTCCTGGGATCGAGCCTCATGTTGGGCTCTGAGCTCAGTGGGGAGTCTGCTTGAGATTCTCTCCCTCTACCTCGGCCCCTCCCCCCTTTCATGTGCGTGTTCACGCACACTCTCTCTCTAATAAATAAATAAATCTTAAAAAAAAAAAAGAAATCAGTGGGTTGGGAGGAGTAAAGAAATATAGTTGAAACAGAATGGACCATGAGTTTATCACTGCTCAAGTTAGTGATGGGCACATGGAGTGGACCTCTCTTTTCTCTAAAAAAAAAAAGGGGGGGGCACCTGGGTGGCTCAGTCATTAAGCGTCTGCCTTCGGCTCAGGTCATGATCTCAGGGTCCTGGGATCGAGCCCCACATCAGGCTCCCTGCTCGGTGGGGAGCCTGCTTCTCCCTCTCCCACTCCCCCTGCTTGTGTTCCCTCTCTCACTGTGTCTCTCTCTGTCAAATAAATAAAATATTTAAAAAAAAAAAAAAAGTTCTATGCACTCAGCTTTTGCCACCAAAAGTTTTCCCCCAACACATGGTAGCACTTAGAGCTACTGTATCCAAAATTCTCTATTTAGGAATGGCTGTTTGGCTCAGTTGGTAGAGCAGGTAACTCTTGATCTCCAGGTTGTGAGTTAGAGCCCTTATGTTGGGTGTAGAGATTACTTAGAAATAAAATTATCTTTTTGTAGCTCAATTTATAGCTTATTTGTAGCTCAATAATACTTTACTCAACAATACTTTACTCAGTAGAATAGAGGTATTCTTTCAAAGTTAGTATGATGAAGTAAATTATATTTTCCCATAGAAAATATATTAGAAATACATAAATTTAAATGAATTGACCATGGCAGCTTCACAGCAAGCTAAGTGTTATATCATAAAAAATGTTATGCCTCATAGGAGTTAATGCTTTCAGTGTTAGGATCTACTCATTATTTCTCCTCCACCATAACTTTAGTTCTCTCTACCCAAATCTAAGGAAATATCCTGCCTGGGACACTCAATCATCCTTTGATAAATATTTAAAAAACATTTATTGAGTACCTACTACAAGTTAAGGGGATTTGGATCAAAGATGGTCTTGCTCTCAAGAGCTTCATGGTCTTACAACAGGAAAAACTAAAATAAACACATAACTATAGGTGGCAGGTATTCCGTGTTATGATCAAGGTATGTAGACAGGTCCATCAGAAGTCCTCAGAACAGGTTTGATCTAATATCTACTTTCTTAGGCTAGGGGAATGAGCATGGGGTCTTGAGTCTTCAGAAGTTACTTAACCTCGCTGAGTCTCCTCATCTTTAAAACACCTGCTATGAAAATCTAACATACATACTGTATTGAGCACTGTTCCTCACACCTAGGAGGTGTTCAACCAATTCTAGTTTTCCTCCTCTGACAAATATTTGTAAGGTTGCATTGAGGACTGCTGCAATCACCCATTACCAGCAGATACTTTCATGTGAACACTTCCAATAAGCTTCCTTAAATTCAAGGCACAGGATTACATAAAATATTGTTTCTTATTTGGTCAGCTACGCACTTCTGCAATCCTACAGATTGAGTTCACCTACAGTGAACCATGCCTCCTATTTTGGTGTCTAGTCAAGAAGCTCACCTCCTCTCCTCCCATCCGTGGGCTGCACCCAAATTTACCAGCTTAGGTCTACAGAACAGCTCCACACTCTCCAAAATTCCTAATCTACTGCCTTCCTTCATCTCTGTAATTAAGGGTTACTTTACTTTCTAGAACTCTATTTTTAACTCAAGATTTAGCCATAACAATACTAACTACAGCATTACTCATAATAGCAAAAGATTATTAATAATCCAGACACCCCCAAGATTGGAAGTTGTTAAGTAAAATATGTAGCATCCATATAAACAAATACTGGATAGCCATTTAAAATGTTTTGACATCCTTAATGCTAAAAAAGTTGTACATGTAGTATAAATACTACCCTATAAAACAAAATGCAAGGGAGATTGAAAAAACCAAAATGTTAGTGGCTTTTAGCCTTAAATGGTGTCTCCTTCGTTTCTTGCTCTTTCAAACAAGTCTTTCATCACCTGGATATTATAATGGATGGATGCCTGTATCTGGAACATGCCACTTTCTCTGCAACCAAGAGTCCACTTCTTACACCATCCCTAAGCAGATTCCCCAGCTTCCTGCTGCCACTCCAAGCTTTAGTGCATCCTCCACTCTCAGCAACACCTCCTTTTGAGGTTCTTGTCCCCTCTTATCTTCAGCCTCCCTCAACGTCGTAATTATTTAAAAGGTTGTCTTCTACCCACAGGACTTCAATGCCCTACAGTTAAAAGCCTCAGGGGTTGCCAACATCCCTGCTGGACGATCCAATACCCTGGTTTCTCACTATCCCTGACCACAGAAGCTCTCAGTCCCCTCCCAGACCTCCTGTCTCCCGTTCAAGTTTCTGCAAAAGCCACTTCAGCACCCAGTATGCCCTTGTTCTCATGGACAGAACCTCCTTCTGCTTTTCTAAGGCAGGCCAGCTCAGCTTAGTTTAAAAAAAAAAAAAAAGATAAAGGCTGCCTCCCTGGAACAACCCTCTAGCTCTGACATTTTAGCTATGTGGCATTGGGCATTTTTCTCAACTTCTATGGATTTACTTCCTCATCCTTAAGATGTGTGGTTAACATTAAGATAAAATAACATTTGCTCACCTTTTATTCCCCTTAGGACTTGCTATCACTTTCCTCTCAGAACCTAATACTTTGCAGCCACGCTTCAAAGCACTGAACTCTTTACTCCATTCCCCCGGTATGCAAATAACCCAATTTTCCACCTGACCTTGAGCCCTGAGGTGCTCCCTCTCACTTCTTTTAAAAGCAAAATAAAACACAAATATGCCCCTCCTGCAGCATCCGCTACTGCCTTTTCCCCTCTTCATTATTAAACTACTGAAGGCTATTACAGTCTCTATTTCATTCCTCAAACCCTTAGTCGGTGAAGATAACGGTGGACATCCTCTCCACCTCGGGAACCCAGGCTGGAGAGACAAATGGAAAGACTGTTCCTGGAGCATAAATGCTGTAAACTACTCTACACATCTAATTGTCGAAACCTGAGTTTTCTCTCTGGGACGCCTGGGTGGTTTCGTCGGTTAAGTGCCTGCCTTCGGCTCAGGTCATGAGGCGAGGCGGGGCGGGGGGCTGGGGGGTGGTCCGCCGGGTTAGAGCCCCGCAATAGGCTCTCCCTTCAGCGGGGAGCCTGCTTCTCCCTCTCCCTCTGCCGCTCCCCCTGCTTGTGCTTTCTCTCAATCTTTGTCAAATAAACAAATAAAATATTTTTTAAAAACCCCAAAACCTCGAGTTCTCACTTTTTCCGAAGAGCCAACAAGATGGCGGAAGCGGAGCAGAAGCAGCCCCGGGCCTCCCTCAAGTTCACCTACTGCCGCGGGGGCCTTGACCGGCTTCTGCACTAGTCTCTCGAGCAGCTCACGCACCTGCTCAGGAGCCCGGCTGCTGGACTTGTCCCTCGAGCAGCTCATGCACCCCCTCAGGGGCCCCGCGGCTGGGTGGCCTCGCTGGGGGCACGCGGCGCCTGCGGAGGGAGCAGCACGCGAGGCCCAAGAGGCACCGCCCATGGAGGGGAACCAGGAGGCTAGGGCGCACCTGTTCCACCGGGATGGTGAGCAGCAGGGTGCGTTTACAGAGGCAAGACCGCCAGCCAGGTGGGTATCAAGCCGGAGACGACTGGCTGCGACCTGGGAGAGTTCTCCATTACCTGCAAGCCAGTGAAGCTCGACTGGCCTGGCATCGGGGCCACCCACTCCTTCCACTTCATCCCTCTGTAACTGACCTGTTCAGCCAATAAAGGCACAGACATCTCTTAAAACACAAGTTCTTTCGGGGCACCTGGGTGGCTCAGTCGTTAAGCGTCTGCCTTCGGCTCACGTCATGATCCCAGAGTCCTGGGATCGAGCCCCACATCGGGCTCCTTGCTCAGCGGGAAGCCTGCTTCTCCCTCTCCCACTCCCCCTGCTTGTGTTCCCTCTCTCGCTGTCTCTCTCTCTGTCAAAAAATAAATAAAATCTTTTTTTTTTAAAGATTTTGTTTATTAGTGAGAGAGAGAGAGAGAGAGCGAGAGAGGGAACACAAGCGGGGGAGTGGGAGAGGGAGAAGCAGACTCCCTGCTGAGCAGGGAGCCCGATGTGGGGCTCGATCCCGGGACTCCGGGACCATGACCGGAGACGAAGGCAGTCGCTCAACCAACTGAGCCACCCAGGTGCCTGAAAAATAAATAAAATCTTTAAAAAAAAAAAACACACAAGTTCTTTCAACTGTAAGGACGGTGTGTGTGGAGCTTTGCAGTGGGGCGTGTGGGAGAAAGTTCGGGGCCTCCAGGCAGGGCTGAGACTGATAAACTGATGGGTTTCTTTTTTGTAAGACGGGAGCCATTACCAAACCCACGGGCCCATCAAGTGTTCTAAAACACCTGACACTGAGAAAATGCCTTTTTCTCTCTTCATTCCTACTCAGAACTTTATTTTTAGACTGTCAGTCCTGTAAGGGTGTCTCAGAATCAGCTGTTGCTAGTCACTATTTTTGAATGAAAAACCACTTCAGTTCCACTTCATATTGAAACATGGTGAACACCAAAAATGTTCCCAACAGCCACCAATTTTACAAACTCCCCAAAATTTAACCTTCCCAATTACCTCCCTAAAAAAGGGTCAGATTAGAATTTGCGTTAAGATTCCCAAGTTTAGAAGAAATACCCGATTCTTTTGCATCTATCTAGAATACCAGTTGTGTTTGATCTTTTCCCCGAATGAGTATGTGAATACGATTTCTGAGATAAGTCTAGAGCCTGTCAGCAAACCTACAGTTAAATGCCAGACGGTAAACATTTCAGGCTTTGCGGCCCATAGTGCCACTTTTTTTTTTTTTTTTTTTACAACCTCCTCAAAACGTAATACTTAGTGCAAGTGCCATATGAGTATCGGCTACAGTAGGATCTGACTCAAAGGCTGTAGTTTGCCAACTCTGGTCTAAATTGGGTTATGAGAGGGGCGCCTGGGTGGCTCAGTCGGTTAAGCATCTGCCTTCCGCTTGGGTCGTGCTCCCGGGGTCCTGGGATCAAGCCCCACATTGGGCTCCCTGCTGAGCGGGGAGCCTGCTTCTCCCTCTGCCTGCCGCTCTGCCTACTTGTGCTATCTCTGTTAAATAAATAAACATCTTTTTTAAAAAAACAATAAATAAATTGGGTTATGAGTGCTTTTAGACCACGCCTTGTCTTTTGCTTCTCTCACTCCTAGAACAGGCCTCAAGGTACAGCATGCCTTAAATATTCAGATGGTTGATAAAATCAAGCCAGGTATTGTTAGTTCTTGGGTTAGCAAATGGTGAAGGAAAACAATATTGTAAAACTTCACGAGCTTGTGTTATTTTCTATCTTGGGATGTAGCTGTGTCAGCTGATTTTCTGAGCACAGCTACTCGTTGCTTATATCACCAAGCTAGGTCCTATTCAAAAGAGCTGGCCCTTGACCTTCAGAAACTTAAAAGGTAGAAATGGTCTTTTGTTTAAATATGAGGAAAAAATTAGAATTCAGTCCAGTAAGGATGAGTATTAAAGAAAAAAAACCAGACAAGCTAGAATAAAATGTTTTATTATTAAAATAAAAAACTTTGTATAAAAGCATTACAGATCAAAAGCTCTATTTACACTTACTGATTCAATATCCAATTAGGCATCAAACACTGAACAGGCACAGCAAAAGGCTGCACATGCAAAGAAAATGGACACACAAACACTTAAGATTCCACCTCTACAAAACGATTTGATTAATACAAAAGGAGAGGGGGGGTAGGGCATGACACATGAAATCTGCCCAGAAACTAAAAGGGTAGAGATGGCAAGTTAACAAACTGTTGAAAGTCACCCAATTCTAAAAAGGCACTTCTCATTGTTATAAAAGTGCTTAAAAGCTGAACATGAACCCCGTGCCTAGTTTATAACTTCAAGAAAGCAAACACCGCAAAGACTAGTAGTAGACAAGTATTACTATTAATTTTCCATGCAAAATGATCAGGAATTTGAAACACCTTACATACAAACCAAAATAAACTTGGCAAACTACAATTATGCTGAAGTGTTACAGCATGAATTCAAGTCTGCCTATTCCTGAAACCTCACCATCCTAACTCCCTGGGATGTCTTTTCTACGTGATTTTGAATACAGCACTGCCCTTGGACCTTTGGGCAGTGACTGTGAGAGCCAGAGGCATCACTTAACCTTGTAGTGGAAGAAAGCAGAAGCAACTGAGTCTCAACCAGGGCAACTTGTAAAATAAGCATAATACACGGAATATTCTCATGAGAGGCATCCAAAGTAATATACTCCACTTTCCAACAATTACCGAATTTTTTCACATGGTTTTAAGACTTGTGTGCCTTGATTCTGTTAAAAAACATCAACTAGTATGAACGCTAAATCTAAAATTATACAGCTTTCTCGTAAACAAGTTAGAGGGCTGTTCTCTGGAATTCAATAGATGTAGTTAGTTAACATTACTACTGTGTTTCTAAGTGCTTGGTTTTATGGGTGGATTCCAGGGCTATTTCAACGCCAGTTAAATCAAACATGCTTTCCTAAACTTGCCATTTAAAAAGAATCAGAAACAAAATGGTGGGAGAGAACCACTGGAAATGGGGGATGGTATGGGGTGGGGGGGAAGCAAAGAAGAAACTGCAGGAGGGCAAAGTATAGCTAGCGATATACCTCTGTGATGGTCAGAGACACGTGTGTCTACTGAGATTAACTTGATTTGCGTCTCCTATAAAACTGGCTTATCATCAAAATTCTTAACTCGGGTTTCAATCATGTGAAAAAAACGAAAACTTTAGTAGGAAGAGTTGCGCATTGAAGACGGAGAGTGGATCTTCCAAATGCTATGCTTGCATTTCGAATTCCTGTTTCAGACTGAAAGAGAGAAGGGAACAGGTCAGGATATGGTTTTCAACCTAAGAATGTTCTTTGGAAAGCCTAATTCAGTTTTCAAAATGTTTTCATTGAGTTATAGTATATATAGTTAAGTGCATACATCTAAACATACAACTGGAATTTTTATGCACTCACACACATGTCCCCACCACCCAGACGAAGACAGAACGCATTTCCAAGATTGGAAAAGACTCCCAGTGTGTCCCTTTGCAGTCAAAACCTGCAGTCCTCACCCCCCGGAGACAAACACTATTTTCACTTCTATTATCTTTTTATTAAGACACAAACATGAATGTAAGATTTGGGTGTGGAAGAGAGAAAAACCAGCCATTTACCTTTTCAAGTAAGCATGCACATTCCCAAAGCCATGGTATTTGGCTAAATACACAAGGACCCCAGTCGCACACCGCCCATCTCGCTGCCGGCAGAAACTACAGTTGCAGATCCTGCGGCAAGGCGGGCAATGCCAATTCTGAAGGAGAATTGTGAAAAGGCAGTTAAATCAAATCTTACTTTCCTCCCCTTACTTACCTATTCTTATTTAACCTCTAAGTTAGGTACATCAATTGCATTTACATCTTTTTTTTTTTTTTTTAAGTAACAGCAAAAGCTTAATATGATTAATTTCCATTAGTCCTCCTGATGTTTTCTTAGGAAATGCAGCAGAGGTTACACAGCAACTAGCAAGGGTAGAGTCAACTTCCCCTGTAAGGTCTGGTCCCAACCAAGCACTCTGGAGGGGGACTCATACTGATCTATGAAGTCATCAGCCTCCCCTGAAATATGCACCCCACAACTCTAAGGCTCGATCCTTTCACTGTTACCCTTTCTGGCCCTTTCAACTCATGGCTAACATTTAAGTCCACAGGACCACCCTTCAAGGCACCTACTGGATCCAGCAGAGCATCCTTGACCTCTTCACCGTAACGGTTTCGAAGGCAGGGACCACAGAACTGGCCTCGAACACCCCAGCACTCTGGGTTTCTGCAGTTTGTTTTGGTATCAATAGTTTTCTGGCGGCATTGATGGCAAGTAGATCCCTACAAAGAGGCAAATAAGACGGAAAAAAAGAACAAAACACCGCTTTTTGTATAGAAAAACAGCATAAAGAACGTCCTTCTTTGTAGATGGTGTCTGACAATTCGTCTTTCAATCCTATGTTAAATCTACACACACATGTATATGCCAAGGGCATGAAAAATAAATCAAGCATGGTGATTTCATCAATTGGCAGATGCAATAGTTAATATTATCAAAACTAGTTTTCTGCAAGAAAACATCTTACGCAAAAAGAAGTACCCCAATCTTTCTTTTTAGCACACCACTCTACCCCAGCACCTGTGTATGTAGACGTACACACAGTAAACATATGTTGAATCGACTTCTAAATTTAAAGAAAAATCAAATGCTACCAAAGGCTTACTAGGCAAATACCATTACTGCAGACTAAGAGATGTGTATCCCAAGGATGCTAAAAAACTTTCCTTATATGAAAAAAACACCCAGGCACATATCAAATATGCTAAGACCTTTAACGTTAGCAAAACTCTAAGGATAGAAGCTATCCTTTCTCTCACAGATGTTCATGTTCACAGATATGACTGAGAGAGGTTCGTACCAATGAGCGGTTATAGATCTTCTCTCGAGAGTTGTTGCAGATGTTCTCCAGCTCTTCCTCTGTAATTTCTTCCACAGGGCGAATTATATGTGGAAGGGTCATGGATCCGGCACGACGACTTCTGGGCATGTCATCTTCCTGCATGACAAAATTCATGGAATGGTGTTTCTACTGGCTCTCCCCAGCTCTGAATCCCAGATACATGATTTGTAATTTCTTCACGAAGAATTCAACCTAGAAATCTTTCTATAGCTTATGGAGAAGGGGCAAGTTAAGTTTACTAAAGATAATGGGACAACGTCATGGAAATGACTCCTACATTAAGAAGCTGAAGAAAGCTTTGGCCACTTAAAAATAAAATCTTGAAATAAAAGGAAGGGGGGGCACTCTGGCTGGCTCAGTCGGTAGAGCACGCAACTCTTGATGTTGGTGTTATAAGTTTGAGCCCCATGTTGGATGTAGAGATTACTTAAAAATAAAATCTTAAAAAAAAAAAGGCAAGTAAGCTACAAGCTTTGACCTTCTCACCTGCTAACAAAACACATCAAATAAGTTGATACGACATTAACAATTCTGAATGATTTGAGAAGGTTTACTACGGGTCATCTTATGTTGAGGCCACGTGGGTCCCTGTGTTGTGTATTGGATACTGGGCTTACAGAAGATGACAAACAGAAGAGCAAACACAAATGTGGAGAGCTCACATTCACGTAGTTGTCCATGGTCTTCCTCTTTCTCACCAGCATGTACTTATCCTCCTCCTCTTCCTCCTCCTCCTCTGTGGGTAGAGCACTAAGGGACCCAAGGATCCGGGACCTTGACCTGGTAAGAGGACGAGCTCTTCGTTCAGGGTTTCTCCTGGAAGCTACACCGGGGAATGTACGCCTTCGGGGTGTCTTTGACTGCTAAACAAAACACACATGATGGAACCCATTTATTCCAGAATGAAGAGAAGTGGCACCTTCTCCTTAAGTACGTTTTTGTTTAAGTAAAACGGGAGCTCCATTTCCTAATCCTTTGTCCTTTCCATAATGCATGGGAAGTGAGCCCCAAAATGATACAGCTGTTGTAATTCTGCTCTTCTAACAACAAGCCATTTCTCTCAGACTGAGAGATGATCCTTTTATTCTTCCACTGAAGAACAGATCTCGTTTTCCAAAAAAAAACCCTTTCTACAATATCTCTTGAGCCCTGAAACATACCCACTATTTCTACATGGCACAAGAGAGAAATGTACGTATGGTTTTCCTTCTTCTGTTTCTTGCTTGCCTCTTCCCTTTCTCCTCAGGGAGCAGACACACCAAATTCCCCTTAGTTGCACCAGCTTAGTTCCTCAGAAGACAATCACATATATTAGGCCGTGACTTGGTTAAGAAATTGTTTTTTCCCTTTTTTTCTCCCATTCTCAGTTACTAAAAACCTCTATTATTAGGAAATGCAGCAGAGGAAGGAAGGAATATCCTAATGCTGGGGATACAGAAAAAAAAAAAAAAATTCAATCTTTACTCCCTACCCTTGAGAGGCTTAATTTAGTTGGGAAGGAGAGAAATAGCCAATCAAAAGGGGTTTAAGCGCTGCAGAAGCATGGTTTGGAGAGGCCACACCTGTCCTAGCATGCACAGAAGAGGTCCCAGAGATCTGTTAGAAGGTTTACTTCTTTGTCTGTAGGACTACACAAAATAAGGAAATTGGATTTTAAAATGACAAATTTAGGGGCACCTGGGTGGTTCAATCGGTTAAGTGTCTGCCTTCGGCTCTGGTCCTGAACCCGGGGTCCTGAGACGGAGCCCGGCATTGGGATCCCTGCTCAGTGAGAGTCTGCTTCTCCCTCTCCCTCTGCCCCTCCCCCTGCTCATTCTCTAATAAATAAAATCTTAAAAATAAATCTATCTTAGACCTGTCCAAAATACTACAATATAAACAAGGATTTGCACTTACTGTACTGGGGCCTGGTAGGGAACGCCTTCCAGGGAATGAGCCAGGGAAGCTTTCTAATTCTGACATTAGTTTTGCAAGCTAAAAAGGGAGGATATTCAACAGAAATTATTAGTTCAGAATAACTGCTGAAAAAAAGCAACTTCTGGAAATTAGTAGCACATCTCGAGTTTCTGATTTCACTTATACATTTACCAAGACTTTAATAGATTAAAAAAGAGAAGTTAATTTAGGAAAAGCAGCACATTTAAAGCACACATTGTGAAGACTTCACAGTTACACTGAAAATAATTCTTAGGACACAGGTATAAGCAATGAGCAGCTTACAGAAAGGACGGGAAGGGTTATTAGTGTTAGCACCAAGTCAGATACCTACCATTGCTTTGTTTTGCTTTATATTTAAAGCTCTTTTCTCCAAAAAATTCATTCCATTTTCATCTTCTGAATCAGAACTGGAATCGGTCACAGTATTCTCAGGGGGCTGGGGGGGCACTGCTCTTTTGCTGGCGGCTCCCCTGGTTTTTTGGGTTGGAAACTTCATGGCCACCCGGAGGGGTCCAGACCGGCGGCACTGGCTGCGAGTCCTGTAGCCAGTGTGGTCTGACTGCAGTCTCTAGTTAATCAGGAACAATGGAGTCATTAATGACTTGTTGATTGTCCGACAGGCTGCACCAATATGACTACAAAATCCCTTCTGAACAAAAGACACTGACATCAGATAAATTTTAATTGAACACCTTACTTGTCAATTTTAATTGACAGCTCTGGGCAATAAAATCAGGAATTACAAATAAATACAATAATCAGGGTAGTTGAACTCCTGTAGCCTGAGACAGGTCTTTATAAGCCATCTTCATAGCCCTTAGGCCAGTGGTTCTTAATCTTTTTTTTAATGTGAAAATCCCAGCTCCCTTTTTAATTCAAAAATAGATCTTTTGTTTTTTAAAAGAATTCCTATAAAAACAAATATGTGTTCTCCCACAACCATGGTTTCAATGTTTGGCATTAAACTATATTACAGGTGCCTGAGTGCTCTAATCTACTTTTTAAAAAATTTGCGGCAAATAGGCATAACATGAAATTCACCATTTTAACCCTTTTTAAGTGTACAGTTCAGTGGCATGAAGGACATTCACACTGTTGTACAGCCATCACCACCACCTGTCTCCAGAACTTTTTCATCTTCCCAAACTGAAACTCTGCACCCATTCAACACTAACTCCCCACTCCCCTCTGGCCTCTGGAAACTACCATTCTACTTTCTGTCTCTATGAATTTGACTATTTGAGGTACCTCTCTAATCTACTTACTGTAAACTTAAAATTAAAAAATTTTTTTGAGATTCCAAAATTAAAGTGGGGTTCCATCATTAAAAATATATTAAAATTAGCCACCAGGGAAAAGCAAATCGGAATCACAAGATACCGCTTCATTACCCACTAGTGGAGCTGAATCAATAGCAAGTATGGCAAGGATGTAGAGAACCTGGAACCGCATACACTTTTGGTAGGAATGTACAAAGGTGCAGCCGAAGACAGCCTGTCAGTTCGTTACAAGGCCAGAGTTACTATAGGACTTGTTCGTATATATACTCCGATAGTATTATGTCCACACAAAACTTGTATGTGAATGTTCACGGTAGTGCTATTCACAATAGTCAAAAGGTGCAAACAACCCCAAACCCATCAACTGATGAAGAGGATAAATAAAATGTTGTACATTCGCAAAATATTATTCATCAATAAAAAGATATTAAGTACTAGCACATGCCACAACATCGAAGAAGCTTGAAAATCTTCCATGAAGTGAAAGAAGCCATTCACGAAAGACCTCATAGCGTACGGTTTCATTCATACGAAGTGTCCAGAGTAGGAAATCTATAATGGTAGCAGACAAATTGGTGGTTGCCCATTGACGATTGGGGGTATGGGAAAGGATGAGAAGTGACTGTTAATGGGGACAAGGTTTTTTTGGGGAGCTGATGAAAATATTCTAAATTGATTGTAGTGATGGCTGAAAAAAACTGATTGAGAAAAGAAAATATATAACCCATAAAGTCCCAGAAAGGGAACAGCCACTTTTTTTTTTTTAACATCCAAACACTTCTTAAATCTGCACAGCTTCTAGTATTCTTCCATGTACTTTTAGTGTGCCCAACGATGAGAAAATGACAAACTTTTATGGGTTCTTAAGACTTTTAATCGATTGGCATCTTATTAATTGAAACAAACAGCATCTACAAAGAGTGTATTCACTGCCCCGAAATGACTCAGGCTAGACAATGTTTAGGTCACATGCAGACTTACAGACCAGCCTCTGCAAGAACTCCAATCTGCATTGATTTGGACCACCATCACTTCTTAGAGGCAATGTTACATTACCACAAAGTCAGACCGCGATAGACACTCCTTGGCCAGATGTTCTCACTTATGTCAGTATCATTGTGGTCGCTGGGAGTGGCTCCCCATCAGACCCCAATGAGCTGAAGAGCATGCACCTGACTGTAAATCAACACATTGCTTCCTTTGTTGAGACAGTCCTGCTAACCAGAGTCTGCAGAACTAAGCAATATGCTCAGGGAGAGCGGGACCGAGGTGCAGCAGCAGCAGCAGCAGTGGCCTGAGCAGAAGGACCGAGGTCAAAGGTAAAGCAGCGTGCACAAGAAAAGCCAGCCAAGGAGCACAAGTGAAAGCAGGAAGGGCCCTAATTGTCATTATGTGCACTCGAACCCACATTTACCAAAGGCCTGCTCCAGGCCGGGGCCAGTACTGGGCTGGGCACTTGAACTTAAATACGAATATAGCTAATCTTGAGGACATGTGGGCTTCTGATCATCAGGCTAGATTTCTGTGGCAACAGAAATCTGGAGGTTGGCCAATTTTATCTTACCGGTTTCCAAGACTTTCAGAGCCTACAAAATGTTCAAAGCTTTACAAGTAGGGCTACATTAGTAAAAACTGTTGTAAGACATAAAGAAAATGTTAAAATTTTAAAAAGGTCAACAAAATCTTCTGGCATGACTAAAATGAAAATTACGAGAAAAAAAACTTTAAATTACGAGAAAAAAAAAACTTCAAACAAGTATGTCATGCCTGTAAAGGTACTGTACTTCTTGACATGGGTTCTCAAACTCACCATTCCATCTTGTATCTCACTCTCTGAGAAACCGCAAAATGATTCATCGTCAGAGTCGGCATGAAAAATACTGGCCAGTTCTTTAGTGACATCTGGCCTTGATTTCTGTAAAAATCCACAATGGTCTAACACATCTTGCACCTCACTTTCTGAAAAGCCGCAGAAAGATTCATTATCAGAGTCCTCATAAAAAACATTTGCCAGTTCTTCACTGATATCTGACCTGAATTTAGGTTTCTGTAAAATAAATAAATAAATGTGGTTGTGCATTTTTTTTCCTTTTTCAAGAACCAATTTTCCATAAACCGTGCAGAGAGCAAATCACATTTACAAGTGCACTACAAGAGAACAGCTTTTGTTACAAAGAAAAATGGTTCAGAGGTTTACAAATGATTTCTGAGTTGTTATGGCAAATCATCAGGCATGTTAGGTTAGGCGACATTTCAAAAAGATAGAATAAGTAGCTAATCTACCTCCAACAATTACTACCTAGAACCACAGCAAAAAGTGAAATGAAATTACAATGCATACTGTATTTTCCAGCGGCTGTATAGAAATGCAGGCAAAAAGCAAGCAGCTTTAATCACGCACAAAGCATTTGGGGCACTGTGGGCACTGCAGACTCAATTCTGTTTATTCTCAGGCAGCACTTACCGTGTTTGCAAAATTATCAGAAGCAAAGCTGTCACAACTGTCATCAGAAGATGACGACGTTTCCATGGAAATCAACTTCACATATCTAAATTTCTTTACGTTCTTCTTTACTCCGTGATCCTTTTGCTGTAAATGAAAATGGCAATACTATTAAGTGGGACGCTTACACTAACTGAAGACATCATTTTTGAGTTTAGTAGTTCAAACAGCACAGAGTAGATATATCCATTTCTTATACCCTACATAGTAGAAGGAGGATTTGCGAATGCTACAACAGTATTTTCAAAACCTGGTAAAATCTTAAAAGGGGATCCCTTTGAAGGAATTTTGTTAAGGACATTTATCGGTTCAATCAAGCATCTACAGAACTACCTCACTGAACACCTCTTTCCCCCAAGCTAAGCGTGTCATACGGAGTTCCCAAGGGGCTTAATGCTGACTTCCTAAAACCTGCCTGTTAAAAACATTAGATTGCACTTCCAAAAGGAAATTTCAAAAGTACAAAATGGTAGAGTGATTTCTCTCCCTCAGCCAAAATCAAGCTAATGAGGTCTTTTTATATAAGCTTTGGCCTATATACTGTGATGCTAATTTCCCAAACTACAAGAACTGGGCAGCACCTCTACTTCAAGATGGCAGGCTTTCAAGCTGGCCCTGCTCTAACCAGGAGGGGTATAGTGATTTCAGCACAAGCCCTTACAAATCAAGTACATCAACTGAGTGAACAAACATACAAGGAGGCAAGTTAAAGGTCAAATAGCACTCCAAACCCAGGTAGAATGCACGATTCCACCTCTGCATTCTATCAGCCTGGCCTGACATTCAGCTCTTTCCAAAGTCCCCTTCCTATACAATTCTTTTTAGAATTCCTTCTGTAAGTCACAAATTACTTGTAGGTTACTTGTTCATAAACACTGAAAAGCCTGGCTTTGCTCATCAGAAAATGCAATTAGCATCTATCTAAATATAGAGACAGCAGTTTCTGGCATTTTTTAACATTTAATGAGACTTAAGTGTTTTTAGTTCCTATGTTTTAATTTTCTTAAATATGGCCACACAATAGAAATGACTCCTCCCACTGAAAACTTTAAAAGGCAAGATCTGAGGTGTCAGATGGAAAGAACATTCTTGACCTTCCTTGTACATCTAACATTAGGCACTTCATTTCAATCTCTTGCAAATAAAATTATCATGTCTTTTGTCCTTTTAGAAAGGCAGAAAAATGTGATAATAGGTAGTGCTACTACCTATTAGAAGGGGTCTCAAACACCCCATTTTCCAAGTGAGGAAATTCAAGGCTCCAGGGAGGTGAAATAGAGTGCCCAAGAGGACACAGCTGGAAGGAGAACCCAATTCTGTAATCTACGACAGCAGTGCTCCTTGCACTAGTGCAGCAATTTACTCATCAATCTACCTGCAAGCAGTCAGAGGCCCAAGACAGCCTCAAGGGAGGCAGTCTACTGGAAGCTGACAGGGAAACATACGCTGGGCTTTAACACGTCAGCACATGCCAAGAGTTAGTTAGCAGGCAAATGCATGTTTGGAGGAAAAGACGTAGAAAAAGGCAAATGGTTACGGTTGAGATGAACTTTTCTGGCAGGCAGGTAATAACTAATACCACTTAGTAGGTGTTTTTTTCGTGCCAGGCCCTAAGCATGTTTTCACATTACGTTTAATTCCTTGCAACAAAGGTGCTATCATTATTCCCACCTAACAAATGGGGAAGCCGAGGCGTGAGGGGTTAAGTGGATTATTCGTCACAGGATGGCCCAAATTCGAACCCAGGCACGTCAAATTCCAAGTCCTGTTACACATGGCTTTCTCCAATCTAAAAGCTAATGCCGGGTTACACCCAAGAGTAGTGTCTGAAACCACGCCCCCAACACGCCCCCTCCCACACCCCACCCCCACTAGAACCACAGCTTCCCCACGTGTCACTCTTTATTTATTTTAAGCATGTCACACTCTTCCTTTCCACCCAACCCCCATCTTATAACATCTCCTGGGGCAGACCCTACGTTCCGGTTTCCGTTAGAGCAAAAAGTAACGTTCCATTCAGGGAAACGTCCTGCAGCTGCGAGTAAGGTTGGTGGGTGGAGGAGTGGGAAACGAGCAAATGGTCGTTGAACAGCACCTTCAGGTGCTCTTAATCGCCGCCTGGAACTAGAGATGCCTCCCCCCATGTGCGCACCCAAGTCCTAAAGAGACCATTTTGCAAGACCTTTAAACTTCAAACCCACAGGTACTCAGCGGTTAGAAAGCGGATCCTGGTGTGGCAGGCGCAAAATCCCGCGGGGAGCGGGTCCAAAGGGCCCCCCAGTGCGCGCCGGTCTTGCCGCAGCGAGCCACCCACCCGCCCGCAGCTGCACGCTGGAAAAGGCTGCACCGCTGCAGGGCAAACCCCCAGGGTGCAGGGAGGGAGGCGTTCCCCTCCACTCGGGCTCTGGCCGGCAGGCACAATGGGGGACCCGCTAGCTCTGGCCGCTGTCCGGCCCCGAGCGCACGTGCACTTCAGGCGCACGTGGCTTCGGGCTCCCCAGCGCTGCCAACCAACCTGAAAACTGCTCAAATCTCCGACCGCCAGCGCGCCGGGTGCGCACGCCCAGCGGGGTCGGCCCCGGGATCGGAATTACACGAAATGCATAAAATCTGGGGCTTGCCTAAATGGGCGCTGCCCAGGACCGCCACCAGTTGATAAGCAGTACTCGGACCGCGGAGGTAGAGGGAGTCGGTCCGCGCCCAGCACCCACCGCGCCCGCCCCTCGGGTTCATCAGCCTAGCGCTCACCGGCACGCGGCGAGCGTCCATGCTGGCGGCGGGCGCCCAGGCCGGCGCTCTGAGACGGGAGAGCGAAGCACCGCGCGCCGCGGTCCCACAGAGCCAAAGGAGCTGGAGCTGCGGCGGGCGGGGCACTCAGACCCGGGACCCGAGGGGCGGGGCTCCGGCCGGCTTTCCCGCGTTGGGGCGCAGGTCCTGCAAGCTGTGGTAACCGCCTACCCAGGCGCGAGACCCTCTCGGCACTGGGGAAAAAAGCGGCCCCCAAGATATTATGACCCCAAGCCACAGCCTTGGAATGCCCTAAAGTCCGCCGTGGAAAAGCGGCGCTTTTAGGGCTCTAGACAACTCTCTTTATGTTGCTGCACGGTCCTGAGCGAATGGCGCGAAAGAGGTTCGTATTGCCCCGGGGTTAGCAGGCTGATTTGCATGAATTCCCGGGCTGGGAGAGGAAAAGTCGAGGTGCGGGGTAATGGAGAGCAGAGCGAGAGTCTTGCGGGTTTTGGCTCTTATCACTTGCATTGCGGCGTGCGGTTTACGTTATTAAGCGTAAAAATCAAAGAATTAAGCATGAATTCCCCCCTTTATTAGTCTAGTCACTGTCTCTGAGTGTGGCACCTCTTATCTGGCAACCACATCATTATCTGCAGCAGTAAAATGAGTTAAATCTTGATTTTTTTTCCAGAAAGCACGGGAAGCCGTTGTTGTTTTACATAAGACTAGTGGTTTTTTAAATTAGGACAAAAAGGCGCTGCCATTAGTTAACTTATCGGCGGGATCATACAGGCTTTAAAATTTATCTGTTGAGGATAGAAGTTGAAGACTTCTATCTTTTCTTTCGTCAGAATTTATAATACCGAAATTGGAATGACTGAGGTATTTTCTAATTGCCGTTTTAATCAAACCTGACATTCCGACGCAATAAAGTGTGAGGTTTTAATTTTTTAAATTTTTTCCTGTAGAGAGCAGGAAAAAAAGCTTTTAGAAGAAAAAGTAAGATGATTTGGGTTGCTTTAAAAGACACTAATTATAATCTTACATTTAAGACAAGTGCTTGAAATGAAACCATTCGAATTTTCTCCTTAAAAACTTTTCGGGAATAATTCCTTTGCAGTTAAGAGAGCATGCGTGAACACACCGCGTTCTTCTCTGGATGTATTGAATACAAAAACTTGTAAGCAAGTAATACGAAAGAACAATGGATTGGAAGAATTGGGAGGGTCTTGGTCAGAGTCTTCGAGCCTTTCTAAAACACGCCTGCCCATGGTCACTGTCACAGTGCAAGGGACAAAGAACTCACGGTCTCGAAGGTAGGCGCCAAGAGAGGCGGTTGGTTTGGCGAAATTCTTGGCAGTGGTGGTGATGGGGGAGGGGGGGGGCGGTGAGTGACTCAATAAGTATTTGTTGAGTAAATAAACAACTATATAAATGGTGAAAGAACTAAAATTGTCGTTGGTGCTGTGTCTTTGGGAATACAGTTTTTTGCCACTGAAATATGTGAGAATTTGGAATTGTGAAATGCATAAAGTAAGGGAAGATTAAGTCCTTTGACTCTGAAAAGTTCTGATAGGAAAATTCTTAATTCTCTTGGGGCACTAGAAAATAATTTACATATTAAGATTAAGATGTCTGGTCTATCAGTCTTTTTAGTAAACCGAAAGATGCAAATTAAAACAGATACAGTTTCACTCAGTGGCAAAAATTTTAAAAACCTGATTAAGACCAGGTGCTGGTAAGGACATGAGGAAATTCCTGCAATGTTAGGAGTGTAATTTTTTTACTTCACAGGGCAGTTCAGATATTTAGCAAAACCACTTCCAGGTATATACCCAAAACAAAGTTTTTCACACTGCTGGTTAGAACCCATTGGTGAATTGTGAAATCAACTTAGTGGGTTACAACTAGCACGCTTTCTTCTTTCTTTTTGAAATTGGGTAAAAAATATGAGTAGTAAGTGTGAGTATTGTTTTCTCGAACTGTGTGTCACTTTTGTGTGTGTGTTTTGTATAAAGGCGTATTTCATATTGCGCTTTGCCATGGACAATTTTCAAGATAGCATCCTGGAGAATGTGCATGATGAGTCTTGTACTGATGTTCTCTCATTCATTCAAGTTAAGTATAGACAATGCCTATTACAGCAGGCACTATTCTGAGAACTGGAGACACATAGGCCAGGGAGTGTACATCCTAGTAGAGGAGTAGAAATAAACATGATAATTTCAGGTGTGATAACTTCTGGAAAAAAAAAAAACAGGATAAGAAGATAGGAAATGAAAGCAGTATTAATTCAAATAAGAAAAACAGGAAAGGCTTCTCTGAGGTGTTATCTGATCAGGAGCCTGAGTAAAGCAAGGGAAGAAATCATGGGAGATAAGGGAAGTGCTGATTTTAAGCAGAATGAACAGCTGGTTCAAAGGCTCTGTAAGGCACCTAACAGAAGAAGCCGAGTATGCTGTGACTATAGAGCTAGAGTAAGAAAGGGAGAGGGGCCAGATCATGTGGGGTCTTCCTGACCATGGGAAGAGCTTTGGATTTTATCCCAGGTGTGATGGGAAGGATTTTGATGGAGACCCAATCTGACCCTATGGACTGTATGAACTGTAGGTTGAAGGGGAGCAGGATTGAAGAAAGCTCAAGGCACTTAGGAGCGCCTGGAGGAGAAAATGATGGCTTGGACTAGGGTAGTTTTAGGGTGGGGAGAACTGCTCAGCTATATTATTTTGAAGATAGAGCTAATGAGACTGGAGGGATGGATGGTTCATTCATATTAGCATTGTGTATCATAGTAAAATATGGCAAATAAACTAAATGCCCCTCAGAAGGGAAATGGATGCACAGACAGTGGTATATTCGTAGAATGGAATTTGAACAGTAGTTCAAATGAATGGTATGGCTTACTTGCATCAATGTAGATAAATCTTAATATTGAACGAAAAAGCAAATTGCAAACATTTCTGCAAACTGTACCCCTTAGGCAAATTTTAGAAACCTAAAACAAAACCAAACAAAAGCAACCTAAAACCTACTTAAGTTGTGAAAGTATAAAAAACCTACACAAACAAAACAGGATACAGTAAACTCTGAGGAGGGAAAGATGGAAAGGAAAGAGAGGAGGTGAGGCCTTCCACTCTATCATTAATGCTTTTTTGTTGTTGTTGTTACTTTCTTTAAAAATAGTGTGAAGCAAATATGGCAAAGTGTTAAATGTGAGTGGTGGGCACGGGAATGTCTTTTATATTTTTACTTTCCATGGGGTTTTCTTTTTTCTT
Organism: Neomonachus schauinslandi; assembly: GCF_002201575.2. Lineage (NCBI taxonomy): Eukaryota > Metazoa > Chordata > Mammalia > Carnivora > Phocidae > Neomonachus > Neomonachus schauinslandi. The sequence goes on along the minus strand of NC_058405.1, from coordinate 134,670,023 downwards.
TTGGATCTGAAACATTTTATAATAAAATTTTTAAGTTTGAAACACTTGACCTGTCTGTTGATCAAGATCTATTGTTTGTAGTGTTAAATATGCAGTCCCTTTACAGGGCCCTATAAATGGGAATGTAAGTTCATCTTGCAATTTTAGGTACCTCATAAAGGTCTTAAGTCACTATGTTAATCATATACTGGTAAATATGTTCATTTTAAATGAAAGACACAAAAAGCATAAGAATGGAAATTCAGTGTGCAGAGAATGATGAGGGCCCAGGCCTCAGCAACAGGTAACCGGGAATGACATTTCATAGGCACATACCTGCTATCTACAGACAGTATCTGGTATGAGAGCTGTAAATACAAGTACTCAGAAAATACTTATTACCAACTAAAATGATTGTAGATGGAATTTTAAACCTAAAACTTTCTAAAATACTGTCTCCTATTGAAGAGCTTTAAGGATCAGTATGTGTTGTCCTGTAGTTTTTATTCACTTTGCACAAAGAATTCCATTTCCTATTATTGGGTTTGAAACTTGACCACTCAGCACTTAAATAATGAGGTAAGGTGAAGTCAAACTTGAACTCAAGATAATTGATTTTTAAGACAAAGAATGCAAGAATTAATAAGATATATCATTTTTAGATGCGTAGATGTACTTGTTCTCTGTCCCATACACCCTTCCTTCTCTTAGGAAATGTAATGTGAACCCAAGTGGCTCAGTAAATGAGAGCCCTTCAATAGACCATGCACACCCAGAGACAAAGCACTGGTGCGGGGTTTCACTGTGTTTGTGGTTACAGACAGGTTGCAGTCTGTCAGGTCACAAATCTCTATTCTAAATAACCCCGTAATTATAGATTTACCTCCCCCGGGTCTGCTTTCAGGATGTACAAAGGCAAGAAACCTAAAAGGCCTAAAGTTACCCTTCCGTTGCCAGAAGCCACTCTGTGGGAGGGCCCAGCCCATAACCACCCTGGTTCAGTTTAGTCCACAAATCCTACTTCTCCAAGCTCTATTGGTATGTTTGCTTTTGATTATATGTCCACACTGTTGAGCAGGTCAGTTTGCAGACGTCGGATACCTGGTTAGAGAAAGGAATATGGAAACACGAATGCAAATCTGGTCGTTTTTAGCAAGAGGAAATACTTGTTTTTCATGGATAAGCATTGTTCATTATGAAATATTTGACTGTATAAAGCGTTAAAGCATCATTGAACACTAGATGAGATAAAGTCATGTTTTAATTACTGAATCAGTCAGTTCCAACATTATGGAAGCTGAACTATAACTATAACCTAACCGCCTACATTTTACCAACCGCAACTCCCCTCTAACTTGTTCTCCTTCTATAACTTTTTAAATTTGCCCTTGGTAAAGTGTTTTTACAGGGGTACAAATATTTCTTGGAGGTAGGGATTTCATTTCCATTGGATATAGACCCAGAAGTGGAATTACTGGATCATATGGTATTTCTGTTTTTAGTTTTTTGAGGAATCTCCATAATGGCTACACCAATTTGTATTTCCACCACAGGGTGCAAGGGTTTCCTTTTTTTTCCCGAGTCCTCACCAACACTTGTTATCTCTTATCTTTTTGATATAATAACTTCAGAAAACACAATGAGGGGAGGAAAGAAGTCCAGAAAGATATGTAGCAGAATGTTGGCAGAGATTTCTTCTGGGATAGGGGACCTAATGGTGATTTTTCTTCTCTTTTCCCCTTTTTGTTCTTTCCAAATTATCTGGAATGAGCTCAAATGATTTTCAAAACCACAGGAAAAACAACAAAAAACCAAGAGTGGCTCCCTATCCTTAAAATAACAGAAACAAACCATGCCAAGGAAGAGAGGCTGAGGCACTTAGGGTGATTTGGAGGGAATGAAAGATGGGGTGGGGAGTGGTGTGTGAAGGGAAAATGGAGTCAAGGAAAGGGAAGGTCTGTTGATGGGGCAGCCAGCTATGACGTGCTTCTCAGTTATCCTGGGGGCTCTGACCAGCACCTGCTTGGCCTTCTAGGACACGGTAGCAAAGTCCTGCTAAGCAGCTTGTGGCCCATAGGCACCTAGCAAGATTTTTGGTTTTACTCAAGAACTTGTTTTGTTTTTGTTTATTTTTTTTTTTAAAGATTTTATTTATTTATTTGACAGAGAAAGACACAGCGAGAGAGGGAACACAAACGGAGTGGGAGAGGGAGAAGCAGACTCCCCGCCGAGCAGGGAGCCCGATGCGGGACTCGATCCCAGGACTCCAGGATCATGACCTGAGCCAAAGGCAGTCGCTTAACCAACTGAGCCACCCAGGCGCCCTTGTTTTTGTTCTTTAAAGATTTTTTTTATTTATTTGAGAGAGCGAGAATGAGAGACAGAGAGCATGAGAGGCAGGAGGGTCAGAGGGAGAAGCAGACTCCCTGCTGAGCAGGGAGCCCGATGCGGAACTCGATCCAGGGACTCCAGGATCATGACCTGAGCCAAAGGCAGTCGCTTAACCAACTGAGCCACCCAGGCGCCCAAGAACTTGTTTGTTTTTAATTTGATCACTTCCCCTTCTGGAAACAACTAGGATGCGCAAAAAAAAAAAAAAAATTCTGTGTTTTAGTTGTGAGCCGTCTCCGTTCATTGCATAGAAAACTTCTTCTAAACTATTATAGTTGTGAATTTTCCAGATCCTAGAATTCTTCTTCAGATTTCTTCCTTTTAAGCAGCTCTTTGGAAAGAGAATTGTTGCAGAGAGAGGAAGTTTATTAGCTAAAAGGAGACTTACGGATTGTCTATAGATTGGTTAATTTCTGGAGTGAACCAAATTCAAGATGGTGAGGGACCCAGAGAGCAGTCTAATCTGCACATTGACATAGAATTCAAAACCAGTCTACCAGCAGTCCGTAAAACCTTAAACATAGACACCATATGATCCATCAATTCCACTGGTCAACTGGCAGAATTTCAGCTTCTTCTCTTTATCTCTTTTGGAGTCCCCAGATGTAAAATGGTATGGCTCATCTCAATCGTTTTTCAAAGCGCTTTCTTCAGGCTTCAAATATAAAGCATACAAACTGCTATGGACTAATACTTGCTCTACCACTCACTCTGGAATTTCATATATCCCAACCCACAGAATTCATTAAGGAACGCTGACAGAAAGCTGAATTTTTTTTTTTTTTTTTTAAAGATTTTATTTAACAGTCTTTCACTTAACAGAGAGAGACACAGTGAGAGAGGGAACACAAGCAGGGGGAGTGGGAGAGGGAAAAGCAGGCTTCCCCCTGAGCAGGGAGCCTGATGCGAAGCTCAGTCCCAGGACCCTGGGATCATGACCTGAGCCAAAGGCAGAAGCTTAATGACTGAGCCACCCAGGCATCCCTGAACGCTTATTATTCTACTTTGCCTTTCCTTAGGCTTATCAGAAAAACACCTGGTACCACACCCAGGACACCTGTAGGGGGGCTGAATTGTGGCCCCTCAAAATACATCTCTTTGTTTTAATACCCAAACTCTGTAAATGTTCATTTAGAAAAAGGGTCTTTGCAGATATAGTTAAGGACCTTGAAAGGAGACCATCTTGGATTATCCACATAGGCCCTAAACCCAATGACAAGTGTCTTTATAAGAGACAGAAGAGAAGTCACCTAGAGTAGGTCATTTGAAGATGGAGACAGAGATTGGAGTGAGCAATCACAAGCCAAGGTACAAGGACAGCCTCCAGAAGCTAGAAGAGGCAAGTAACGGAAACTCTCCTTGAACTTCTAGAGGAAGCACAGACATGCCCACACCTTGATTTCAGACTTCTGGTCTCTGGAACTGTGAGAGAATACATTTCTGTTGTTTTAAGCCACAAACTTTGTGGTAATGTTTATGGCAACCATGGGAAATTAATACAACCCCATTGACTTCCAATGGGAAAGGAGAGGAGTCCAAACAGAACCATATTGACCAGGCTTTCATGATAGAGACGGGATGGCCATTACAACTCTGGTGACAAACTAGATTAGATCTTTCAAACTTACTCTGAAAAACAACTAGAATAACCAGGCTTTCCCAGTTTCCAGCTAGTGTTCGTGACTTATGGAGCCAGTGCTGTGGACTGAATGTTTGTATGCCCGCCCTCCATCCCACCCACCCCATTCATATGTGGATATCTACTCTCTAATGAGCTGATATTTGGAGGTGGGGCCTTTGGAGGTAATCAGGTCATGAGGGTGGAGCCCTCATGAGTGGGATTAGTGCCCTTATAGAAAGAGACATGAGAAAAATTTGCTTCCTCTCTCCCTGCTCTCCACTTTGTGAGGATCCAAGGAAGACCACCATCTGCAAACCAGGAAGAGGGCCCTCACCAGATACTGGATCTGCTGGCACCTTGATCATGTACCTCCCAACCTCCAGAACTGTGAGAAATGAATGTCTGTTGTTTAAGCCATGCATCCTGTGGTATATTTGTTAGAATAGCATTAACAGCCAGTTTTTACAGTTTCTAACTTTTCCAAGTTTTAGATAATTGTCCTTAACACGGTCCTAATCAACCCAGCTTTCCTACTGTCCATCATGTTCTCTTCCGCTCCTTCATGACACTGACTTTACCGCAAGCTTTTGTCTGCCTTGGATACAGAGCATCATTTTGCCTTCAATCTTACCATTGGCCCGCATTTTCTCTTGGTATTAACAAGAGATTAAACCAAGAGAAAGAAAATGATTGGCTTAGGTTCATCTTGTATATGTGTGTATGGGACCACTATGGTATTATGGATCAGTGGCCCCTATGTCAGGTGTCCAATCTGTGCTATCTGGGAGCATGAGAGAATTATCATGTGGTATCAAACATGGTGCCTAAGTAGCTGGGGCTGGGTATTCAGATGCTGTCTGGCACAGTATAAGGGTAAAGAGTGTGGGCTCTGCCTGGGTTTGCATGCTAGCTCTGCCACCCACCACATGTTTTATGATCTTGGGCAAGTTAATCTCAATCTCAGTTGTATTATCTATATTTTATGATCTTGGGTAAGTTAATCTCCATCTCAGTTGTATTATCTATAAAACGGAGATAGTAATCCAAGTCTACCTCATAGGGTTGGCATGAGGATTAAATGAGTACATATCTGGCATATATTCAGTGCTCAATACATTTTAACTATTACTGGGGCTTAAATTTACCATTTAATTTTTTATTTCCAGTTTTTTTTCTCCTGTTTCTTTGTTTCCCTGTTCTATTTTTTCTGCTTTCTGGTGGGTCATTTGAACATTTTTTAAAATTCAGTTTTGACTTATTTATAACTTACAGTGTATCTCTTTATATATTATTATTATTATTTGTGCTAGGTATTATCATACTTCTCACAGGCTACAAGAGTTTCCATTTCACAAGTTCAAACTATTATTGAACCTGATAAGCACATGACTTTTCCCGTGGTGTGGTTCCAGAGATGCCCTCAATTAACATGATTCATGTCACTTTCCTAATCATAAGCTCACATTCCTGTTCCTCCTCTTAAACAAGACACAAAACAAAAACTCCTAAAATCATACCCAGCTATGAAATCTAGAGAGGTTATCATGGGGCCATATTAAAGGTGCTTCTCAGTCTTAGAGTTCACAACCTCCTGGCACTATCCATCCCATCTCCAGTGCTGCTACAACCCCTTCTTGCTCTTTCACAACCTGTGGAATAAGTGGTACCGTTAACCACCATCAATATTGCTGACATAGTATTTAAATATTATATTTCAACATATTAAAGTATATGGAAGTATTGAAATATATTTTACAGATATATCTACTAAATGCAGACATTTAAAATATAAATGTCTAAGAATTAAAGTAATTATAGGGATGAGCTCAGTTTATTATGAGCCTTGCTGCGAGAAGGCCAGATCCCTTGTTTTCCTAACATAAGGTAGGAATGACAGCCTCATGTATGTGATACATGTATACACATACATGTGTGTATGTGTATACATATATGCCCATATACCACTGAGCACATGGTAGCTTTTTAGATAGAGCAAGTACACTAATGTGAGGTCTTTCTCTTTTTTCCATTCCTGTATCAAAACAACTTTACTAAGAACAACTTTCTTGTCTTTGCCATAAACAAGTGGATTTAAAATGCTATCAAATGAACAGACAGCTACTTCACCCTATACTTTGAGATCACTCACAGACTATTTTAATTCCAGTATATTTAACATAAAGTGTTATATTAGTCTCAGGTGTACAATACAGTGATTCAATAATTCTATACATTACTATGTGTTCATCACGATAAGTGTACTTTTAATCTCCCCCACCCACCTCCCCTCTGGTAACCATCTCTTTGATTTCCATAGCTAAGTGTCTGTTTTTTGGTTTGTCTCTTTTTTTTTCTTTGTTCATTTGTTTCTTAAATTCCACATATGAGCGAAATCATATGCTATTTGTCTTTCTCTCACTGACCTATTTCACTCAGCTTTATACTTTCTAGGTCTATCCTTGTTGCAAATGGCAATATTTCATTCTTATGGCTGAGTAATATTCCATTGTATGTGTGTATGTGTGCGTGTTCTTTATCCATTCATCTATCAAGGGGCACTTGGGCTGCCTCCATAATGTGGCTATTTTAAATAATGCAATAAACACAGGGATGCATATATCCTTCAAATTACTGTTTTCGTATTCTTTGGGTAAATATCCAGTAGTGTGATTACTGGATCAGATGGTACTTCTATTTTTAATATTTTGGGGGAATATCTATACTGTTGTCCACAGTGACTGCACCAGTTTGCATTCCCACAGACAGCACGCAATGGTTCCTGTTCTCCACATCCTCATCAACACTTGTTTCTTGTGTTTTTCATGTTAGCTATTCTGACAGGTGTGAGATGGTATCTTATTGTGGTTTTTGCATTTCCCTGATGAGTGATGTTCAGCATCTTTTCATGTGTATCTTAGCCATCTGTATGTCTTCCTTGGGGAAATGTCTGCTCATGTCTTCTGCCCATTTTTTAATTGGATTATTATTTTTTTTTTTTGGCTGTTGTATAAGTTCCTTATATATTTTGGAAAATAACCCTTTATCAGGTAAGTTCTTTGTAAATCTCCTCCCATTCAGTAGGCTGTCTTTTAGTTTTGGTGGTTGTTTCCTTCACTGTGTAGAAGCTTTTTATTTAGATGTAGTCCCAATAGTTTATTTTTGCTTTTGTTTCCCTTGCTTCAGGAGACCTATCTAGGAAGATGCTGCTACAACCCATGTCAGAGAAATTACTGCCTGTGCTCTCTTCTAGGATTTTTATGGTTTCAGGTCTCACATTTAGCTCTTTAATCCACTTTGAGTTTATTTTGGTGTATGGTATACAAAAGTGGTGCAGTTTCATTCTTTTGCATGTAGCTGTCCAGTTTTCCCAACACCATTTGTTGAAGAGACTTCTTCCCATTGTATATTCTTGCCTCCTTTGTCGAAGATTAATTGACCATACAATTGTGGGTTTATTTCTAGGCTTTCTATTCTGTCCCATTGATCTCAGGATCTCTGTGTCTGTTTTTGTGCCAGTACCATACTGTTTTGATTGCTACAGCTTTGTAGTGTATCTTGAAATCTGGGATTGTGATACCTCCAGCTTTGTTTTTCTTTTTCAAGATTGCTTTGGCTATTTGGGGTCTTCTGTGGTTCCATACACATTTTAGGATTGTTTGTTCTGGTTCTGTGAAAAATGCTGTTGGTATTTGGATAGGGATTGCATTGGATCTGTAGATTGCTTTGGGTAGTATGGACATTTTAACAATATTTGTTCTTCCAACCTGTGAGCATGGAATGTCTTTCCATTTGTGTCATGTTCAGTTTCTTTCATCAGTATTTTAAAGTTTTCAGAGGACAGGTCTTTCATCTCCTTGGTTGAGTTTGTTCCTAGGTGTTTTATTATTTTTGGTTGCAGTTGTAAATGGGATTGTTAATTTCTCTTTCTGCTGCTTCATTATTAGGGCATAGAAATATAATGGATTTCTGTATGTTGATTTCATATCCTGAGACCTTAACTGAATTCATTTATCAGTTCTAGTAGTTTTCTGGTGGAGTCTTTTGGTTTTTGAATATATAGTATCATGTCATCTGCACATAGTGAAAGGTTAACTACTTCTTTGCCCATTTGGATGCCTTTGATTCCTTTTTCTTGTCTGATTGCTGTGTCTGGGACTTCCAGGACTATGTTAAGTAAAGGTGGTGAGAGTGGATGTCCTTGTCTCATTCCTGACCTTAGGAGAAAAGCTTTTAGTTTTTCCCTGTCGAGTATGGTGTTGGTTGTGGGTTTTTCATACATGGCCTTTATTGTGTTGAGGTATGTTTGCTCTAAACCTACTTTGTTGAGAGTTTTTATCATGAATGGATGTTGTACTTTGTCAAATGCTTTTTCTGTATCCCTTGAAATGATCATATGGTTTTTATCCTTCCTCTTATTGATGTGATGCATCACATTGATTGGTTTGCAAATACTGAACCACCCTTGCATCCTGAAAATCCCACTTGATCGTGGTGAATGATTTTTTTTTAAGTATTATTGTATTCACTTTGCTAATATTTTGTTGAGGATTTTTGCATCTATATTCATCAGAGATAGTGGCTTGTAGTTTTCTTTTTTTGTGGTGTCTTTAACTGGTTTTGGTATCTGAGTAATGCTGGCCTCATAGAATGAATTTGAAAGCTTTCCTTCCTCTTCTGTTTTTTGGAATAGTTTGAGAAGATGTTCAGTAGAATTCACCTGTGAAGCCATCTGGTTCTGGACTTCTGTTTGTTAAGAGGTTTTTTGTTTGTTTTTAAAGACTATTTATTTGAGAGAGAGAGAGAGAGAGCACGAGCAGGGTGAGGGGCAGAGGGAGAAGCAGACTCCCTGCTGAGCAAAGAGCCCAAAATGGGGCTCAATCCCAGGACTCTGGGATCATGACCTGAGCCGAAGGCAGACCCTTAACCGACTGAGCCATCCAGGCGCCCCTAGGAGGTCTTTGATTACTGATCCAATTTCATTGCTGGTAATCTGTCTGTTCAAGTTTTCTATTTCTTCCTGCTTCAGTTTTGTTACTTTATACGTTTCTAGGAGTTTATCCATTTCTTCTAGGTTGTGCAATTTGTTGGCATATAATTTTTCATAATATTCTCTTATAATCACTTGTATTTCTGTGTTGTCAGTTATTTCTCCTCTTTCATTTCTGATTTTGAGTCCTCGTTCTCATTTGATAAGTCTAGCTAGAGGTTCACCAATTTTGGTGATGTCTAAAGAGAACTAGCTCTGAAGGAAACAGTGTTTCCTTTGTTCCTTTGCTCTAAACCTAAAACTAGCTCATTGATCTATTGTATTATTTTTTTACTTTTTGTATTGTTTCTGCTCTAATCTTATTTCCTTTCTTCTGTTGTTTTCGTGTTCTTTTTCTATCTCCATTAGGTGTACGTTTAGGTTGTTTGAGATTTTTCTTCTTAAGGTAGGCCTATATTGTTATAAACTTCCCTCTTAGGATTGCTTTTGCTGCATCCCGAAGATTTTGGACTGTTGTGTTTTCATCTTTATTTCTCTCTCTCCTTCTCACCCTCCCCCCTCTAATAATATATATTATTTTTTCCTTTTTTAAGTAAGCTCTGTGCCCATCATGGTGCTTGAAATCCCAACCCAGAGATCAAGAGTCACATGCTTTACTGACTGAGCCGGCCAGGCATCCCATGTCTCCATATATTTTTTTGAGTTTCTCTGATTACTTGGTTGACCATTCATTGTTTAGTAGCATGTCATTTAACCTCCATTTATTTGTGCTCTTTACAGGCTTTTCCTTGTGGTTAATTTCTAGTCTCATAGCATTGTGGTCAGAAAAGATGCATGGTATGAATTTGATCTTTTTGAATTTGTTGAGACTAGTTTTCTGGCCTAATATGTGATCTCTTCTGGAGAATGTTCCATGTACACTGGAAAAGAATGTGTATTCTGTTTTAGTGTGGAATATTTTGGATATATCTGTTAAATCTAATGTGTCACTCAAAGCCACTGTTTCCTTGTTGATTTTCTGTTTGGATGATATGTCCATTGATGTTAGGAGGGTGTTAGTCCTCTACTATTATTGTATTACTATTGATTAGTTCTTTTATGTTTATTATTAATTGCTTTATGTATTTGGATGGTCCTGTGTTGGGTGCATATTTACAATTGTTATATATTCTTGTTCCCTTTATGATTATATAGTGCCTTCTTTGTCTCATTACAGTCTTTGTTTTAAAATCTATCCTGTCTGTTATAAGTATTGCTATCCTGGCTTTTTTTTTCTCACATCCATTTGCATGATTAATGTTTTTCCATTGCTTCACTTTCAATTTCCATGTGTCTTTAGATCTGAAGTGAGTCTTGTAGGCTGCAGATAGGGGAGTCTTTTGGAGCACTTAGTCTATTTGCATTAAAAGTAATTATTGATAGGTATGTACTTCCATTTTGTTACTTGTTTTAATATTTTTTTTTGTATGTGAGGTATTTTTTTTTCCCCTAGGCAAAGAACTTTATTAACCTTGTTTCAAACTTTATTCCCAGGCTTCTTCAGCTTAATTAGCTGCAAAGAATGAATTGTGTATAAACAAAAACTGAAAAGAGCTGCAGTGTCCAAGGGGCTTGGGCTTAAAAATATTAGAGATCTAGATTTTATCAGATCAATGAACAAAATTTTAAAAAGCAGTCATAATATAAACTAGCAGCTCCCAGTAACTTCTTCAAGTTTTATCTTCTTCAGAAGTTGACTCAATTCAGTTTGCTTCATTCTTGGAAGCTTCATCAAAATTCTCCACAAGATCTGGAACTTCATCATCATCATCCTCTCTGGTAACAAGTGGTGCTTTTCCATCCACAGATTGTTTGGGCAGAGCGTCAGCCAGTCGTCTTAAACTAGTCAGACTGTCTGCACCAAGTTGGTTTAAGATACTGGGTAGCATTTCTATCAGCTGCTTTGTCTCAGCATGGCCTGTATTGATGAAAGTGTTCGCTGCCAGCGATGCCTGAACTTTGGGGTTGTTAAAGTGGATCACTGTTCCTTGGTTTGTGAACATATTCACTTCTTCAATACCAGAGATATTGTTTACCCCTAACTTCCTTAAGGAGAACTGAAGTTTTTTCCTCTGCTGTAGCCATTCTATGAACCACCTTCTTTCGGGGAGCAGTTCCTTTCCCACCAATGTGCACTTGTGCTTGCAGTTTGGTGAGTTTCTCCTGGTTCATGATCGTTTCTTTCATCTTGTTGGAGCAGAAATGGGACCGCGTGGGGGAATAGGGTTGGCGCTCGGGGGGTCTCGGGCGGACCAGCTGAGATTAGGTGCACACACGCCGGGGCGCAAGATGGCAGTTAGAGGATGTGAGGTCTTTCTTAAACTTTGTTTTCACCCTAATAATTCTATAATTCTGACTAGAGACCAATGTTTTACTTTAACTTCTGATATCTGTTTGATTCTTGGAATCATGGTTTTTAATTTTAGTTTGTAGTTTTCAGTTTTAAAAATATATCTACAGACATATACATTATGAATGTAGTTCATTGGCTTATTTTTGAGGACACTAATGATATTCTCTTTCTTTAATGACAGCCCTCTAAATCTTTATTGATTCTATTTTACAATCTACTACAGCTTTCTTATTCTTTCTCTGAAACCCTAAAAAAATTTTACATGAAGTTTTATGCTCATCCCTCCCTGTAATCCCACTTGAACAATATTAAGTTAGCCCCTCATGATCTCTTGTCCCAATGGCTGGACTAGATTCCTGGTTTTCTCGCATCCAGCCTATTTGCCCCCCTCCCTATACATTCTTCATCCTACCGCCAGAGTGCTTTTTCTAAAATGCAAATTTTATGGTATTGTTCCTTTGCTCTAAACCCCATTGCCTTCAGGATACAACCCAAATTTAGGCCTTTCAACAAATCCTAGTCCAAGAGGCTCCTGTGATATCTTTGGTTGCCATTAAATCACCCCTGTTACACCTGTTGGTGCCTCTTCTACTCCATTGCCTGGTGGTCCTAATTAGCAAGGTCCTTGCTGTTGCAACTTAGATCACCCCATCATCCCCTCAATCACTGGTGCAGATGTTTGGTGACATTTTAAGTATAGATGTTGGTCCTTCTGAAACAGCAAAAGCCTTCCTTCAATTTTTACAATTCTTCCATTCTAAAGGGAGTAGGCCATTCTGAGTTACAAATTGGGAGAAACAAGTTTCACCAGGACCATTTGGAGACTATTAGAGTAGAATCTTTGTGTCCTGTTCCAAAACATCTGTTTGTACCAAAACTCCATCAGTGTTCCAGGAGATACCTAACTTAGCCTGAGTGCTCTATTAGTTATTTCCTTTCACAATGAATGACATTCACTTAAGAGCTAGGGATGCCATTTCTCCAGTTGCTGGATCTCTGTATACCTGGGTCAGATTGACAATTCTGGGTGTTTTCATTTCTTTTTGATGGCCCAGAAAATGAGTATATGTTTGTGGGTATAGAGATTATGTTCCATTGATAGTAAAATTTATTTTTTTGTTTTTAAAAACTGCCATTTTTAAACACTGGTAGAGCAGAAGGGAGCTGTGAAGTATGACATTATGGAGTATTTATAATTCTGTCATATTTACAACAGTAATTTCTTCTCTCTGGAAATCTGGGAGAGGGTGGGGTGGAAATCTGGTTCTCCTCCTCATTCCCACCACCTTTTACTTGACCACATGAGTCCTCACAGAATCAGGACTTCTGGTGTACTCGTTTTTTGTTCTTGTTCTGTTGTGTATTGTAAAATATACACAAAATGTACCATTTGAGCTATTTAGTGTACATATAATTCAGTGGCATTAAATGCATTCGGTGTGGTATAGCTATCACCACTGTCCTTTTCCAGAACTTTTCATCATCTCAAACATAAACTCTGTACCCATTAATTTCCCATCCCCTACTCCCACCCCAGCCCCAGCAACCTCTCTTCTACCTTCTGTCTCTATGAATTTCACTCTTCTAGGTACTTCATACAGATGGAATCCTGTAACATTTGTCCTTTTGTGTCGGGCTTATTTCACTTAACACTTTCAGGGTTCATTCATATAGTATCAGAATTTCATTGCTTTTAAGGCTGAATAAACTGTTACCCAATATGAAATAGATCATTTGGATACCCTATGACTATTAATGAAATGGAATGTGTAATTTTAAAACTCCCCATAAAAGATCTATCCAAGCCCAAAGGAGATTCTACCGAACATTTAAAGAATTAAGACAAACTTAATTAAGCTTAATTAAAACAATTTGTCCTTAATTAGGAGAAAATATTTGCAAACTGCCTATCTGAGAAAGGACTAGTATCTGAAACCTATAAGGAATTCTCAACATTCAACAGTAAAACAAGCAATCCGACTTGAATGTCCACGAAACTCGAAGAGACATTTCACTGAAAAAAATATATAATAAGCACATGAAATGTTTGATATCCTTAGTTATTACGGAAATGAAATTAAAACCACATTCAGATTAGCACTATACATCTATCAGAATGGTTAAAATTAAAAAAAAAAAAAGTGATATCACCCAATGATGGTGAGGATGGAGAGAAACTTGGATCACTCATATATTGCCAGAGGGGATATAAAGTGACACAGCCAGTCTGGAAAACAATTTGGCAGTTTCTTAAGAAACAAAACATGCAAATACCATATGTCCCAGCATTTGCAGTCCTGGGCATGTATTCCAGAGAAATGAAAACTTATGTTCACATAAAAACTACATAAATTTTCATAGCAACTTTATTCATAATAGTGAAAAACTGGGGGAAAAGAATTTACATGTCTTTCAATGGCTGAACGGTTAAACTATAGTATATCCAAACTTTGGAATACTACCTATTATTAAAAAGAAACAAATCACTGATACATACAACCTGCATGAATTATGAGAATTACACTGAGTGGAAAAAGCCAATCCCAAAAGATTACTTGCGGAATTATTCCATTTATATACTTTTTTTTTTTCTTTTTTAGTAATCTCTACCCTCAACGTGGGGCTCAAACTTGACCTCAAGACCAAGAGTCGCATGCTCTACTGACTAAACTAGCCAGGCATCCTGATTTATATACATTCTTGAAGCAACAAAACTATAGAGAAATATTAGTGCTTGCCAGAGATTAAGGAGAGGATGAGGGTTGAGGGAAGTAAGCATGGCTATAAAAAGGCAACATGAGGATTCCTTGTGGTGATAGAAATGTTCTGAATCTTGATTTTTTACCCTGGTGGTTATGTTGTACTATAGTTTTGCAAGAAGTTACCATGGCAGGGAGGGGACTGGGTAATGTGTGCATGGGGTCTCTCTTATTTTTTATAACTGCATGTGAATCTACAATTATCTCGAAAATCAAAGTTTGATTAAAAAATAAAGCTGAGGCGCCTGGGTGGCTCAGTTGGTTAAGCGCCTGACTCGGTTTCAGCTCAGGTTGTGATCTCAGGGTCATAAGATTGAGCCCTGAATTGGGCTCTGTGCTCAGTGCCGAGTCTGCTTGAGATTCTTTTTCTCCCTCTGCCCCTTCCCCCACTTGCATGCACTCTCTAAAATATATAAAATCTTAAAAAAATAAAGCTGTTAAGCATAAAATATACTGAACTGTTATCTATAAAGTCTAAAGATACTGTCCCTAAGACAGTCCAGTTTTTTCAACGATAAAAAAAATCAATTGCCTGAAGGTACAAGAGAGTGACCAAAAGCAATCAGGAACTTCAGAGTTGGAGGAAGGGACTAGCTCTGTGGGGTTTCCCATTTTTGTAACTTTTACCTGAGGGAAGTCCCTACTTTGCACCGGAAAGGCAGGCTAAAACTCCAATAGGAACCTGCGGTCTTACTGGCTTGAAGAACCAGAGTCTGAAGTGGCCACAGCAGCTGGAAATGGACTGAGAATCTCAGAAGAGAGACATAAAGGGATAATCTCGAAATCACACAAATTCTGCCCAAATCTTTGATTCCTAAACTACACATGTGTGAGACAGATCCAAGAAGTTTATCCATGACTAAAAGAACTAAACAGATTTCAGCTGCTGCTAACTGCAGGAGAGTTAGAGTTTGGAGTTTGAAGCAGACCTAGTTAACTTTCTGTTAAACAATCAAGACTCTTTGGAAAAAGAATCCAGAATTTCTACAATGATTATTAATAATGTCTTGAGTAAAATCCAAAATCACTGGATATAGGGAATAAAAGAAAGAAAACATGACTCAGGCATTCAGTATAGACTAACTTCAAGATTCCCCAGATGTTGATGTTGGCAAAGACTGCAAAACTGCTGTTATAACTATGCTCAGGGACGTAAAGGAAAATATCTTGTAATTAATAAACAAGAGATATCAGCAGAAAAATCAAAAGTATTTTGGGGCACCTGGGTGGCTCAGTCGTTAAGCGTCTGCCTTCGGCTCAGGTCATGATCCCAGGGTCCTGGGATCGAGCCCCACATCGGGCTCCCTGCTCGGTGGGAAGCCTGCTTCGCCCTCTCCCACTCCCCCTGCTTGTGTTCCCTCTCTCGCTGTGTCTCTCTCTGTCAAATAAATAAATAAAATCTTTAAAAAAAAAAAAAAATTTTAAAAAAGAACCCAGAGGTGCCTGGGTGGCTCAGTTGGTTAAGTGGCTGCGTTTGGTCAGGTCATGATCCCAGGGTCCTGGGATCGAGCCCCAGGTCAGGCTCCCTGCTCAGTGGGGAGTCTGCTTCTCCCTCTCCCTCTGCCTGCCTCTCTGCCTATTTGTGCTTTTTCTCTGTCTCTCTGTCAAATAAATAAAATCTTTAAAAAAGAACCCAAATGGAAATTCTGCAGCTGGAAAATAACCTAAATAAAATGTCTGATGGATGGACTTAACAGAAAATTGGAGATTATGTAAGAATAAGTGAACATGAAGGTAGATGATTAGGAATTATTTGGTCTGAAGAATAGGGAAGAAAAAAGATTGGAGAGAAAGGAAGAGACTAGAACAGGGACTTAGTGACATGGGACGATATAAAAAATTGTAATATATGAGTAATTGGTGTCTTAAAAGGAAAGCAGAGAATGGGACAAAATATTTGAAGGAATAATAATAGCTAAAAATTTCCCAAACCTATAGATTCAAGAAACTCAATCCCAATAGGATAAATATAAAGAAAGCCACATCTCTGATATTCTTAGTAAATTTTCTGAAGACCAAAGATGAAGAGAAAAACTTTAAAAGAAGTTTTTAAAAATACATTGTATACAGGAGAATACAATACAAATGACCACTGGCTTCTCATCAAAAGTATTTAAGTATTCCAAAATCTGTGTTTTAGTGTAATTCAACTTTAGCATACTACCAGTCAGAAAAAAAGCAGTAGGACACATGTTCATGATACTAGTCCTTAACAGAATTACTGGAAATTTTTTGTTTAGTTCCATTGTTCAAAAGAGATCAAAGAACCAGCTACTACATAGTGGACTGATGAAAACCTACTTACTTAGGAAAATAAAATTGTGCTTTCACTATATAAATATTAACACCCAAGTTGTCCTACCAACCCCTGAAGAGCTAGAGTAGAAAGGACTGGTGGTAGAGTTTAGAAACAGGATCGCTGATTAAATTGGATTATCATCCTGACAGCCTCTTCTAATCCCTAGTCAGTGCTATCTCCCTAGGGGTTTATTTTCTTTCTATTCTTTGGATAACAGAAGTGTTATTTTCAGGTGATATTGACCTGATCCAGGACTAGAATCAGATGACTTAAAAGAAAATTTTATAACTCTCCTCAGGATCAAGATCAATGTAGGAAAAGAGAAAAGCAACAATATATATTTCTGAAATTGAAGTGTCATCAGAGACATTCAAACAAATGAATTTATAGAGGTATTTTAAAGCTACCTTCACAATGGTTGGAAAGAAAGCAAAAATCAAATAAAAAAAACATAAATCAGAAGTGGAATTGAACATATTACACTGATTCTTAAAAAATTTAACAACCTATAAAGATAAAAACATCTCAGGGAACCAAAGATAGAACCTCATAGAATGGCTGTATTCTCAACAACCTTTTACAGTAAAGCTATAAAACCCGATTTTAACAATGGCACTGGATTGAAGGTCTTAAGCCTTTGAATGAATTCTCTAATCTCTATTTCCGGTCCTGACTTCTCTTCCTAACTGTAGACTGGCATTCACCACTGCCTCATGGTTAGAGGAAGTATGTTACTGAACAGTATTTTCCTAACTTCAGCCATTCCAGCACTCTTGCCTCATGTTTTGCTATAACTGTATAACCCTGGTACTATTAGTTTTTATTCATTTTCTGTACATTGACTCACAATTTTGCTTGTATAAAACTTGAAATCATAGCTATAGTTGGAAAAGCAGTATCATTAGCCATCCGTAAAATGATAAATGGATAAAATACAACACCTGATTATTAAATTCTAATTAGATGCTATTGTCTTCCAAAGCTTGAGACCTGTTCTCTTTTGGATAAAAGGTTATCCCCTTACATAATAAGGATTTTTAAAGGATTAAAAGAGACCTGAGAATTCTGGTGTTGATAATGGCAGAGTTGCCAGTATGAGAATAACTGTCCCAGAGATCACAATTATAAACTCTGGACAAAGTGTAGCCAAACTATTTGAAGACTCTGAAGAGGGGACAAAAGCAGGCAGATACTAACGGGAGGCTTTCATACCTTAAGGGAACTACGTGCAATGGATGAGATCCACATTTATCGAGATATTCCCATGTCTAGGCACCATGGGGCCACCAGAACTCAAGCAGAAATCTGCAGTCTTAACTGGCTTGAGGTGTCAGAGCTAAGAAGCTAATGGAGGAACTAAGAGATTGAATACTAAAAAAAAGAAAGAAAGGAAAAAGACTTAACAAGGATGGAAAGAAAAAATAGAGAAACAAAAAATAGTTGAGATGGATAGAAAACAGGAAAATAGAACTGAATTCAACATACCAATAATTACATCAAATGTAGATGAACCTAGCACACTGATTAAAAGGCTAGGATTGCCAGACTGAATTTAAAAAAAGGAAGACCTAACAGTGTGCTATCTAAAAGAGACCCACTTGAAGAGTGGCTATATTAATATGAGGCAAATTAGACTTCAAAATATATTACCAGATATAAGGGCATCTGGGTGGCTCAGTTGGTTAAGCGACTGCCTTCGGCTCAGGTCATGATCCTGGAGTCCCAGGATCGAGTCCCGCATCGGGCTCCCTGCTCGGCGGGGAGCCTGCTTCTCCCTCTGACCCTCCCCCATCTCGTGCTCTCTCTCTCTGTCTCATTCTCTCTCAAATAAATAAAATCTTTAAAAAAAAATACATATTACCAGATATAAGAATATTTTATAATGATAAAGGGATTATCTCACCAGGAAGACCTATCAGTACCAAATGTATACAAACCTAATAGCAAATATCAAAAAAATTTTAAGAAAACTTCGACAAAACTAAAGAAATTCATAATCACATTTGGAGATTTTAACACCCTTATGTCAAAAATTGACAGACCAACATACACACACACACAACCAAATACCAGGATATGAAGAATTTGAAAAACACTATTAAGCAACTTAATTGACATTTATAAAATATTTCATCCAGCAACTGTAGAGTAACGGAATACATGTTCTTTTCAAGTGCAAAATGGAACATTCATCAAGATAAATCTTATTTTAGATCATGAAATAGTCTCAAAAAAAATTTTTTTTTTTTTTAAGATTTTATTTATTTATATGACAGAGAGAGACAGCGAGAACAGGAACACAAGCAGGGGGAGTGGGAGAGGGAGAAGCAGGCTTCCCACCGAGCAGGGAGCCCGATGTGGGACTCGATCCCAGGACCCTGGGATCATGACCTGAGCCGAAGGCA
The DNA here is from genome assembly GCF_002201575.2 of Neomonachus schauinslandi. NCBI lineage: Eukaryota > Metazoa > Chordata > Mammalia > Carnivora > Phocidae > Neomonachus > Neomonachus schauinslandi. The sequence continues at coordinate 134,651,190 of NC_058405.1, read as the reverse complement.
GACGCTTAACGACTGAGCCACCCAGGCGCCCAAAATAGTCTCAAAATTTTTAAATCGCAGTTATGTGTAGTATCTTCGCTGACCACAAGAGGATTAAATTAGAAATGAATAACATCTAGAAGAGCCTCAAATATCCTGAAATTAAACGACACACATCTAGATATTATCCATGAGCCAGAAAAGAAATCATAAGGGAAGAATATTTTGAATTGTATCATAAAGTAGAATATTAAAACAGGCACAATGAAACTGGCAGTAGAAATCAGAACAGTGATTGCCTTTGGCATGTGGGGTAACTGAATGATGGCATGAGGGATGACATGCTCTTACATTAGCAAAGATGTGACTTTATCAGAATGTTTTTGAGGAACAAATGATCTCAACCCTTGGGCAATGGAGTCATTATAGCCTATAACTCCCGATACTGTATCTCCAGCAAAGACTTTTTATCGGAACTCCGCACTCCCATATTAAACTAGCTGTTTGATGTCGTTTTGAATATAACAAACATTATCAGTCATGGATCTGTTGTCTCCCTCCTCAAAATCCATTCATCTTCAGATCTTTCCACCTCAGTAAATCCCATCATCATCTACCTAGTATTGCTAGCTAAAACTCAAGTGTTATTCTTGATTCCTCTCTACCCATTATTTCTCACATCAAATTGCACCAAATACTATAGATTCTACTTCAACAAGTCCATCACCCATCTATCTACTTCTCTCCATCTCCACTGCCATCATTCTAGTCTAAACCACCATCATCTCTGGATACTCCTTTGATTTCCTAAATTTCCTGTAGATACATAGGAGCCAGAGCAGTTTGTTGTTGTTGTTTTTAGACAAGTGACTTAGATTATGTCATTCTTCTGTTTAAAAAGTCCTTCATTAGCTTTCTACTGCTCCAGGTCCTATATGCTCTGGCCTTTGCCTACCTCCTCCAGCTCATCCTATACTAGTGATCCCCTTGCTCAGTGTGATTCCTCCACAAGAACCTCAGACTCATAACCACCTCAAGGCCTTTGCACTTGCTATTCCCTCTGTGTGGAATGATGTTTGTACTCTGATTCCTTCAAGTCTTTTCAGATGTCACCTTCCTAGGCCTTCTATTACATTCAGAGAGGCCTTCCCTAAGCCCTATTATTTTCTATTACAATACCCTATCCCTATTTATTTTCCTTACAGTTCCTCTCAGAAGCTGATGTTTTCATGGTTATTTGATTAAAATATGTTTCATACCCTACTCCCAACACACACATCCTACCTAGAATGTAAACTGTAGGAGAGCAAAGACCCTGTCTGTCTTGTTCATGGCTCTCATCTTAGTACCACGGCTGATGTAGAGATTCAGTATATGTTACCCCCAAACATGCCATTTTGGCATATTATTTTGAATTGAACTGGAAAAACAGCTGGTGCAGAAAGAATACTCACCTTCCTTTGGCCCCCTGAAAACAGGAGATAAATCCCCTAAAAGGTACCCTCCCTGTACTAGAAGAGTAGAAGACATCTCCGGGAATTTAGGGCCAAGATGCTGTATAAACAAACCTTGTTATTTCTTTACCATATTATTACCTCTGGCGCAAACCCCTTTGTCTTGTCAGTTCTTCACAAATCCGGTCACTTCTTTCTGTCTCATATCCTTGTGGGGCTCCCATAAGTATGAATGTAATTAAATTCGTTTTCCTTCTCCCTGTTAATCTGTCTTTTTATTACTGAGTAGTCTCAGCCAAGAACCTAGAAAGGAAGGAAGAAGTTTCCTCCCCCCTACACTGGCATATAGTAAATGCTGAATGAATTAAGAAAAGAATACCTGCATATGCTAGGAAAGCCTATGGAGAGTTTCTTGGTTATACTATTTATTACGTTATTGTTATAATAGTCTCCTTTTTGTTAAAACCTAGCAAGCCTTCTTTTTTAGTGAGAATGAGCCTAGGTTTGTCACTTTGATTTTTCTCAATTGTAAAAAGGAAGAATTAACCCTCATGGCCTGGGAAGGAAAATAAGTCTTTGGCCTTAGCCTTCGTAGGCTCCTATAGAGAGTGGAAGAGAGAAAATGATGAACAAAGAATGAAGGAGCAATGTGAAGAGACTGAATCATCTCCCTGCTTCCTATCGCTCCTCCACCCACCCACCCACCCAGCTTCTTCCTGGCAAGCTACTGGTTTTTTTTTTTTTATTATTATTCTTATGTTAATCCCCATACATTACATCATTAGTTTTAGATGAAGTGTTCCATGATTCATGGTTTGTGCATAACACCCAGTGCTCCATGCAGAATATGCCCTCTTTAATGCCCATCACCAGGCTAACCCAACCTCCCACCCCCCTCCCCTCTAGAACCCTCAGTTTGTTTTTCAGAGTCCATCGTCCCTCATGGTTCGTCTCCCCCTCCGATTTCCCCCCCTTCATTCCTACCCTCCTGCTACCTTCTTCTTCTTTTTTTTTTTTCTTAACATATATTGCATTATTTGTTTCAGAGGTACAGATCTGAGATTCAACAGTCTTGCACAATTCACAGCGCTTACCAGAGCACATACCCTCCCCAGTGTCTATCACCCAGTCACCCCATCCTTCCCACCCCACCCCCCACTCCAGCAACCCTCAGTTTGTTTCCTGAGATTAAGAATTCCTCATATCAGTGAGGTCATATGATACATGTCAAGCTACTGTTTTTAATACACACACAACCATATAGTTGCCCTATTTGCAATTCCTCAATGACTCTCCTGAACAAAAATTCAATAATTTCAATCCAGCCCTGTTACCTATTGGTCTTTATTTCTTTGGCCTCTCCAATGACTCAGGTGTTTCTCATTTCTTCTTAAATCTCCAGGATCCACCATTTGTTCTATCACTTGGTATTCTTTTTTTCCCTTTCCCAACACTGGCTATGGAATGGATCACATTTCCCCAGGAACCCATACAGGCCCAAGTTTACAGGCAGTCTTCCTGTTTCCACTCTAAAAATGTTCTTGGGGTTTTTTTTTTTTTTTTTTTTAAAGATTTTATTTATTTATTTGAGACAGAGAGAATGAGAGAGAGAGAGCACATGAGAGGGGGGAGGGTCAGAGGCAGAAGCAGGCTCCCTGCCGAGCAGGGAGTCTGATGTGGGACTCGATCCCGGGACTCCAGGATCACGACCTGAGCTGAAGGCAGTCACTTAACCAACTGAGCCACCCAGGCTCCCGTTCTTGGGGGTTTTGATCTAGGTGTTCTCCTCTATCTACACACACTAGTGTTTGATCACATACAACATTCCTCTCTCCTTTCTCGTTCTTACCCTACTCACCCCTTTTTGGGCCAAGTCTTTAGAGATAGGGTGTCTTTCTCTTTAGAAGAAAGGCTGATAATTCTAGAGGCAGAGTGAGAGTGAACGAAATCTAAGAGAGGTATATTTGTTTATACCCTTTCTCCCTACAAGCTGGGCTGCCCTGGAATTGCAAAGCATCCGTCTTAGTAGTGCACCTAATAGACTACAGCCCAGCATGGAATACCTCCTCTTGACCTCCTGCTGTCTTCACTTAGTCTCAGGCTAACTTCTTTTCTCAGAAATTAGGCCAGAAATAGCAGCCAATGAGAAATAGATTTGCTTTGTCTTAAGTGGTTTATTTGCATTTTGAGGACTTCCTTCCTAGGAAATACCTGTCTCAAAGAGCTTTTGCCTCATAGAAGAATGACCTCTGAGGGGTCATTTTCTATCTTTCTAGACTTAGTTAGGTGTTCCTTTTCTGAGTTCCCATCAAGACTATTTCATATCTTAAGACGGTTCTCACCCATCATTAAGATGCTTGAGAATAGGGACTTACCATTCCTGATACCTACTACAAGAATGACAAAGGGAGCTTCATTTTTCAGTACAAACTGATGGATTGGTAGTGATTGCCTGGAACATTGAGAATGACCATGATCCTGGGGAAGTAGGGCAGAACAGTAGCCCCTCAACTCTGGCTTAATATGAAAGAATTAATGAATTAATGGTCACAATAGTATATCAGCATTCTCTTTGTGAGCCTTCATCCTGGCTAATAGATGTCTAAGTGTCTTGTGTACCAATAACAACCCTATGGACCTCAGGCTTTTCTATGGGAACTCTGATTACCCTCCAGCTCTTATAGAAATGAATCTTAGTGCAGCACTCAGCACCTGTAACTTCTGACAGGGCTGACCCCTCATCATGACCACCTGGCCAATTTCAGGGCTCCAGATGACACCCTACATCTTCCCACCCTTCACCTACCATAAACAATAAAGCATACAAATTCTAGTTCTTGATGGCTGATTTCAGTTCATTGGTCTCCAGCTTTGATGCCAAAGCCTTTTGAGGTTCCCCCCACACCTGCCTTCAATTCCACTATCTGCTTCCATGGCTCTCATTTACCAGCCTCCAGGTGACCCAGGATTTGCCATTATCCTCAGGAATTTTAGTGCTAGGCAAATGACGCATCTAACAGCTTACCACCAGACTCCCTATACCTAGTTCTAATGGTCCCCAAATTCTTCTCATACCTCAAAACCATTCCATTTGCCAAATGATCAACCTAATGGCATGACTCAAGAACTGTCTCCTGTTCTGTCTCTTGCTTGCTCAGGTGCTTACTTGTACAAGGCCTTCTTTATATTTTACCAAAAGCTGCTGTCCTTTTGACAGCTCTTTTCTTGCACTCGGGCACGGTGGTCATCATGCTTAGACCTTTCCTGTCTGACCTAGACCTCATGGTCCATTGCTTCAGTCTCTTGCTCACCACCAGCCTCAGCTCCTTCCCTGCTTGTGCTACTGCCCTACTAAATCTATAGGCCTTCTCGAATGAGATCTTGCCATTTGCAATGACGTGGATGGAACTGGAGGGTGTTATGTTGAGTGAAATAAGTCAAACAGAGAAAGACATGTATCATATGACCTCACTGATATGAGGAATTCTTAATCGCAGGAAACAAACTGAGGGTTGCTGGAGTGGGGGGTGGGGTGGGAGGGATGGGGTGACTGGGTGATAGACACTGGGGAGGGTATGTGCTCTGGTAAGCGCTGTGAATTGTGCAAGACTGTTGAATCTCAGATCTGTACCTCTGAAACAAATAATGCAATATATGTTAAGAAAAAAAAAAAAGAAGAAGAAGAAGAGGGTAGCAGGAGGGGAAGAATGAAGGGGGGGAAATCGGAGGGGTAGACAAACCATGAGAGACGATGGACTCTGAAAAACAAACTGAGGGTTCTAGAGGGGAGGGGGGTGGGAGGTTGGGTTAGCCTGGTGATGGGTATTGAGGAGGGCACATTCTGCATGGAGCACTGGGTGTTATGCACAAACCATGAATCATGGAACACTACATCTAAAACTAATGATGCAATGTATGGGGATAATATAAGAATAAAAAAATTTTTTAAATAAAATAAACCCAAAAGCCAAAAAAAAAATCTATAGGCCTTCTCTGGCAGCTGAGCATTGTTGTAAAACCTCATATGATGAAAAAACAAAGACTTCATTTGATGATGAGGACTGATAGCATTCTGAATTTATGATGTATAGTTTAAGATGGATTCTCAGTGCTGCTGGTTAATGCTTTATAGGGTTCCATGTCAGTTCCTTCATTAAATCCCACCAAGGCTAACCCAAACCATTTATCCCTTTCATCACACTACTCATGCTACACTTAACTCCTTTTTTGGCTCAGGATTATACCTCCTATTTCAGTCAGAAATAAAGACGAACTTTCTTGACTGGTTTCCACCTAATAAACACTGCTCATTTATTCTTAATCTCCCTCCTTCTCTTGTTCAAGACTATTTTCCTCTGTGTTTTTTTTTTTTTTTTAAGATTTATTTATTGGGGCACCTGGGTGGCTCAGTTGGTTAGGCGACTGCCTTCGGCTCAGGTCATGATCCTGGAGTCCCTGGATCGAGTCCCGCATCGGGCTCCCTGCTTGGCAGGGAGTCTGCTTCTCCCTCTGACCCTCCCCTCTCATGCTCTCTCTCTCTCTCTCAAATAAATAAATAAAATCTTAAAAAAAAAAAAAAAAAAGATTTATTTATTTTAGTGGGAGAGGGGCAGAGAGAGAGGGAGAGAAGCAGACTCCCTGTTGAGCGTGGAGCCCAGTGAGGGGCTTGATGCGGGGCTCCATCTCATGACCCTGAGATCATGACCTGAGCTGAAACTAAAAGTCAGATGCTTAACTGACTGCACCACCCAGGAGCCCCACTCTGTGGTTTAGATCAATATTCTCCAGGTGTGACTGTAGATTTAGCAAAGGTCTTGGAACTTGTTAAAAATGAAAGTTATCAGCCCACCCAGACCTACTGAATTATTCCCTTTAGGGATGGCAGGGTATTTAACAAGCCCTCCAGGTTACTCTGGGGCAACCAAAGTTTGAGGATCATGGGTGTAGACTTCTTCTGAGGATTTGCTTGTTCTTTCATCTATCTGCATTCTCTCTTTTTTCAAATAATATTTCCCTTTATGGGAATTTATTCTAAGGAAATAATCTAAAATGAGAGCATGTTTGGGGCACCTGGGTGGCTCAGTCAGTTAAGCTCTGCCTTTCACTCAGGTCATGATCCTGTGGTCTTGGGATCGAGCCCTACATCAGGCTCCCTCTTCAGGAGGGGGCCTGCTTCTCCTTTTCCCTTTGCCCCTCCTCCTGCTGGTGCTCGCTTGCATGCTCTCTTTCAAATAAATAAATAAAATCTTTAAGGAAAAAAGAGTAAGAATAGATATTAACTCTTCTTTCAGTGTTTGGTAGAATGCACCTGTGAAGCCATCTGGTTCTGGACTTTTCTTGGGAATTTTTTGACTACTGATTCAGTTTCATTGCTGGTAAGCAATCTGTTTAAATTTTCTATTTCTTCCTGCTTCAGTTTTGGGAAGACAGATGTTTCTAGAAATTTATCCATTTCTTCTAGGTTGCCCAGTTTATTGGCATATAATTTTTTGTAATATTCTCTTAATATTGTTTGCATTTCTATGGTGGCAGTTAATTCTCCTTTTTCAATGGTGATTTTGTTTGAGTCCTTGCTCTTTCTCTCTCTCTTTTCTCTCTCTCTCTCTTTTTTGGATGAATCTAGCTAGAGCTTTATCAATTTTGGTCATCTTTTTAAAGAACCAGCTCCTGATTTCATTCGTCTGTTCTGTTGTTTTTTAGTCTCTATATTGTTTATTTCTGCTCTAATCTTTATTATTTCCTGTCTTCTGCTGGTTTGGGGTTTTGTTCTTTTTCTAGCTCCTTTTGGTGTAAGATTGGGTTGTTTATTTGAGATTTGTCTTAGTTCTTGAGCTAGGCCTGTGTTGCTATAAACTACTTTCTTAGAACCACTTTTGCTGCATGCCAAACGTTCTGGACCAGTATGTTTTCAATTTCATTTGTCTCCATATATTATTTGATTTCTTCTTTGATTTCTTGTTTGACCCATTTATTATTTAGTAGCATGTTATTTAACCTCCAGGTATTTGTACTCTTTCCAGATTTTTTCTTGTTGGTCATTTCTAGTTTTAGCATTGTGGTCAGAAAAAATGCATGGTAGGACTTCGATCTTTTCAAATTTGTTGAGACTTGTTTTCTGGCCTCATATGTGACCTATTCTGGAAAATGTTCCATATGTACTTGCAAAGAATATGTGTTCTATTGTTTTAGGATGGAATTTTCTGAATAAATCTGTTAAATCCATCTGATCCAAAGAGTCATTAAAGTCAGTGTTTCTTGGGCGCCTGGGTGGCTCAGTTGGTTAAGTGACTGCCTTCGGCTCAGGTCATGATCCTGGAGTCCCTGGATCGAGTCCCGCATCGGGCTCCCTGCTCGGCAGGGAGTCTGCTTCTCCCTCTGACCCTCCCCCCTCTCATGTACTCGCTCGCTCTCATTCTCTCTCTCTCAAATAAATAATAAAACCTAAAAAAAAAAAAAAAAGTCAGTGTTTCTTTTCGGATTTTCTGTTTGGATGATATGTCCATTGATGTAAGTGGGGTGTTAAGGTCCCCTACTATTTTGTATTACCATTGATTACTTCCTTTATTTTTATTATTTACTGCTTTATGTATTTGGGTGCTCTTATGTTGCATACATAAATATTTACAATTATTTTATCTTTTTGTTGGATTGTCCCTTTTATGATTAGTGTCCTTTTTCTCTTGTTTTAAAGTCTTTTTTTAAAAAAATATTTATTTATTTGACAGAGAGATAGACAGAAGAACACAAGCAGAGGGAATGGCAGAGGGAGAGGGAGAAGCAGGCTCTGCACTGTGCAGGGAGCCTGATGCGGAACTTGATCCCAGGACTCTGGGATCGTGACCTGAGCCAAGGGCAGACCCTTAACCATCTGAGCCACCCAGGCGCTCTCCTGTTTTAAAGTCTTTTACAGTCTTGTTTTAAAGTCTATTTTGTCTGGTAGAAGGATTGCTATCCTAGCTTTCTTTTCATACCCATTTCCATGAGAAATGTTTTTCCATCCCCTCACTTTCAATCTGCACGTGTCTTTAGATCTGAAATGAGTCTCTTGCTGGTAACATGTAAATGGGTTTTGGTTTTTTTATCCATTCTGTCACCCTGTGTCTTGATTGGAGGATTTAATCCATTTGCATTCAAAGTAATTATTGATAGATATGTATTTATTGCCATTTTGTTACTTGTTTTATGGTTGTATTTGTAGTTCTTCTGTTTCTTTCTTCCCTTGCTCACTTCCATGATAACTTGACTTTCTTCAGTGATATAATTGGATTCCTTTCTCTTTACTTTTTGCATCTATTAGTGGCTTTTGGTTTGGGCTTTTCGTTATATAACACCTTCTGCATGTAGCAGTCTATATTAAGTTGATGGTTACTTAAGCTTGAATCTATTCTTTGCAACCTCCCCACCTCCCTTTTATAGGGATTTGGTAGCATACTTTACATACTTTTATTTTGTGAGTCCCTTGACTGTTTTTTAAAGATACACTTATTTTTACTGCTTTTGTGCTTTTATTACTCTTACTTATGGTGTCTCCTTTCCACTCAACAAGTTCCCTTTAACATTTCTTGTAGGACTGGTTTAGCAGTCATGAATTCCTTTAACTTTTGTTTGGGAAACTTTTGAGCTCTCCTTCTATTCTAAATGATAGCTTTGCTGGATAGAGTGTTCTTGGATGTGGATGTTTTCCTTTCAGCATTCTGAATATATCATGCCACTCTCTTACAGCCTGCAAAGTTTCTGCTGCAAAATCAGCTCATAGCCTTATGGGGTTTCTTTTGCATGTAACTGTTTTCTTTTGCTGCTTTTAAAATTGTCTTTTTACTACTTTTTGCCATTTTAATTTCTATGTGTCTTAGTATGGACTTTGGTTGATTTTGTTGGGGGATCTCTGTCCTCCTGGATATGAGTTTCTCTTTATTTCTCCAGATTTGGCAAGTTTTCAGTTATTATTTCTTCAAATAAATTTTCTGCTCCCTTTTCTTTCTTTTCCATCTGGGATCCCTATAATGTGAATGTAATTACACTTGATAGTGTCACTGAATTCCCTAAGTCTGTTCTCATTTTGCGTAATTTTTTTTTCTCTCACTGCTCAGCTTGATTACCTGCCATTATTCCATCATCCAGGTTGCTGATTTGCTCTTCTGTTTCCCCTAGTTGGCTATTTATTCCATCTAGTGTATTTTAAATTTCATATTTTGTGTTCTTAATCTCTGATTCTTTTTTTAATCTCTTCTTTAAGGGTCTCACTAATGTTCTCTATTCTCAAGTCCAGTGAGTATCTTTACAATCATTACTTTAAATTCTCTATTGGTCATATTACTTATTTCTGTTTCTCTTAGATCTCTTGCTGTGGTTTTTTTCCTCTTCTTTCATCTGGAACATATTCTTCTGTCTCCTCATTTTATCTGTCTGTTTCTGTTTCTGTGTGTTAGGAAAATCGGCTATGTCTCCTGCATGAAGAAGAGGTTCTCTAGTGCCCTGCAGTGCAGTGTTCCCTGTTTACCAGCACCTGGTGCTTCAGGGGTGTCTCTTGTGCATGTCGCATACACCCTGCTATTGTGGCCAAGCAGCTTTTTCCTTCAGTCCAGTTGTGTACGGAGACTCTTTGCCTGTTGTAGCCAGGGTTTGGTCTGTGTGGTGTTACTGGACCAGTCTGAGGTTGCTTTGGGCTTGAGTTGAGTCAGATGAGGTGTTTGCCAGAGATGTAGTAGCACCAAATTGCAGGATGCTTTCCCTGTGTTGTCCCCTGAGGAGCTTTCATTGGTGGCCAGGAGTTGCAATCAGACGATAGATGTCTGCCTCCAACCCAGTGCTGGGTCTGAATTCTGAGTGGTGTGTGTGGTTATCTTCCCCTCTTTCCGGGTCACGAGTCACTTTGGAGTGGTGCTGGTCCCTGTCTGGGCTGCTTGCACACTGCCCGGCTGTGGCCCCTTTTGAATGGGCTCCATCTGAGGGAATATTGGAGGGGGTGGGTATGAAAAGTGTGTGGGGATAGGGCAGGCAGTTTTAGTAAGGTTTGTACACCGGTCCTTTGTGAGAGGGGACCTACTGTTGCCAGGACCAAGGCCCCACAAAGTGTGTGGGTCAGGAGACAATGTGTTAGCAAGGTTTGCAATGGTCTTCTTGGGGAGGGGGACCCACAGCACCGGGACTAAGGCAAGCCTGACTGGAAAGGGCAGATCCATGAAGCCCAGGGCAGGGCTTGGTGTAAAGAAGTTAGGTAGTACATGTAGGCACAGGGCTAGTTCCCGCAGGTGGCTATGTTTTTATGCTGGGGTGTCGGGGAGGGAAATGGCACCTCCCTGTTCCTTTGTTCCTGGAAGAGTCCCCCTAGAGATCTCTGTCTCTCCAGGACATGCCCTGAGATTAGTAAATAACTCTCCCTACCATATATCCCAGACATTTTTCAAACTGCTGCTTCTATGGTGTACCTCTGCAGACTATTTGTTGTGTTCTCTGTAAGGATGAGGACACAGTTTCCTCTTGCCGTCCTGGCTCTCCCAGAGCTGAGCCCACTGATTTTTAACATTCCAGGTTTTCAGTCCTGCTGGTTGTAGGAACTCACGAAGTTTGGCCCGTCTGGTGTTCAAAGCCAAAAGTTATGGGGATTCATCCTCCCCTGTATGATAGTCTTTTTCTCTCCCTGCTCCACACCCGCAGTTCCTCCCTCCCATGGACAGCCCCACGGGTCTGCTTAGCTCCCCAGCAGGTCTCGGCTCTTCCTACCCTATTCATGTGGCCTCTGCTCTACATTTACTTGTGGAGTTTTTCTGCCAGTCTTCAGGTCGTCTTCTGGGTCATTTACACTGATGCGGGTGTTATTTAGTAGTGTCTGTGGGACGAGGTGAGGTTAGGGTCCTCCTACTCTGTCATCTTCCCAGCAATCTCTGGTCAAAACATTTTGAAAGCCACTGCTCTGTAGTGAGAACACAGGTGACAAGCTACACTCAGTTTTTCAGAGCTTCCTATCAGTTTTTCTTCCTCAGTCTAAAAGATGGCGTTGGAGGAAAGCATGTAAAATGATAGAGACAGACAACTAACAAAAAATAGAGGAAACTTGGTGAAAACAGAGACTCTACATGGAAAAATAAACATTAACAGGAAAAGACTACATTAATATTCTTAAAGGGATGAGGAGATATTAAATGAGGACAGAGTGAACACTCAGAGAACAAGAAAAGGAGAGCTTTCAGAATAAAAAATAAAATTGCAGAAATGGAAACCTTAATATAGGTGTTGGAAGATAGATTTGAGGAAGCCTTGTTTACCTTTGTATCTCTTTCTAGAACCTCATTCTGCATAAATCAAATAATAATTAAAGATCTGTTAAATGACCGAGTAAACTAATGACTATAGAGCACCGAGAGGTTAAGTGATTTGCCCCAGGTCACACAGGTAGTTTGCAGTGCTAGTATTATAAACCAGATCACCTGGCTAATAAATCTTTCTACCACACCAGAAAAATGCAGTAAATACATAAGTATTTAAATATATTTTATTTGGGGGCAGCTGGCTGGCTCAGTCAGGAGAGTGTGTGACTCTTGTTCTTGGGGCCATGATGAGTTCAAGCCCCATGTTGGCTGTAGAGATTACGGAAAAAAAAAAAAAATTTAAATATATTTTGTTCTGGGGCGCCTGGGTGGCTCAGTTGGTTAAGTGACTGCCTTCGGCTCAGGTCATGATCCCAGGGTCCTGGGATCGAGCCCTGCATCGGGCTCCCTGCTTGGCTGGAAGCCTGCTTCTCCCTCTCCCACTCCCCCTGCTTGTGTTCTCTCTCACGCTGTCTCTCTCTCTTTCTCTCTGTCAATTAAATAAATAACTAAAAAAAAAAAAAATCTTAAAAAAAAATTTTTGTTTTATGAGGCACATGTTTTGTTTGCCTGTTGACATGTGGAAAGAAGGAGTAGGCTGAGCTGGTGTGACATTTGAACACTGGTGTTTTTATCCAGTTGAGTTGAGAGTATCAGCTTCTCTGTGCCTATTACTTTTGTGGAGTTACTAGAAGTTCAAAGGACATTATCAATGACCCTAATAAGGAGAGAGCTGAATAGTGAGAAAAGACCAATCTATGGAAACAATTAGACCATTTTAACACTTTATTACATAGTCTCATTAAAATAGTAATAGAATGTAAACATCAGACTGTCAGTAGTATAGGAATTTTGAGAAAGGAAAATCAAACTCTATGTGAGCCTGGATCCTCAGAGGAGGCCAGAAAATCACTTGGGAGGTATTTCCTGCCTGATAATCTCCCTAGCAGAGAGCTGGTGGGTATTGTGCTGCCCCTGCAGTCTTTAGCTTAACCACTCTGGTGCTTTCTGGCTGGGCCTACCATTGGGCCAATTCTGTTTTTCCACACCAGATGTTTACACCTGGTTAAATACAATCTTCACAGACTGTTACTAACTTTAGACATAAAAAACTACATGACCTCCAACCTGTCACAACCAACAATGTGATTCTTAGAGCTCTGGAAGTTTATTAGAAAAAAAAATTAGACAAAACTGCTTCCACGTCACATATAGCCCATCACAAAATATTTTTGCTGATCTCCATCTTTTTCAGGGGAGTATGGTTATTTTCTTCTAATTTATTGGTATGAAATGTCAGGAGGCCTTTCTGGCTCAGGTTTTTCCCCCTCAATTGCCAAGTAACGTAACTCGTCTTTTCTGGCTTAGAGTAATAATAGTAATTAGGACAGAGGGCATTGCACCATGGAGGTAAAAATTCAAATGAGTATCTTTGAAGCACATTATCAGTATCTTTGGGAGCTGGGTTTGTGGAAAACACAGACTTAAAAGGCAGAGGTTATGATCCTCCACAGTATCGCTTAAACTGGTAACAGAATCATCGCTGGTGCTGTCGCACACAGATCTTTGTTTTGAGTGATTGCGCACAGTGGGGAGGGAAGAACAAAGAATGTCTGAGAAATTTGTGGCCTTCAATCAGCTCAGCCAGTTTCTAGATAATGGTCAGGGAATAGTTTTGATGTGTCCCCTTGCGGGGTGTGCTTCTGCTGGTCTTCCTCAAGTACTCCCACATGCGTGGGGACATCTACTGGGGGAGGCCGGAATAAAGGAGCGGAAACCGGGGATTAAACAAATAATAAGGAACTCTGCATTCAAACACATCTGAGATGACTGAACTTGACTGATGGCAGAGCCAACTAGTTATTACTGTAGTTTATTGGAAACCCCCAAACCAAGTTTCTCCACAGGAGTGAATAATGTTCTGCCAGTCAACTTCCAGTAACATCTGTCATGCAGAAATTACTTTAGAGACTGTCTATGTATGTCATGTTCTCTTTGCTATGACAATTGTATGCACATTTATTTACTTATTTATTTTAATAAAAGATTTTATTTATTTATTTATTTGACAGTGAGAGAGGGAACACAGGCAGGGGGAGTGTGAGAGGGAGAAGCAGGCTTCCCGCCGAGCAGGGAGCCTGATACGGGGCTCGATCCCAGCACCCTGGGATCATGACCTGAGCCGAAGGCAGATGCTTAACGACTAAGCCACTCAGGGGCCCCTGTATGCACATTTAATAGTTTTCTGACAATGGTTATCATTTGAAAGAGAATCCTGCAGGTAGGCAGTTTGCCAAATGTTTGTGGAGTATATTTCACTTTTATTTTAAGATTTTATTTATTTATTTGAGAGAAAGAGAGAGAAGAGAGTATGAGAAGGACAGGGAGGGTCAGAGGGAAAGGAAGAAGCAGGCCCCCCCGCCAAGCAGGGAGCCCAATGCTGGGCTCGATCCCAAGACCCTGGGATCATGACCTTAGCTGAAGGTAGACACTTAACTGACTGAGCCACCCAGGCGCCCCTGTATTTCACTTTTATAATATTCTCATATATAACATATAATAATAGCTACTTACTGTATGCTGGGCTCTCACTGTTCTAAGCACTTTACCTTATGAGATAGGATAGGTACTATGGTTATCTTATTATACTGGGGAGGAATCTGAAAAACAGTGGGGTTAAGTCACTTATCACATGGTTTGAAAATGGTGAGTTGGAATCTGAGCCAAGGCAGTCTGATTTGAGAGGCCTCTGGCTGTAGCCTTGACAATTTTAGAGATACAGACTTAGAAGGTAAATGTCAAAAACTAGGGAAAAAAAAAAAAGATTCCAAAATATTGAATCTGAAAAATGAACCCTGCCCATAAAGTATTTTATCAGTGTAATTATTTAGAGAGCAAGAAGGTCTTTACGAATACAGGTGGTTATTAAATTAGAAGGGTAAGCAGGAAAAAGCTTTGTTATTCTGGGACTAGCAATAACAATTATGATTTGGTAGTCATTTAATCAGCTGCTAGATGAGCATAACAGTTGATCTAAGTACAGATTTTACATGTTTCACACACAGATATATAAAAAGTACTGTCTTAAGAGGTATATGCATCTTCATCATTTCAATAGCAAAGAGTGCAGGCTGGTTCCCTTTCACTGGCGAGGCTGTGTAGGAGAGCCTGTCTTTCAGAGATGTTCATACTTAGCTGGTGGTGGAAAGAACAAGGACCACTTGCTGTTGTACCTACAGAGAAGAATCGTAAGCATAGCTACTGCATGTTGAATGCTGGCTCGTGCCAGGCACTTTGTTTGGAGTTGTACACGCATCCCTAATAGTCACAACTCTCCTGTGAAGACAGGATTCTTGTACCCATTTTTATAGGTTGGGAATGTGTGTCCTACGTGATACAGCTCCTAAGTGACAAATTAAAATTTAGGGCTGTCTCAGTCTCAAAGATGAAACTCTCAGCTCACATCTGATAGAGCAAGAATTCGGAGATCTTTTCAGTAGCAGTGGTATTGATTTATACTATGGTTTGTTGGTTACCTTTTGAGGATGCCTGGCTGGAATTAAGGGTGCAGGCAGCAAAGTGGGCACATCATGGGTAGCTGGTATGATTCCTTCAGAGCCTGGTGAAATACAAAAAGGACCCACCAGGCGGAGGAGAAAGAAAGCTCTCCCTAGTAGGTTTATAAAGATATTCAATTGTAATGTTTACATAAGTACATTCTTAACTAAAAAAAGATACAAGTAATTCACTCTCATTTTTGAGGTATTAAATGAGCACAACAAGGAGAAAAGACAAAGTGCCTGTTATCCTACTACCCAGAGATAAATATTTTACTGTATATCTTTCCAGATTTCTTTCACACACGCACACTTTTTTTTTTTTTTTTTTAAGACTCATTTTAGAGAGAGAGGGAGAATGCACACACTAGCAGGAGGGGCAGAGGGAGAGGGAGGGGCAGAGAAAATCTCAGGCAGACTCCGTGCTGAGTGCGGAGCCAGATCTCCCGACCATGATCCTGACCATGAGATCAGGACCTGAGCTGAAACCAAGAGTCGGATGCTTAACCAACTGCACCACCCAGGTGGCCCATCACATACACACCTTTAAACTTCTTTGTGCAATAATACCAGATTAGAATCTTGGGATCCATTAAAAATTTATAGAATTTTGCAATTTACCAAGCTACCATGGTATTTAGTGTTTAGGAACATAAAACTTGTGCAACCGAGTCCCTAATGTACAATCCTTAAAATAGCCAAGGCTTAGAGGCAACAGGTGTATTTCTTCTAGTTGGAAAGCCAACTGGATTGTAAACTTTTAAGGAATTTAAAATTTGACCTACCACTACTACAGCATCCTTAAAGCAATATAAAAACAAAACAAAGAAAAGAGCTGGGGACAATGGTGTGAGCAAGGATGAACAAACAAGAGTACAACAGATATGTTAGGGCTCACCTGGGCGTTAGCTGTTTTCATCTCAGGCCTAGCCATTTTAATTTGAGTTTTAAGATATAATAAAGTACTAATAACTATAGCTATATAATAAAATACTAATAACTAATAGCTATAAATATATTGAGCCCATGGTGGGAGCCAGGTGTGAACGGAACACTTTACATATATACCCTTTTATCTTTTAAAGATACTTATTAAAGGGGTGGCTGGGTGGCTCAGTTGCTTAAGTGTCAAACTCTTGATTTCGGTTCAGGTCATGATCTCAGGGTCCTGGAATCGAGCCCTGCATAGGCTCCACATTGGGTGTGGAGCTGGCTTAAGGTTCTCTCTCTCTCCCTCTCCCTCTGCCCCTACCCTCGCCTCTCTCTCTCTCTCTCTCAAAAAAAGAAAAGATGCTTATCTTATTCTTATTTTGTAGTAATCTTAATGAAATAAGAGCTAAGGGCTTTGCTTTCAAGGTGATATAGGGGAGGAAAAATATTTTTCTCTTTACCTTTCTGAGTTCTTGGCTGAGACCTTCCCCCCCCACCCCCGTAATAGAAGACAATTTAATAGGAGAAAAATAAAACCAGCTTAATTACATACATTCATACTGGAGTCTCACAAAAATAAGAGTTTCAAAAAGTGACTAGACAATTGAGATGTATATCATCCTGAGCTAAGCACGGGGATAAAGGCTGGGGCTTCAAAGGGAGAAGCAATTCAGGGGAAGGTGAGAAGAGAGAGGTTTGGTAAACAAAGTCCTACTGGTAAGTCCCTCAGGTGAAAAAGTTATCAGGTAATAGCTCTCTTCCTGGTACAGGTCCCTTTCTAATGTAAATTTCCTTTATAAATGTAGATTTTCCTTACAAAAGGGTAACGTCTACTCTTCAGAGCTTCTCCTGCTTCTGCAGTTTCTTAAAAATGGTTAGCTTAACATAATCCTTATACTAAAGAGGCTTGTGTTGGGGTGGCACTTTTCGCTGCCCTTCAGGCAGGAGAAAAAATATATCTCTAGGATGACCTTAAAAAAAAGTCAGAATTCGGGGCGCCTGGGTGGCTCAGTCATTAAGCGTCTGCCTTCGGCTCAGGTCGTGACCCCAGGGTCCTGGGATCGAGCCCCACATCGGGCTCCCTGCTCGGCGGGAAGCCTGCTTCTCCCTCTCCCACTCCCCCTGCTTCTGTTCCCTCTCTCACTGTCTCTCTCTCTCTGTCAAATAAATAAATCTTTTTTTTTTTTTAAGTCCGAATTCTTTATTTTGTGTGGGGTTTTTTTTGTTTTTTTTTTGTCTTTTCAGTTCTATTTATTTTGGTAAATGAGCCAGTACTTTCAGTGGTGGGTCCAACAACCCATTGAGCTAAAGGTGGCCTTCTTACCCTCAACCCAGCTTGACTTTGGCGAATTTACAAATGTGCCCAGTGTTAAAGGTCAAAGCCTGTAAGTGCAGAAGAGATGGGATTTCTTCTCCTTCCCTTGCCTGTTAATGGCATCCTGTTGTTTTTCCAAATGCTGCAGTCAGCAAACTCGAGAGTGTGTGTTGATAACCAGTGCGTTATTTTTTAGGTTTTCGTGTTCTCAATAATTTGTTTTTAAACTAGAATCAACATGAAGTCATTCTTTTCAGTTTGGATATAACTTCAATGCTAGGGAGTGACATGCGGCAGAACATGTGACTCCAAAATGTGCCACTTTGGCATGTGGATTATTTTTTTATTATTATTATTTTTTTAAAGATTTTATTTATTCATGAGAGAGAGAGAGGTAGAGGGAGAAGCAGACTTCCCGCAGAGCGGGGAGCCCGATGCGGGACTCGATCCCAGGACTCCGGGATCATGACCTGAGCCGAAGGCAGACGCTTAACCATCTGAGCCACCCAGGTGCCCTGGCATGTGGATTATTTTGAGCTGAAGGCAATCAACACCTCACAGACCAGGAAGTTTTCTTTTTTATTTACCTCTCCCTTAACTGCCTGTGAGAATTTAGATAGGGGGACAGACCAGCAAAAGAGCTATTACCAGAGATAACTTTTTTATTTTTAATTTTTTTTATTTGACAGAGACACAGCGAGAGAGGGAACACAAGCAGGGGGAGTGGGAGAGGGAGAAGCAGGCTTCCTGCGGAGCAGGGAGCCCGATGCGGGGCTCGATCCCAGGACCCTGGGATCATGACCTGAGCTGAAGGCAGACGCTTAACGACTGAGCCACCCAGGCGCCCCCAGAGATAACTTTTTACATTAGAAAAACTGATCTGCTCAGCAAACATTTGTTTACCAAAGTCTGCTCTTCCCACCTTCCTGTGAATTGTCTTCCTTACCTTTGAAGTCCTAGACCTCTGCCCCCTTCTCCTCAGCTGAGAACGGGGTATAAACCTCAATTGCCTGTCTGGGAGACCCATAGCTTTGGGATTCCTGTGCATATGAAATTAAATTTGTTTTTCTCCTGTCAACCTGTCCAATGTGAACTTAATTATTAGACCAAAGAAACTAGAAGGGAAGAAAGGAAAAGTGTTTCTCCCCTACAGGAACTACAGAAAAAAATATACCTTTTAGATATGCCTAGACTTTATTTAGTATAATTTGTTAACAAAAATAACTTGTTAACAAAGTTTGAGATACCCATCCCATGTAACAGATTCGCAGCGGGGATGGGGGAATAGCGATCTTCTGAGAAATTCTTTTAAGATACACATCAAGTTAGGGAAGTTTTTCTATTATAAATTGTATGTTTTTCTCCTGTTAATCCGTTTTTGTCAGTTTAATTTTCAGACCCAGCCAGAGACTGTAAGAGGGATGAGAAAAACTTTTTCCTTCCCTGCAGCACTCATTCTGTTTTTTCTGTAGCTATCATTGGAATCAGTCTTGTAATGACAGTGTTGTGAATGGAACTACAATGATTTATTTGAATTAAAGACTAAACTTAAGTTCTCCTGTATTCCAATTTAGACGACACTCTAGGTGTTTCTAACACCACAGGGAAATCTTTTCGCCTTTGTAGATCAGAGAGAAGGGTTTTCAACACAGCGGCGGCCTTGGGTATGGGGCCCAGCATTTGTGGCCATAAAGCACTGCAGAAAGGAAGAACATTGTTACATTTGGTACTTTTCCGGTCTGTGTTTGAAAAACCTGTGAAAAATGATGGGTTGAGAGAAGAGGAGGGATGTTTTCTTTCGGGGAACCTGACTATGGAAAGCAGCTCGCAGCTGAACACTAAAAACAGAGGTTTTCACTAGCATGTAAACTGGCTTGCATTGAGCACCAGATCACCACAGCTCTATCTGAAGCAAAATGAACTCTCTCTCTCTTTAAAGACAACAGAAAGCTCTTAACGTAATGACTGGACAAGTATCATTAATTCAGGAGATAAGTATCATTAATTCGGCAGACCAGCATGATTCAGGTTGAAAGTGCCAGCCTTCAGGAACATGCAGCAGCCATTCATTTTGAAAAGCCGCTGAGCTAAAACAAAACAAAACAGAATACCTCTAAGAGACAAAGACCTGGGAAAAACAAAATGGTAAAACAAAACAAAACTGAAAACAGTTTAAGATTTGAGAAGTCTAGTTAAACATTACACAGGGTAAAAAAAAAAAAAATTACACAGGGTAATGTTTATAAAGCACCAGGCACATAGTAAGCTATAGTTAAGATTTTTATTTATTTGAGAGAGAGAGAAAATACAAGTTGGGGGAGGGGCAGAGGGAGAAACAGACTCCCCGATGAGCAGGATCATGGGATCTTGACCTGAGCAGAATTGAAGGCAGCTGCTCAACAGATTGAGCCACCCAGGCACCCCAAGTAAGCAAACTATAGTTAAAATTGTAGTTACAATTGTTCTACTACTGAGAATAGGAGAGGGAAAAAAGGCAGGAAAAGGACGTTGGAAAACTAATGGGAAGCAGTATGTAGTTCCTCAAGAAATTAAAAATAGATACACCTTACAATCCAGCAATCTTAATTCTGGGTATATATCCAAAGGAAATGAAAATTGGATATTGAAGAGATATCTGCACTTCTATGTTCATTGCCTTGTTATTCACATTAGCAAAGATATCGGAGACATCCGAAGTGCTGGTCAGTGGGTGAGTAGAAAAGATGTGGTGTATGTACAATGGGATATTATTCAGCCACAAGAAAGAAGGAAATCCTGCCATTGCAATGACATGGATGGACCTTGAGGAAATTGTGCTAAGCCAAACAAGTCAGAGAAAGACAAATACTGTATGACATCACTTATATGTTGAATCTAAAAAAGCCAAACTCAAGGCGCCTTGGTGGCTCAGTCAGTTAAGCATCTGACTCTTGGTTTTGGCTCAGGTCCTGATCTCAGGGTCCTGAGATCAAGCCCAGTGCTGGGGGGCTCCCCATTCAGGAGGGAGTCTGATGGGACACTGATTTAGGTTAACCCTACTAATTTTCAGATGGAAGGCACAAGGCCCTGAAATATAAAGAAACCTCTGAGCTACCTAAGATAGGCACTATGACCTATTCATCCCAAGAGCCCAGAACTTGGATCCTCAGTAAACCATTATTAAACTCAAGTGCTCAAGAGAATCAAGAGATTCTCTCTCCCTCTCCCTCTGCCCCTCCCCTATTCCTGCGCCTGCACACTCTCTCTCAAATATATAAATCTTTAAAATAAAAAAATAATAATAAAAAAGCCAAACTCATAAAAATAGAGAATAAAATAATGGTTACTAGGGGCTGGGTGGCGGTGAGGGGTAGACATAGGAGAGATGTTGTTTAAGGGCCCAAACTTGCAACAAGTAGTAAATAAGTTCTATAGATCCAATGCACAGTATAGTGAACATAGACAACAATATTGTATTATCATCATCAAACATGCTAAGAGACTAGATCTTGATTATTCCAACCATTAAAAAGAAATGATAATTTTGTGATATGACAAAGGTGCTAATTATCATTACAATGGCAAATAATATATAAATGTATCAAACCAACATGTTGCATGCTTTAAATTTACAATGATATATGTCAAATATATTTAAATTAAAAAAAAAAAAGTCAGAAAGTCACAGGTGACCCAGCTAGGCAAGGACTGACAGGCCTCCCAGGGTGGGGTCTAGGGAAGAAGATAGGTATAAAAAGCTAATCCTGGCTCTGTTACCATCTTGCCATGGTCCTGGGCACTTGAGTTTAATAATGGTTTACTGAGGATCCAAGTTCTGGGCTCTTGGGATGAATAGGTCATAGTGCCTATCTTAGATAGCTCAGAGGTTTCTTTGTATTTCAGGCCTTGTGCCTTCCATCTGAAAATTAGTAGGGTTAACCTAAATCAGTGTTCCTCAGACTTTAGTAATGTATGTTCTTCTTTTAAAAGGAAAAGAATTGGGGCACCTGGCTAGCCCAGTCAGAGGAGCATATGACTCAATCTCAGGGTCATCAGTTTAGCCCCACATTGAGTGTAGTAGAGATTACTTAAAGGAATAAATAAATAAAAACTTTTTAAAAAAGGAAAAGAATTATGAAATTCTAAAAACTAAATTACTATTATTAAATTAAAAAGAAAATTAAATTATTAAGAATTATTAAATTTAATAAATTATTTTGGTTATAATGTTACTTAAAAATAAATACCACCACCCAAAAAGCATATACTTCTTGCCTCATATAGTAATTATCATTCAACTGTACAACCCAAATGAATTTATAAGCTGAAAATCAAACTTGAGCACATTAACTGGGTTTGAAGAATGATGTTTTTTGAAGTAAAATTGTTGTTCCCATCATGAATACAGTGCCTTCACTTACTCAGTTCTGTTACCATTTTTCTCTGGTCTAACCACCGGGAAACTAAACCTGTGTGCAGTGAGTTTTGGCATAAATGTAGTTCATGTATGTCAAGTTTTCCTTTTGTCATTTGCCCACCAAAATGAATTTTGATGCTATTTAGAATCAACAAAAACGGACCTCAAATACCAAAATTGCATGGCAGTACATAGATTTGAAGTGGCCATGCAGATGATCCAAAATGTGCTCATATATTGTTTAGATTATTATTAGAATACAAACACAAAACTTAAGATTTCTTAAAGAATGTGTGACCTTTAGAATACATCTGACCCCAGTTTGGGGGACACTTGGGAACACATTGAGTGGAACAATAAGTCTTTCCTAGCTCTCAAATCCTACAAACTCTATTCCTACTCTTAGGAAGTTAATCCTTGATGTTACTCATAGTTGGTGCTCAATTAAATATTGGTTTGAACTGATTATACTTTGGTATATAAAGTTATCCAGTCTGTGAAATAATAGGAAATATATATATTGGTCTTTGCTCCTGGTTGCTGCCACAGAGCTCCTAAAACCCTTGTAATTTCCTAAGTAAGAAGAGCACCTTGGAGCATCTTTTGTTTTAATATTTTGTTTTGATTCTGGTTCCTGACACTAAGCTTCTCAATCCTTTGCAATTTACTGGGTGATAGGAATGTCTGTTCTAATGAGGAGATTCTCAGTGTGCTCCTGGGTGGGAGCTTGTCACAAGAAAGATCTACTCTTGATTTAGAAGCTTGGAATTTTCAGCCCCATCACCCATTCTCCAGAGAGGAGAGAGGGGCTGGAAGTGGAGTTAATAATTGATCATGCCTACATAATTAAGCCTCCATAAAAATCCCAGTAGTAGGGGGTTTGGAGAACTTGGGGGTTGGTGAACCCATGGAGGTACTGGGAGGGTGGCATACCCAAAGAGACAGGGAAGCTCTGCGCCCCTTCCCACATGCCTTGTCCCTTGCATCTCTTCTGTTTGGATGTTGATCTGTATCTTTATCAGATCCTTTTATGATAAACTGGTAAATAATAAGTCAACTGTTTTCCCGTGTTCTGTGAGCTGCTCTAGCAAATTATTGAACCCAAGGACGCGGCCTGGGAACCTCCAACGTATAGCTGGTCAAAAGCACAGGTCACAACCTGGGCTCGTGATTGGCATCTGAAGTGAGGGGGAGCAGTCTTGCGCGCTGAGCCCTTAACCTGTGGGATCTCTAGGAATATAGTGTCAGAACTGAGTCAAATGGTAGGACGCCCCGCTGGATTTGCAGAATTGCTCAGTGTGGGCAAGAAGCACCACACATCTGGTGTCAGAAGTGTTATGAGTGTGGTAGTCATGTGAGAGTGAAGGAGAGACACGGGAGGAGGTATAGGTTTCCTGCTCACAATCCAGTCTGTTTACGAAGCAGAACTTTTTATCTGCATAATTTTCTTGGTATAGTTTATAAATGCCACCAAAAAAATACTTACTAAACTCGGCCAATTACTTGGAATATGCTCTTCTAGTAAATGGTGTAGATTAGATATATCAGAGGATAAGTGTGCTGCAAAGGTATGCCTATACCCTGTTTTAAGAGAAATTATTGCAGCTACAAGACCTTACAGCCTAGATGGCCATACTTTCTATCTTATGCCATCCTCACACCCCTCTTGATAGGCCACAGGACCAGGGAGGGCACCTAGCCAGCCTAGGGTCTGCTGAGCAACCTGTGACTTCTCAGGTCTATCTCAAAAACGTGAGCTGGGCCAAGTTGAATCGGTCTCTTTTTTGGGGACTTTGAAACAAGGAATATGGAAGGAATTATTACCAGTTAAAGGTAGGAGCTGTAGCTGAACGTTTATGAGGAGGCATCAGTGATGGGAAGCCTTATTGGTGCAGACTGAAATACAGGAGAGCAGCAAACAGCAGACGTTGGTGCCATAGAAAAGCAGCAGCCATGTGGGCGTAGCTGAGTCGCATTAATGGTAGAGCATGGCGACAAGGATCCAGTGACCTGACCCAGATGCTGAGAGCCACCTTGAATTCCGAGCAACCCTCCAGCACCAGTCTGTGTGGGGTCACACCCTTTTGCAATGCCACTTCTTGAATTACTTTGGCCAAACAGCTAACCTCTCTATTCCTCAGTTTCTTCACCTGTAAAATGGACATAATAGAGTCTACCTCATAGGGTTGATTATGAAGATTAATGAGGGAAGGGCTTTGAATGAGACTGGGCACATAGTGATCAGTCAATAAAAGTGAACTCTAATCACAATTATTTCTTCCATGATATATTTTATATTACATTAAAATAAATTTAATTGTGTTTGAACTGGCTAGGATAGGACTCTGTTTCTTATCATGAAACCTCTGTAAAACAAGCAGATGGTGGTGTTTTCCTTTGAGTTTGCCCGGAACTTCATCTCTACGTTGGTAAGAAGTGTGGGATTTCTGAAAATTGGCCACCTAGCATTGGATCTCTTATTTTCAGTAAACTCATTTTGATTCTTTGATAACATAAGACTGTGATTTGCTATAATGGCTCAAATTTAAGGATGGGTCATTTTGAGTGTTTTATATTAAACGCAGGAACTAGTGATTTTTAGGCATTTTTTTTAAGACAAAGAATAGGGGCGTCTGGGTGGCTCAGTCGGTTGAGCATCTGCCTTCGGCTCAGGTCATGATCCCGGGGTCCTGGGATCGAGCCCCACATCGGGCTCCTTGCTCTGCAGGGAGCCCGCTTCTCCCTCTCCTCCCCACTTGTACTCTCTCACTGTCTCTCCTTCTCTCTCACTCAAATAAATAAAATCTTAAAAAAAAAAAAAAAGACAAAGCATAGTTGTGTAAGCTAAGTCCTGAGAACCTGGAAGTTCAGAGGCACAGATGCCCCAGGCCAGGATGAAATGCAGTGAGAGGAAGGGGAGACGGGGCTGGTGTGCAGAAAGAGCCAAAGAACCACAAAGACGTGGGGAAGGTATTATTCCTGGTCCACAAAATAAATGGTATCTCTTTTCCATTTTATCTTTCTAATTTAGTATCTAGAAAAATAATTCCCCCTACCTCTGAGATTTGTTTCTGAATTTACAATGGAAATCACACAGAATGCAGGGCCAGTGTCGAACACACAGTAGGACCTTGGCAAATGTTTGCTTGACTGAATTGAGCATTAAAAGGTACTCTGCAGACCACCTTATTAGGAATACTTTTCCATAAAAGAGATGCTCTGTCTAAAGCACCAGAAATCCAGAGGAAACCAACAAAGGTCTGATGAAAGACAGAGGAAATGTATTTGCCCTGATGGTTTTTAGAAGCATTTAGTCATACCTCCTAATCCAAAGACTCCCCCAGTTGCTGTGGAGACTTAAGACGATCCAACTGTACCAAAGTGAAGTGTTAACTGATAGCTGCCAGACCTCAGCAGCACCAATTTCACATGTGATCAAGCATTTTGCAAAACACAGGCTTCCATGAGAAAAGTGTAGAGGGCAGCCTCGAGGGGTGGCCTTGAGCTCTGCCTGCTTTTGCGTGTGACTGGCTGAATTGCTGGGTGGGTATGTTGCTCCAACAGGCTTTGGTTTCTCCATCTGTAAAGCGAGGGCACTGAACGTCTGACGGTCTTCATGATGCCTTTCTGCTCTAACACTCAGTTGAAGCATGTTCAGGTTCAAATTTCAGATTCTGGGAAAATGTAAAAGAGGCAGAAAAGGCAAAGCTCAGAGAGAAAGACCTCAAACTGCAGTTGCGGGGGGGGTGGGTAGTACAGAGATTGTAATGATGTCTGTGGTAGCCAGCCTACAAGGTGACCCAGTGACTCTCAGCTCTTGGTGTTCGCACCCTTGGGTCGTCCCCGCCCATGCTGATAGGGCTGACCTGTGTGAACAGTAGGATATTATGGGAAGTGACTATGTGTGACTTCTGAGTCTAAGTCATAAAAGATATTGTGGCTTTCCCCCTACTTTCGTGCTCACTCTCTCTGGGGGAACCCAGCCACCGTGTCACAAGGATACTTAAGTATGTAGAAATACCCAAATGAAGAGGACCGGAGGCCTCCTGCCAACAACCAACACCATGTGAGAGAACCGTCTTGGCAGCAGACCCTCCAGCCCCAGTCAGGCTTTCAGGTGAAGGGAGCTCTGGTGAACACCTTGACTAACACTTCATCAGAAACCTGAGCCAGCATCAGCCAGCTAAGCCATTCCCGAATTCCTGAACCACGGAAACTATGTGAGATGACAGATGTTTATTCTTACTTTAAGCCACTGAAAGTTTTGAGGTGATTTATTACACAGCAATATATAGCTGTTACAATGTCTGTAAGAAAAATATATTCACATAGAGAGGGTTTATGTAACATGCGCTGGTTAGTTCACCTTCATTCCTTCATTTATTCACTCATCAAAAACTATTGAGAACCTATTCTGTGCCAGGCACTCTGCCTGGTGGTGAAATTCAGGAAAAAATGAAGTTTCCTGTGATGGAGAAGCTCATAATCTGGGAGGCCGGGGGGCTGGGTGGGTGGTGGCAAACCGTAAATGCTTCTAACAGATGCCACTTTAATATCCCTGCTTTAATACTGCATTTTCCATTTCTGCCGGTGTTTTGAGTACATAAACTTTGGCTGTGACTTCAGCGGTTGAAGAGAATGCTCATCAGTTACTGCCGAATGACTGTTTTTGGTTTTAATAAGAGTGATCAATACCATCAGCTCCCCCTTTAAATGCTAATGAATGCTTTAACACAGCAGATGTAGACATACAGTACACTGCAGATTAAAATTAGGCACAAAATTAAATTGCTTACACATAGCAAAGGAGCCAGTTTGGACATCTTGATAATCAGCCACAACCAGCTGACAGATCTTGAATTGTCCCTGCAGCAACGTCAAGCCCCCCCAGTCTCAGCCAGAAAGCAGGCATCATCTGGCATCGGGAATGCTCCTGGTACCTGTGGGTATGAGAAAGGAAAACTGCCAGGTCAGACTTTCAGTAAGCTTTATGTACTTTCAGAAGCAGTCACAGCCGCACTGGAAAGGACACTAGGATTAGGAACAATTGCTAGTCATTAAAAAGAACTTTGGGCCTCTGGAAAGGAAAGCCTTGTAGTGAGACTCTATAATGTCTAAAAAGACAATGTCTGTGTTTGAATTTCTTTAACATACATAGTATATCTTTTCCTTTTTTTTTATTCCCGTGGCAAGTCTTTATTGAGAGCCCATGTTTATAGTGCTATGCTCTAGAAATTCAAAATGGAAAGTATGTAAAGTTCACTATGATACAAAGAGCTGCTTCTTGAGCTGACGTTTTCCTTGGGGCACTTGGCATGTCCACAGTCTGCGTCAGTGATAAGCCCCAAATTTAATCAGTGTCACAGAGTTATTCTCAGGAGCCAACTCACGCTGGCAAAGCTCACAAAAGACTGATGTATAAAGTCCGAATGGCAATTATTTTAACACCAGAAATACAACTCTAAAGTGGGCTGGAGACTCCTGCTAAGGTCACTTAATGAGCATAGGATTAGAACAAGAATTTAGATGATTTAATTGTTTGTTAGCCTGATTAATAAACTAATCCATGCATTCATTCAGCAAATAGACTGAGTACCAACTGTGTGTTGGAGACACACTGGTAATCAAGATAGGCACAGCCCCTGCCCTCATAGATCTAATAGCCTAGTAAGGAATACAGATAAACAAATTTGGAGACAATTATAACAGTGGGGATACATATGACCGAGTAACCAAAAGGTTCTCATGAGGAAGGGCCTTACCCAGACCTGTGGGTCTGAGAAGGTCTCCTCGAGGCAGTGATGTCTTAGCAGAGAGCTAAAGGATGACCTAGCCGCTCAGTGCAGGGGAAGCTGCATGGAGGGATTAAACGTTTCGAAGACAAGAGGGAACGCAGGAGCAGTTCAGTGTGGCTACAGCGTAGTATTCAGTAATAGCAGATAGACAGAGGTGGTAGGCCCAGGTCTTATGTTCTGACGTCCCCAGGGCATCCTGGCCTACCTGTAGCTTCTCAAAGCCAGTGGTGGCAAGAGATTTTACAAGCCTCCTAATGACAGTGTCTATAATTTACAATTTCAATGAGCTACATCCTGAACAAGTTGGCACAACCCAATCGTGGCATCCTATAACTGAGTGGTTTCTGACAGCCAAATTTCAGAAGCATGCCATATCTGTACCAACTTGAGGTGAACGATAAATTATGGAGAAGGTACTTATAAGACTTATGAACTAGTTGGTACTTCTGAAATGGAAAACTTTCCATGAAGTCAGAATGCCTGGAGCTGTGTCCAAGATGTTTTGACTCTGCCACTTTGAACTACTGGACATTCTGACTTTGCTGTTTTAACCCTAGGGCATTTGACTCTATATGGATAAAATATTTTTATCAGAACTATACAACTAATGAAAAAATTCTTTTTCAAGGAAGAATTTCATGAAGTAAATATTGTTAATTTCCTGATTTTTCTATCCAACGTAATAAAATTGTTTCTCATTTTTATATTAAATTTTTTATCGTATTGATTTTTCCCCCACGGGATCGGTTCTCTACAATTTAAATTTTACATTGAAGATTTTATATATCAAAAGTTGTTTTGTTCATGCCAAATTTTACCAATTATCGCTTGTGCCACTGTGAGGATTCTTTTGTGGCCATTGTTTCTTAATCTGATTTCCCCCCCAGGTCAGATCTTACTGTTCTCAGTTTTACCATGAGTAGTCTTAAATATTGCAGTTCAATTTTTATTATTTTTATGAACTATATTCATTATTAATTGGTTGAAAACAGTTGCTAGTTTGTATTTATTTCTAAAGTAGTCCTCGATAATCTCCAGTTTTCCTATACAGATTTGGGATTATTTGATTATTCAGACTATTTCTATAGAGGGGCACCTGGGTGGCTCAGTTGGTTAAGCATCTGACTCTTGATCTTAGCTCAGGTCTTGATATCAGGGTCCTGAGTTCAAGCCCCCTGCCCCACCCTGGAACTGGGTTCCATGCACATCGGGGAGCCTACTTAAAAAAAAAAAAAAAAGGACTCAGGTTATTTCTATAGAATTGCTAATTCAGTGACTTTGCAAAGAGCAAAATATCTTGCTTTGTCTGGGCTATGCCTGGAATAATCATTACCTCTGTGGTAGCAAGCAACATAGATTTGGCAGTTCTAGATTCCATCAGAAGCCTACTTAAGGACCACTAAATCCCCACATTTAGAGATGCCCAACTCAAGATAGACTTTCTTAATTTGTTTCTAAGGTAATTTTTCTCTTAAAATATCCTTTTTTATTATTTTATTTTTAAAAGATTTTATTTATTTATTTGAGAGGGAGAAGCAGGCTTCCCACTGAGCAGGGAGCCCGATGTGGGGCTCAATCCCAGGATCCTAGGATCATGACCTAAGCCAAAGGCAGATGTTTAACTGACTGAGCCACCCAGGCATCATCTTTTTTTTTTTTTTTTTTTTAACTTCAGTCTCTTCAAAGTTCTATAGTTTGTCATTGTTGACAACTGATTTACTTGGATGGAAAAAAAATCCTATTAATCCTTGCTCTGTTCTTGACTTATATTCATCTTTCAACCTGGCAATCAACTTTTGGAGAATAAACATCATTAGAAAAAAGAAAAGAACAACTCTTACTTTTGCTTTATAACTAAGAAACAGATTCCGGATGTTCTTATTCTGGTTTTGGACTGGGAGCATTGATACTGACAAGTATTTTTCCAATAGATATTACAAAGTGGTCAGTTTTGTGGGCTGTTGGAATAACCACTGTGTGATCAGCTACTATACTAACGAGGGCTGAGGTCATTAAGTCATTTCACTACCAGCCTGGATTCTCCAGCCCATAGCCCAAGAAAGCTAGAAGAGGAGAAAACAGCCTGTAACAAGCAACCATTTGCATAACACTTTTTAAACTAGAGTCTTAAATCTCCAAAATGCCCATTTTGTTTAATAATTAAAGCCATACTTTTAGAGCGACTCAGTTAAGACTCTGTTCTGTGTTCAGGCACTTAACCAAAAATTCTAATCAAAGAAAATATTTTATTGCCTATTTGGAAGCAGCATGCTATTAAGATAGCATACTTTCTATTAGTCTATTTTTCTTTAAATTTAAACTCAAAGGACAAGAAGAAAATAATTGAAAACAGACTGCAGTTGCTATAAGCTTTGTGAGAAAGGACCACAATGGAGCTTACAACCTTAGAGACATGGGTTATGCATGATGGAAGAGAGTACCTTGCCCTCTGATTTTACCACTCCCCATTGTTTTTGCTTATAAATGCAGATGGCAAACATGTACTACAACTTATAAAACCGAGTTGTCGAATCAATGTTTAGGTCACAACTTCCCTTGTAAATAAAGGTCGTTTCCTATAACCTTGACTTTAATGCGTCCCAAATACAGTTTTCCCCACCAGGCCCCAGGCACTTATCAGAGCACAGCAGCTACTCTGGGAGCATTCGCTCAAGTTTGATGACTGGTTCCTACTGAAGAGAACTCAGCCCCATGGAATTACAGTGTGTCATTCGAACTTGTCCAGAGCATTGAGAATCCTGTGCAGGGCAAAGGACACTTGATATTCAGGGTTAGTGAATATTGAACAGAATCTCAGAATATATTGAAAGTAACATTTATTTATTTGACATATAAGTTTGTTACCTCCCGACTTTTTGATTTGTAAAATATGAAGAATTTTACAAGTTGGATCTCACAATTCCTGCCCTAAGCTGCAGGCAGTTTCCTCCCACCTGCACGATTTACCTTCACCCCACCCACCCCCCGACCCTCCTCAGCTGCTTAGAGATTTCTTGCTGCAAGGATGGTATTTACCATCTTGCTCTAACAAGGATGTTGGTAATTTAAAATTTCTTTGGCTTGTGGCTTGTGATGTTATTATCCTGCTCTGTGTCTGTTTTCTTCCAGATTTTAGATTTCTGACATTCCGGGAGGTCTTTATGGACTGTTGTTTTTCCCTCTTTGCTCCTCCTTTGGTAAAATGTAGAAAATAATATTCAAAAGCAGTCCCTGGGAGCTTTGGGAAAGGAATAACCACAGTTCTCCTAGGCAATTTTAGATCTTTGGTTTCTGATGAGTCTTAATGAAAGAGATATGCATTGCAATAAACATTAAGTTCAATAACCTTTTTTATTGTCTAAAAATGACAAACCACTTCAGCTCTGACCATGAGAAAAATCCAAATACCTTACTATAAATACTAACCAGCAGTGTCAAGACTGAGGCACTTGCCTCGGGCACAAAATTAAGGAGGCCTCAAGAAAAACAAGAAGCCGCCAACACCTCAGTAATCAAGATAAATGATATTTTAATGCAATAGTTTAAAAATTAATGCAAAAATTCATGATGAACAAAATATCAAAATTTTCAATAGACAGGATCCGTAACAGTGCCTTGCCAAGCCATATTGGAGCCTTAGACAAGAGGAAAAATCAGTAATACTGATCCTATATTTATGGAGAATTTTGATTTTTTGTTTATCACAGAATTTTTTGCATTTTCATTTATTTAAATATTGCATTAGAATATTATGTATCTTGATTACTGAGCTTTCTGGCTCCCCGTAAATTCTGCACCCAAGGCAAGGACCCCCACTTAACATCACCCTAGTCCAGGCCCTGCTAACCAGAATGGCAGTGGTTAGGGAAATAAGGTGGCATTATCTCCTCTCAAAATGTTAATTCGGGGGTGGGAGGATATGTATAGTTATGTTTAAGTCTAGTTATCATCCTTAGGCAACCAACATCCATCATTTTAGCTCCGGTTTGGCTGTAGTCTCAATTAGAAGGCATTTCCTAAATCCAAAAATGGAAAAGTTGTCTTTTTGTTAATTCTGTCTGAAGGTATCATATTATTAAAATCCATTACATCTTTAAAAAAAAAAAAGGAAAGAAAAGAAAAGAGCCTATGTAGGAAAACTCATCTAGTTCAATTCATCAAAAGTTTCTCCTTCCACGGTAGTTTCCTCTGGCTCTTTCCCTGTTCGTCTTGGCAGGAGAGGGCCTGTGAGGTTTCTTACGGTATTCCACCTTTGTCCATCCTCCCTCGCTGACTTTGCTATCCTCTTCACTGGCTCGTGAGTCAGTCTCAGGGTGTAAAGGCATCCCTGGTATGGTCCTGGGTCGATGGCAGTCATTTGGGCTTCTCTTGAAGTCAGGTGACTGCTGAGTATTGAGTGCTGACTGAGAAACCCTGTAGAATTTTCCAGAATATCTTTCTCGTGAAGGTGTGGAATGTTGACTTTTCCCACTGTACCTTCCCCTAGGAGAAGAATTTAGTGATACGCTACCACGATCATATTTGTTCTTTCTTCTATCTGAGTATCGACCCCTCTCTAAAGAGCTGTCAGTTGGAAGACTGGAAAAGACACTGTCCCTGGAGTTGAGATGTAGAGAAGAGAAGTTTTTGGTCAGTCCATACTGAGTAGGAGAGGAGCTTCTGGATTGGTTTATGGGTGTAATCTGTTGATACTTAACGGGCACCTGGGTCCGCCTTACAGCAGCAGCATAGGAATCCTGGTCATTGAAATAGGGGAAGAACTGTGACCCCAGAATGGGATTGCTCTGGGAACGCTGTAAAGAAGTATTGGATGCAATCTGCCGCAACCTCAGAGTATCCAGCCACTGGCGATCAGCACCTGCAGAGGAAATGGAAATGAGCATCTTCTAAGCCACAGTAAAGCTGCGTGTCTAATTCATAAGGCTGTCTCAAGATAATTCAAGCCTGCTTACGATGCTCCAAGCTTTACCATTCATAGAAATTCTAGGCTAGGTATAAGGACATTTCCTTTATTATTATAAATACTTCTTTAAAAGTAAGGGCATTGCGGGCGCCTGGGTGGCTCAGTTGGTTAAGCGACTGCCTTCGGCTCAGGTCATGATCCTGGAGTCCCGGGATCGAGTCCCACATCGGGCTCCCTGCTCGGCAGGGAGTCTGCTTCTCCCTCTGACCCTCCTCCCTCTCCTGCTCTCTCTCTCAAATAAATAAATAAAATCTTTAAAAAAAAAAAAAAAAAGTAAGGGCATTGCACTAAATGAGTATACGCTATATGCTTGGCCTCATTCCAGAGGCTTTACTTACATGGTCTCATTTACTCCTCTCAATGGTCTCAGAGTAAGTACAAATAATCTTACTCCATAAACCAGGAGACTGAAGCTTAGGAGGTCTGGCAACTTGCCTAAGGTCACTCAGCTAATAATTCCAGGTTCTTCTGCATCTAAATGCCATCTTCTTCCCACTTAGCCATGTCATCACTTCTAGAAATTGCTATTTGCATGTGTTTGGATGGTAGGGGCATGTTTAGTAAACGAAAGGTTTTTTGCCAGCAGGCACTTTTAAATCCTCAAGAACCCTAATGCAGATAAAAGAAATGGGGTTCCAGTGGTTGAGACAGCTGGGGATTGTCTGGAAGAAAGACAGCTCACATCTCTAGAGGAGAGATTCTGAGGTATAGGAATAAGAAATGTTTTCTTTTCCCCCCCCCATGAAAAGTGAAGCTTCATGGCACACAGGAAGAGAAGGTAAAAGAAAATGTAAATAAACAAGAACCATTTAGTAAGCTTTATTTCCGTGAATAAGCAAGTCACACCTTGGATCTTTTCTGCCTTCCCCAGGGCCTGAGTCATATTGCCCACATCCTTGAGTTCACTCCTAGTCCTCCCTGAGCTATTCTCACCAGGCCTGTCAGGAGGAGCTTCTGGAGAGGAACAGAGCGTGCTCACTTCTCTCTCCAGCAAGCAGCCCCCCTCACTGCCCTGCACAGGTGACCACACCTCTGAGGTGAGTGACTTGTCCCAATACAGGTGACCTCCTGTGTCCAGACATTCCTCACAGCTTCACCCAACCACAGGGCCTTCTTGCCTTCCCCTTGACTTCTCTGAAATTGTCGCTTCTAACAGAGCCCTGATTTTGTTCGGTGTTCAACCTCCTCATGGAGCCATGTGCACTGGGGGAAGCTGACCACATTCTGGCTCTGGTGGCAGACTTTGATTAGCCTGAGCCAGATGCAGTGATATCGTGGGCAGGAATGGACACGTTGCTCAGTTTCTGGCCAAAGCAACCCAAGGGATCATCTGCTGGGGGTGTGTAGGCAAGTCTTTCTCACCCCTCAACGTGAGAGCAGGAAAGGCATCGGCCCCTCGTGTCCTCTGCACACTGCCTTATCTTTACACCATGGCTGTGACTGCGAGGGGCTAGGCCGCAGGCAAAGGTAACAGACTGAGGATGGCAGAGTGGAAAGAAGGAAAGGTTTGTTCATTGTCCTTAACATGGGCGACCCAGCTGCTCTTACTGCACCTGAGCCCAGCCTTCTTCTGGACTTGCACAGAAAATAGCACATTTTATTACAGTTAAAACTCGTGGTTTCAGAACTTTAGAATGCCTACATGCTGGTCCCCCAGTTTCTGACTCATCAGGTCTGGGGTTGGGTTTGAGAATCTGCATTTCTAACAAGTTCATATTGATCCTGAGGCTGCTGTTCCTGGGATTAGTGGTCCATTTGGGAGGAAGCCAGTGGAAGTTGGATTTTCTGTTACTTGCTGCTAAAAAATATATCCTAACTGATCCAGGTAGTGTCCTTTTGAGTCTGCACATCAAAAGGGAAAAAGAAATAGGAGGAGGAAGGAAGGGAGGCACACTAGCTGAAACTGGGGTAAGCCAAAGGGAGGTCACGCCCTCCTTTTATCCTGCAACCTCTCCTGTTAATTATAATCAGAGGGAATGGTTGATCCAAAGCCATTCCACTGGGAGTTTAAAGGGTATTGACCATTCCTAACTCTCTTAGAGAAATAATTTGCTTTCTCCCAAAAGATTTAGATTTCAGAGAGGTGCAGGACACTTGTTAGACCTCTGCCCATTGTCCTCTTTGGGGAATGTCCCTAGCCTGTCTCCACCTACATGGCTACAGTTCAGTGCACCACCTGCCTCCCCCCGCTGGGTATGTCCTCACCACCTGCGTCCCCCCACTGGGAGTGTCCTCACCACCT